>NW_019738987.1:31241-73632 GCF_002891405.2 Cryptotermes secundus
TAAGTGCCTCTGAAGATGGTTTCTTGGAACCGAAACATGTAAGGCAGATGAGATAATTAAGTGATCAAAATATATACTGTTGCACTTGACGGAAAATCTATTGACAATTACTAAAAGAAAGATAAGCCAAAAAGAAAAATGTTCAGTATGTGGTGAAACAGAAGATGCCATGCACATCATTTTAAAGATGTGACGAATATTACAGCTGGAGAAAGAAGGCTCCATACTGGAAATAGAGGTTGTTTCACAAAGCAACAGCTTAAAAGACAACTGAAAACTGTAGTAAAAGAAACTGTCTAAGAGTCTGGGTGATTAATGGTTCAAAGTCAGACATTATGAAAGTGGATTTTCTATTTGAAAATAATAATTACACAATGTAAGGGATCAGACACACTTGTTATGGTACATCTGACTTCATTTAACAATATACTCAGTGACTCAAGACTATGTAACTTACTTACTTACTCATGGAGCAGAGCCCTTCTTGAGGAGCCGCCATTCTGCAACTACTCAAGAATTTCCCAGCATTTTATGGAATCCAAAGGTTCATCACCGTGCTCACAAGAGCCCTCCACTGGTCCCTATCCTGAGCCAGATCTATCCAATCCATACCATCCCATCAAGACTATGTAACACAAAATGATAATTACTCACGAAATGGAAACNATATTGCAGGAAGTGGTAGTTATTTAAAGTATTATTCTGACATTTGCTGGTGGGATTGAGTAATACCATGGAACATGCCATCACAAGAGTTGGTGACTCAGCTAAGATTTGAACCACACATCTCTCAAACAAAAGTTACAGGCCACCTTTCTCAGTGTAAAGTTTGTATCATACACTATGTACTGTTTATACTCGTACAGGGCCCCAAGCTTGTAATAATCAGGTGCTTCCGGAGAGGCAACTTTGTGTATATCACAATATTATACAGATCCACGGTTCATTTATAAACAATATACAAGCCACATAATTATGATACTTAATTCTGCTAATGTGAAATTATGATACTAACAAAAAGTTACTACTGAAAGGAAAGGTCATCGTAGAAATTCGGGAAGTAACCTGCAATGAGCTGTTAGCAAAACAAGCAATGAGAAAAAACAAAATTACTATATACAAAAAATGCATACATACTCCTACTTCTCAATGTACTCGTAAGACTTCTTTGATATAGGCCTACAAAAACCTATTCCCTAATACAACAGATGCCTCAATTCTGGAGGTGACTACACTGAAAACTAGCTTATGTACACATTTTTTGCATATATGAGTAATAATTTGTTTTTTCTCATTGCTTGTTTTAACAGCTCACCAGAGGTTACTTTCTGAATATCCCTCATATATCTATATTTGTTCCTGCTGCTCACACTTGGGGCATAGGGCATCTGGAAATGCTTCATTTCATTTCAGTTTCTTAATATTAGACAGCAAGTAGGACTTAGTGGATCAATACAAATTAACCATACTACTAGAAAATAAATGCATAACTGCAAACATCTGTTTCAAAAACAATGTCAAAGCTTTCTCATCCTGCATTACTTTTTTATATGCAAGATTTACTTATGGCATCATGACCATGTGTCCACGTTGCAGACGCCTTATGAACCAAATGGCAGATTCTCATGAATCTTGGTATCATCAAGTCTCCAGAGGCTATCCATACCTCATACTTTTTAACCACCTATCAATAATACAAAAATGGTGACCACGCAAACTTGTCAGATAGGAGTCACATCAGTGCAGAATCCTGATATTTTGTGTACTATAATGCAACTTTCTGCAGAATATATAAGAAAACATGTTGGCTGCATAAAAACCTCTGAAGGTATGTTTAGATTCAGGCTTGCTGGCAATAACTAATGAACAATGGAGCTAGGGATGTTAAATTTCATAGGGAACTAGATCATAAGCATAACTACAAATTCTATATGAACCATTTTTCATGTGTTAACAGCCAGAAACATATTATATTTCAGCATCCTGTTGTATAGATGTATCACTGCTTCACTCATTTCCGTCCCTATTCCAACCCAAAATCATTCACAATCTCTCCTTTATTCTAATGGCATTTAAAATAAAGGAGACGTTCTAAACAATTTTGGGTTGCATTATAGTTGGAAATAAGTGAATGAGTTAAAAATACGCCACTTATAAGAAACTCTGAGATTGAAATCATGTTGTGAGCTCTAATCTGAAACTAACAGGATAAATTAAGTGGACACGCAATATATCTGTGGACAAAATAAGCCAGCAACACACCAATACAACTGCTTGAATTCATCTCCATGAATAGAGTACGACATATGTGCATAAATTCTATCTGTATTTGCTTCCTGTTAGTTTGAAATATATTCAGCAACAAAACAATGCAATCCTTCGTGAGATATACGCACGTGTGATGTCATCAGTCACCTCGATACACCCTACTAGAAAATAAAGAGGAATGTGTTAGAAACGACTTGGAACTCCAGTGGAAAATTCCCAGAATGCCTTCATGTACAGAATGGGGTGTACACTAATTTTAATTTGTCCACCAAGACTGTTAAGAGCTTCTTCAATGTCATGGTTAACACCATTCCTTCTTGAGCATAAATCTACTGTACTAACGGAATGTGTAGAATCGATTGGGGATATACTCTTTCCTGACATTTCCGTAATTAATTATGTAATGCCCATAAGTTATTTCTGAACAGCAATAATGTTCTAGCATAAATATGCATGAATCACATCCCCCTTCAGTATAACAAACCTCTAGACTTTCCTAATTCTTCTAAATAATTCTATTCTAATAAGGATTCACTTTCTCTGCGATTAATCAACAACAAAAACGATTCATGTATCAATACTTTTGGTTTACTGCTGTATACAGCACAATTTCTGTAGCGAGTACTTGAAGTCACATGAAAGTTCATGCAGCCACAGCAGCTTGAAAAACATACCAGAAATCAAGATTTCTAACAACAAATTTTACTTTATTTTAGATTACTGTAAAACCAAAGTGCATTTTATTTAATAACAGAAGAGGTTATGACAACTCTGCCTGTGACTTGAATACACATATGAGCACACATACATATATATTATGAACCTACACCCTGAAGAATGTCACCTTCATTTTTAATGACAGGCAACGGATTATGTTATCCTAACTATCAAATCTGTTGTGACAGCCATGGAGGATCACAAGCATGAGCAGCAAGATCCTGCGATTTAAACCCCTTGTACTGTCATCTCTGGGGCCATGAGGAGGGACTAGTCTATATACAAAGAATGAAGAGAAGCACAATGCTTAGGTGATTTATATATCTGAAAAATCCCCACATTTCTAAGAATGTAAAACAGTGCATTGAAATGCACATTCAAGACACACTGAACAGTTTACAATATAGCAAGCTCAGACGTGCATTCCAAGTGACAGGCTCACAATCTGAACAGTTTTGGCATCATGCTTCATTATTAACAACACTTGTTTTTGTTTTGTACTGAAGTGATATTGAATTCTTTCATCAAAAACCACTATTTCTGGTACATTTTTATCTGACTTTAATACTGCCCTGGCTCCTTAATCTTTCGCAAACTGGACCCATGTTAATGGGACTTCTCTTAGTAGACTCCACCTGAATATGTATAACAAACTACCTTAACACAAAACTGGCTGGCGCTCTTTTAGTTTCTATCAATATAAATGAAGAATTAATAATTTACATGCCTCTGGTTCAGGACACAAGTGTTTAAATTCAGAAATTACATGAGAAAACATGGCATGTTTTGAACAGTTCATCAAATTTCAGCCTGTTCTGAAATCTGGCTGTTCAAACAATACACAGAGGAGCTATACAGTAATGGAATCACAGCAAATTGTTTGGTCACATCACTTTCTCTTACTCTAAAATCAATGTGATAAACTTCAGTGTTCCACAGAATTCTACTCAAGAAAAGCAAGATGGGTGTGAGAAGTGAAGTATAGGTATCCCTGTAACAAGCCGTGGAGGACCACAGGGTTGTAAGATGTTGAGGTTCCCATATTTTCTAGACAATCAGCTCATAGATGATCGCAAGGTTGTCAGCCCTACGCACCAGCCGCCCTTTACCCCCAACAATATTCCAAGAGTATTCCTGGTACTCAATTCTGCTAGAGGATGAGTTAACCCCAGGGTCTTAGTGCAGTTGGAAGGGTTAGGTCAACTGAAAAAAATCCAATGACCTCATCAGGACTTGAACCCGTGACCTTCAGGCTTGTAGCATAGTGCCTTGACTAACTATGCTACCATGAAATTAAAAATGCAACAAGAAAGAAATGAAATGTTGCCGCAGTACAGTGCAAATTCCCCAAGGAAAAACCCCCACCAACACACATGCACTCAATAAACACGCATGAAAACTGAAATTCTGTTAGCTTACTTTTGACATCCTCATGTGGCTGTACCATATTATTTTCTGGAACTGCATTAGATTGCAGTTGCCGAGAAGCAAGCCCAGGATACCTCGATCGTACACCAGGGGTGAGAGCAGGAGCACCAGCTGCTTCAGGAACAGTTACTGTAGCTGTCTCAGAATTCTGAAAATACAAAATGATTGTGTACTGTTACATCATCACAGGGGAAATTAAATTAAATCCCACTGTTCCCTACAGAAACTTTAAATAGAGACTTCCCTGTATATAGTGTCTAAGGACAGGATGATTAGTAAATAATGAAACAGAAAGGATGTGTACACTTATGGTTTATTTAACAATCTACAAGTCTTGGCTACAATTAATTATAACAATGTTGCAGGGTTTCACACTTTATAACCCTATTCGCAACAATCTCTTCACACTGTTGCAGAGTTTCACACTTTATAACCCTATTCGCAATAATCAATTCACACTATCACGATTCACTCGTTACAACTGAACTCGGTGACTACTACAATTCAACTCTTAGGCTGCTGCCTTGAGAACTCGTTCACTGCTGACTAACTGCTGGCTAGCTCATAACTAACTCGTAACTGTTGCCTTGAGAACTGTCTTCAGCGGCTGTCTAGGTTCCTTATATAATTTTCATTTCGTGCATCCTGTTGTGTTACAATATATACTTGTACAACTTATTTATTTGACCGTCACAACACAACAATTAAAGAACTTCAAGGACAATGCCCAGATATAGTTCTGTTACATGTTTCGGCCACTAGTGGCCATCATCAGGCAGACACAATTCAACAAACAATTAATTATTAATTAATTATTGGGCCTCCTATACAATTTTATAAAGAAACATCGAATTTACTATTTGTCGATGGAAACGTATGAAAAGTGAAAAAAACGACTGATTTCATGTTCTGTTCTATGTTTCGGCCACTAGTGGCCATTATCAGGCAGACACACTTCAACAAACAATTAATTATTAATTAATTACTGGGCCTCCCATACAATTTTACAAAGAAACCTCGAATTTACTATTTGTCGACGGAAACGTATGAAAAGAGAAACCAACGACGGATTTGATGTTATAAAACATCAATCAAATTTTAATTTTGTTTTTTATATATGACTTTTTATTGGTTTTAAATAACCTCTGATTGTATTCTTATTGCAAATTATCTTAAATGATTTATAACATTGTATCAAATTCTGCGTACTGCAATTCAGTGGTGTACGTTTGTTGAATTGTGTCTGCCTGATGATTGCCACTAATGGCCGAAACATGTAGCAGAACTACAGCTGGGCATTGTCCTTGAACTTTTTTAACTGTTGTGTTGTGACGGTCAAATAAATAAGTTGTATATTTCCTTACACAGTCGCAGAGTTTGCCTGTTACGAAATAGGTTCCGCTGTAGCCTGACGCAATGTTACGTAACCGCGAGGAGAGGGGCGGGGTGTTGACTTGCCTATTACGATAGTAACGTCAGCGTTGCGTTCCGATGCCACCACATACCGCTGGGGTGGGAGGGGGGGGGTCCTCCATTGCGCAATAGGTCGTAATACTTAAAATTGTAAGCTATCAAGGTCTCAAAACCTGGAGGTGGATAACATTACGGTAACAAAACAAAGTTCATGAATGGGCAGATTATTCATCAAAATCACACATCAGGACAGACAAAATAATTCAGATTCAGCATTTCTATACACATTTACTCTCATGTATATCAGCTGTTTCCGGAAGCATGCGGTAGCATAATTGGTTGAGGCACTACGCTACAAGCCGGAAGGTCATGGGATTGAATCCCTATGAGGTCACTGGATTTTTTCAATTTACCTAATCCTTCCAGCCGCACTATGGGCTTGGAAATGAATACACCCCAAACGAGTCGCCCCCCGAAAAATCAAAATATGTAATACCGTTTCAAAAACACTGCAGAAGGTTGAAACCATGTTCTGAGTGAAGAGCTAAGTATATATATCTCCAACATTTTTCACGATAGAATCAATGGGGTATAACATATTCTTCGGCTACCTCTTTCTCTACCATTGTCATATTTACCCTAGATGTATTCATTCACACCACACTTAACTCCAACAGAATAAAATCGCCTTAGTTTAGTAATTGTTCACAATTTCATTGGGAAACCATTCACAGATATAACGGAACTAAAAAACAGTTTAACATCTGCAACTCATGATTCCATATTAAACAGGACTTCGGAACACCTTGAAAATTACCTATTAAAACTCCAACACTAACATACTGATATGTTTCCTGCAAAAAATATTTTAATATCTGTAGAAAATAACTTACCATTCTGTCACCACGTCTTCTCCTCAGCTGCGACTAACTGAATATGACTACCAACGTATCAATATCTATGATGAAACACGGCCCCTAATTGGTCGCCAGCTAACACTATATAGTATAGCACTTCTCAATCTCCAATCACATCGTTTGTAACATCGTTGTAACTTCTACATCAGCCGATAGGTGTCACAATCGTCACAATGAAAAAAAAAAGCGGCTTCGATTTGGAAATAAATTTTAAAAATAAGAAATAGGCACCACTAATACTAAATACATATATATAAAATTGTTTGCCATGTAATACGGTTCTTAAAGTTTTAAAAGTAACTGATTTAATATGACAAGGTTATCTAGGCGATCTAGGCCAAATGGGCAGCTTTTGCAGTCAAGGTGAAAGGCAAAATGAGTGCAAGGAAAGAAGATGGCGGACTCCGATTAAGTGGTATACACTATTATTATTATTATTATTATTGTTATTGTTATTAAGATATGTTTTCTCAACTAATGATAGAAAATATTCATTACATGCACTCGCAATAGCTTGTGGATATTTAGTAGACTTTCCTTCAATATTCAAACTTTGTACATCTTCATTAACAGTTTTCTTTCCCCATTCATCTTTCACGATATCCCAGGTGCTTTTAATTTTGTTGTTTGATTTTAGAATTTGGTTGTTATAATTATTCTGTTTGGCTTCTTTAATGACTTGACAAGATTTTACAGTACATTTTGTAGTGACTTTTTAGTCTTGGATCATTACTGTCACTACTGGCCAAATATAGATTGTAAAAATAATAAATAGGCACCATTAATACTAAATACATATATATAAAATTGTTTGCCATGTAATACGGTACTTAAAGTTTTAAAAGTAACTGATTTAATATGACAAGGTTATCTAGGCCAAATGGGCAGCTTTTGCAGTCAAGGTGAAAGGCTAAATGAGTGCAAGGAAATAAGATGGCAGACTCTTTTGCTACCTTGGACATATTTACCCTTGATGTATTCATTCACACCACACTTAACTCCAACAGAATAAAATCGCCTTAGTTTAGTAATTGTTCACAATTTCATTGGGAAACCATTCACGGATATAATGAACTAAAAAACAGTTTAACATCTGCAACTCATTATTCCATATTAAACAGGACTTCGGAACACCTTGAAAATTACCTATTAAAACTCCAGCACTAACATACTGATATGTTTCCTGCAAAAAATGTTTTAGTGTCTGTAAAAAATAACTTACCACTCTGTCAACACGTCTTCTTCTCACTACTTCTGCGAATAACTGAAAATGGCTACCTACGTATCCATATCTATGATGAAACACGGCCCCTAATTTGTCGCCAGCTAACACTATATGGTATAGCACTTCTCAATCTCCAGTCACATCGTTTGTCGCTTTATGCGTGAATTATTATTATTATTATTATTATCATCGTCTTCAATTGCAAACATGACCATGGCATATATATACAAACATGGAACTGTAAGTATCCCTGTTTCTCTGAAAACCTCTCTACAAGAACTTCTAGGCCTCATCATTAACATTGCTCTAATTGCTCTCTTCTGAGCCACAAAAAACTCTTTTCATTGATGATGAAGAAGAGCCCCAGAAAATGACACCATATTTAAGTTGAACTTGACAGTAAACACAGTAAGCCATTTTCAACACTTGCCTATTTACTATAGGCTGTAGTTTTCTAAGCACAAAGGTTGCAACACTCAACTTATTTATCACTTCATCAGAGTATTTTTCCCAGCCCAAATGATTGTCCAGGCACACACCTAAAAACTTGACATTTACAGAAAATTTAAGTGTTTGCTCATTATATTTTTTATGTAATGGATAGTCCGTGGCCTTGAGGGTCATAAATTTCATTACATGGGTTTTTAATTTAGTATTAGGCCTAATTGGTTAGCTTGGAACCTTCTATATAAATGTCTCATAACTAACTTTATTTTGTTATTAAGGCAACTAATATCCTGTGAAGAGACAATAAAAGTGGTGTTGTCAGCATATAGAACTGTATGTGCCAATCCATTTACAATGCATGCATGATATTTTCATTTGCAACCATCGACAACGTGTTGATCATCGCCTTGCTGTTCTTGGCGAGATCTCATAACGACGACTCGTAATCTTCCGCTACCTTGGCCATTATTACCATCGATGTCTGTTACTTTCGTAGTTCTCCAAAAGATTCACACCACACTTATCTACAACACAAAAAAGTCAATAGTCGGGCATATTTACCCTCGATGTATTCATTCTCACCACACTTAACTGCAACACAATAAAATCAATGGTTTACATGATAAATGTCATTGGTATTACCAGCACTATAGCCTCTGAAATTGAGGTAATAACCCCCTTATATTACATGACTGCTTCAATTGATCATCACGAGAATTTGATATGTATATCATCGCACCTGAGACCACATAAATGGTGTATGCAAGAAATCCCTGTCAATAATTGTACCAACACAACAGCCTCTCAAATAGAGGTAATAACCTTAGTATTACCTGAGTGCCAGAACCAATAAGAAACTTCAGATATACATCACAGCATGTCAACAGTGTACCCATAAGTCACTCAAATCAGTAATACCAACACTGCAGCCTTCCAAACTGTATAATAAGTGGAAAAACGAATGTGATTGCATGTGATTGTGCAACTGTGTTCGTACACCTGAGGATGACCTCTTTGAGGTCGAAACATGTAGTGTGACAATGATAAAAACGTGTTGTGTGGTCGGTGAAATTAACTCTAATATTGTATTGTTTTATTGACTACATTATGCATACATAACAAAATTTTCTGTTTACTTGCAGTATCACATACTAAAGTTATACTGAAAGGAAAGTAGAGTTCTTCCCAGAACTTCCACAAAATATTCTCAACAAACATTTTTTCTTTCATTAATATACAATGCAAAACTGATGTGTGATGTAAAATACAGAATTATGAACAACCCGAGTTTCAGCGCTCTGAAACGTCCTCTTTAACAACCTATCTTCAAAACAATAGATTGCCTACAACAACATATTCATACTACATCAATTGAAAGCTGTAATGTGGTTCTCCATCGTGTATGTTCCTACACATGATAGTGTAACATTCTGAAACTTCCAAGCTTCAAGATGCGACAATATGAAACATAACATTAAAATAATGTTCTGAAGACGCTTTTACACTGACTAGACGATTATGTGGGCATGAATGATATATTTATCAAGAAGCATGGTGCCATGTTGACCAGCGGCTTGTTCTTTATGGGGAGCTCAGACAGTGAGGGCGCATATACTAGAGCTCTTTTGCTACCTTGGACATTTTCACAACCAATATAATGTCACTTCTTCAAACCATTCACGAAACACTTAACTGTATTACAATAAAATATCCTAAATTCAGTAACTGTTCACGATTTCGTTGGCAAACCATTCACAGATCTAAGAGAACAAAAACAGCTTGAAAATGGTCAACATTTGTAACTCACTATTCCATATCAACCAGGACTTCGGCACACCTTGAAAATTACCTATTAAAACTCCATTAACATACAGAGATGTTTCTTGCAACAACTGTTTTAATAACGGCACAAAATAATAGTTTTTCACACAAATAATACTCCTGTCACCAACTCAATCTGCTATGATTACAAATACCTCAAAATGGCTACCTATGTATCCATATCCATTCATTCATAGCTATATTATTTAACTATTTTAATATTTTTGTTATTCTGTTTTTTTATTATTGTAGGTGTACTCCTTGTCCTAATTTATTTACCTGTTTTATTATTTTTCTTATATTATTATTCTGTTTTATTATTATGGGTATATTCCTTCTTATTTTTCTCCATATTACTCTGTCCAGTACTGAACTGGTGAACATGAATATAAGATTTCCAATAATCATTGTATTTCCTTAAGATATGTTATTAATTATGCCAAATATTCCTGTCCAGTACTGTAATGGAAGATAAGTATCAGATTTCCAATATTGTGTAAGATATTATAAAAGGTTAATTAATTCCATCCAGTGTGACTGATGTCACTGATGCCTAGTCACAGTGGACAAATAATTAACCTTTTATAATATTGTTAGTGTGACAGACCAGGATGAAACAAATAAAAAATCTGTAAGATATGTTGTTATATTTGCAATTAATTCTTGTCCAATATTGTAGTGGAAGATGAATATCAGATTTCCAGAATCCTGTAAGATATGTTATTAATTTTGCCATATAATCCTGTCCAGTACTATAATGGAAGGAATATCAGATTTTGGGTATTCTGTAAGATATTAATTTTGTCAGATAATCCTGTCCGGTATTCTGTAAGATATGTTATTAATTTTGCCATATAATCTTGTCCAGTACTGAAGTAGAAGATGAATACCATGTTTCCAGTATTCTGTAAGATATATTAATTTGCGTATCCTCTGCATTACTGAAATGAAAGATGAATATTAGATTTCCAGTATTCTGTAAGGTATGTTACTCTTTCCCATATAGATTTCAGTATTGTAATTCTGTAAGATAAGTTGTAATTTTGCCATGTAATCGTGTCCAGTACTGAATGTCGTCATAATGAAAATAATAAATGGAAACGTCAGTACTACTGCTTGCCATATATGATTTATAATGCTTTAATGTAACCAAAAAACTATGTTCTCTGTGGCTTTCAAGTGTAAGTTTTTACCAAAGGTGTGAGGTTAAATAGAAGTATGTCTGACGAAAACAGAATTTTCTTTCCCCACCTTCAGCTTTCCTAAACACAAGTATTCTATGTATGTTATAGTTCTCAATGTCCAGTGCATTTGGGTAAGGTGATGTTGGATTCGTACGAATGAAATGTTATGACCTTACAGGCACTGGGGAGAAACTTTCTGACTTTGCAACGCTGACCCTTTGTGCTGCAGAGATTCCTATTCCGTTCTGTTTTTTCTTTTTCTGGATGTGGTACAATATCACTTCACTCGTATCCTTTGGAACGGATACGAGGGAAGTGATATTGAACCCCAACCAGAAAAAGAAAAAAAACAACGGAGCAAGAATCTCTGCAACCCAAGAGATATGGTTGCAAAATTATTTATTGCTATTCATGTGAACTAGTGGTTTCGTCGGTGGAAGAGGGTTTCAGGGGGGGAGGGGAGAACGCATAGGATGGTATGGTAGCATTCTATTTTATTGATCAAGCTCTCGGTGTTGGTGGCCATTTCTCACTTAGTTAGGGTACGTCCGCGTAGAGATGGTAGGAGTAATGCCACATGACGTCACCGCGATCATGTTGCCCAAAAGTAACGAACAGTTTCCGGGGCCGGGGAATGTTCCAAGGTGTTCCAAGGGGCATAACGTCGTGTACGGTCGTGTAGTCCGTTGGAAGCGGTTGAACGTCAACCGAAGTTTTGGAGTAAGAAATCGCCTCCATTTTCAGGGTCGAAGAACAAGCCAAGGAAGAAACCAACATGAAGCAGGTAGCAAGCAGAGCTCTGAAGACATCTTCCTCCGAAACGTCGGCCGTTGTATCCTAGAAGATAGAACTCTTCATAACTACCGCTGTGTGAACTAATATGTTTGCTTTCCTCACGGATTCCGTTCGTTTCGGCACGGCGTGCTGTGTGAATAAGGCTTAAAACTGGAAGGAAGTGGAGTAACTACTCGCACAATAAGCAGTTTTATTGTATTTGTCTGCTTATTAACAGGTACCTGAACTCTTTTCCTGCAGAAATTCACGGTTCACGACTAGCTTAGCGAGCTTAGCTACAAACGCTACAAATACGGCTCTCTTTTCAGTTGGTGGTTGGAGGACGAAAGAAACCGAATATCATGAACGGCCGGGGGCGGGGGTGTACGTTACGCAACCTGTGTATTCGACTGTAAAATGGCGAGCAGTTCGTTGAAAGCGGTGCAGAGTGTATTCAAAGCAATGGTTTCTTCCAAAGGCTTCGATAGAGTATTAGATAAGGTAGAATAAGGGTTGGTAGCTGAACTACTTGGATTAAAATTGTTTTATGTATTGTAAGATTGTAACGTTGCACCAAAATACCCCACATTCCAGATTTTGGGAGTAGCATAATAAATTGACCGTAGTAGTTCAAAGCACTTTGAACTCCTTCCTGTGCACTTCGGTTTTAAAACGTAATAATGACATGCGTTTTGAGAACAACACATTGAAACAATGCTCAGAATTGAAGATTAAATTTTAACCCCCCCCCCTCCAATGAAATTAGACTTTTTATTTCTTAAAATATACCATCACTTTAGTTATTTTGTGTGGGAGAGGAATTTGATGTCACTTTGAGAAATGTGCAGATGTGCAAGGAATGTGAAAAGGTTTGAACTGAACTGAGCTGAGCTGACTACAGAAATTTTATATGCAGAATTTATCATCAGTGTTAATCATAAGGAAATTATACTAACAGGCATGAAATGGAACAGCATAAGCATAGTAAGAAGTTGGAATACAAAATTTAGGGAGAAGCGGAAAATGTGTGAAGTGCTGTGTTGAATGTTGTGCTGTTGGATTAGTATTATCATCTTGCCTTATTGGCTGTGGAACCTATGAGCAAGGAGAAACTTAAAAATATTGGACCCAAGCCAAACCCACATAGAAACATAGGACATAATACTCAGAACATGGAATACAATCTTGTTGAGTCAAAATTTAATAGAAATACGTATATAGAATACAAGCAGAAGTGAGCATGCCGGTATGAGAACAGATACAGACATTTGATGAAAAGGCAGCCAAGTTAGTGTTCCTATGTTTATTTTCTCTTGAAGTTAGACGTTTGCTGCCTACATTGACTGCATTAACACCCCCACCCCCAATAGAATCAGACAGTTATGCTGCCATTGTTAGGGATTAAAAAATTCAATCACCAATGTACATGAAGGGCTTTGATTATGTGAAGAGAGAAGTCACCCTATGAACTATTTCCTGTTCTTTCAGCTACACAGGGCCAGTTAAAGGAAAGCAGGAATGGTTTAAATATATACATAGAGATAGGAGAGCAGATTAGTGTACACTGGGAGTATTACTACCATTGAAATTTTGACATTGCATTGTTACTGATTAATGTCCAAGCAGCGTGTAAAAATATATCTGTTTTCGACAGTGAGAGCTTAATAGGTTGATGTAGATGCTGAAGTGTGACAGAAGATTCTTCAGAAACAGCAGTAAATGTTGATTTTTTATTGACTTGAGTGGAGAGGTGTAGGTACATTTTGCACATCCTGGCGCACACTAACTGTTTGATGTGTGAGTCACAAACCATGCAGTAGTTATTAAAATAATTACTAGTCTGTGACCATCAACTGTTTTATGGATCACATGTCCTAGATGCATGGCAGTACAAATGTGCTCAGGCCTAATTCATGTTTTGTGATAATAAGTAAGATTGTAGGATTCTAGGTTCTCACAGTGTCTTTTATGGAGAATCTTTTTGTATTGTATATAATGCCATTTAGTCAGTTGAAAGTCAACCAGTAATATGAGAAACATGTCACCTCCATCCTCACAGTCGATGAATAAGCCAAGTAAGAAACCAACATGAAGCAGATAGCAAGCAGAGCTATGAATTGTGTCCCAGAAGATAGGACTCAATTGGAACTGCATAGCTCAGTCCATATAGTGTGGGGCTACTGACTGGATGAACAGGATTTGATTTGCAGCAGGGCCAAGGGTTTTTTTTTCTCTACTCCATAGTATCCAGATCGGCTCTGACCCTGACCTGTATCTCATGCCAAGGTCAAGCATGGTGTAGCTATAGCTCCATTCCCCCACATCTTCATGTCATGGTACTTAATTAAGCACAGAGACAACTTTACTTAGAACTGCTCAGTTTTTATCTATAGTTAAATGGCTGGAATTGAACTGAAACTGGAATAAGCTGTATTTAAGCAATGTACATGCAGAATTATATTCAGTAAGTTATTCTAGAAGATAGGATGGTAGTGTATTGTTTGGAATTGTTACAGAATTGACATCTGCAGTATTTACTATAATTTTATCAAACTACCAAATTGATATTTGTATTTTTGTACAAGAACAGATTGTACCATGGTTTATAATCTGGTGAATAGCAAATCATTTGAAATCTTAAAGCTTTTGGCAACCAAATTCTCTTCCTTTTGAAATGAAGTCAAAGCCATATCTGTTAGACCTTGCTGCTCCCTGCTGTGATGGAGTTGATTTCTGGTGTAGGGGCAGATGAAAGCAGCAGCATGTTGACGTTTCCTGGAAAATGGGACTTCAGTGTTCAAACCACCTGTTGTTCCTGACTGTTGACGTCTCAGAAGAATCTGCTGCTCAAAGTTCTAACTTTGTCAGATGTAAGAGTAGGGAAGGACTTCGGTATTCGTCTACCAAACTACACAGTTGCACTTACCAAAAGATCACAACCATGGGAGTATTTTTATTTGTATTAATATCCATTAACTGCCGACACAAATCAGACTACAGATATCACATTAGACATTCAGAAATTATTTGTTCTTGAATTTGTTGAATGTTTACCACATAGAACAGATATTTCAAATAGAAGTTGTAGGCATTGAAGACGTCTAAAACAAGGAGATGCTTTATTTCCACTGCTTTTTGACTTTGCATTAGAATATCACATTGGACATTCAGAAATTATTTGTTCTTGGATTTGTTGAATGTTTACCACATAGAACAGATATTTCACATAGAAGTTGTAGGCATTGAAGAGGTCTAAAACAAGGAGATGTTTTATTGCCACTGCTTTTTTACTTTGCTCTCCCCAATCTGTTTCACTGTAGCATCAGAAACACGTGGCCAACCAGGTGGCTTGGTATGGCGCACAGAACATCCGGTCTGAACAAAATTCTTGTGCCAAGAGTAAATTGTAGGCCTACTGAGAGGTTCCTTGCGGTACTGAGTGCAAAATTTCCTTTGAACTTGTGTACCACACTTCGTTCTTCGAACCAAAACACACAAGCACGCTCTGCACCTGTGAAAGTTACCATCTTGATTTCAACTGCAGGAGCACTCGCGGTGGCAGTATTGGGTACTACAGTAACATGTGCATGAAACTCAGTGTGTTTTGCTATATCATGACAGTTCAAAACCTAGTGTATGTCCTCTGTATAAATTTATATAAGCTTTCAAAGTTGTAAAGCTCGTTTTGAAACCCCCTGTACTTGCTACCATTCAGTCCACAAGCTTTTGCCTTCTCATCTTCTGTCTAAAAACATAAAACTTGGAATATACGAAACTGTGATTTTGTCTATACTGTATGGGTGTGAAACTTAGTCTCTGACATTAAGGGGGGAACATAGACTGAGAGCGTTTGAGAACAGGGTGATGAGAATATATGGGCCAAAGAGAGATGAAGTGACAGGAGGTTGGAGAAAGCTGCATAATGAGGAGCTTCATAACTTGTACAATTTACCAAGTATAATTAGAATGATCAAGTTAAGGGGGATAAGATGGGCAGGACATGTAGTACAAATTGGGAAAAGAGGCATGCATATAGGATATTAGTGGGAAAGCCAGAAGGAAAGAGACCACTGGGAAGACCAAGACATAGGTGGATGGATAATATTAAAATGGGTCTTAGAGAGGTGACACTGGTATGTACTGAATTGTTCTGGCTCAGGATAGGGACCAGTGGAGGGCTCTTGTGAACATGGTAATGAACGTCCATGATATGTATGCAGTGTCTGTCTTGTAGTGCACTCAGTTTCACCCGTTACTTCACGACATGTTTCAGCAACATAGTGCCATCATCAGGTGCTTCATTTATGCTAATCTATTGCACTGCTTGCAATTATATGTCATTGTAAAATATTTAAAAAGTATTCGTCAACTATAATAAATTTTTATACAGTAAAAACTTGATAAGATTATTCATCTTATGTGTCCCAATTCAAACCCATGCATGATTCCTCCGCTATGGGAGTCGTTACTCTTACACTCCGTGTATATCGTGTCTCGTGATGTGTGTTCCCTTTTTGGCTGCGGGTGTTGCCCGTTACCCAAGGATATCAGTTGAATGAGAAATTTCAGAACTGGTAATTGAGAACTAATTTGTAATGGCTGAGAAACACACACACATTTGAAGTGAAGAGGCCTCACATAGGTTGGTAGGTAGGTAATAACTTTTTGGAGAATCTTGCTGCATCCATCTTCAGGGTACAAGAGTAAGCAGTGTGGAGCAAAGAGATACAGCTTTAGAGGCAAGAGTTCCATGGGCAGAGCTATGAACTAAGCAGTAGGATCTTTTGGCTTATTTTGGACTTCATCCATCGTCTGGTATGTAAAAGACAAAAGACATACCAGACGATGGATGAAGTCCAAAAGAAGTACAGTATACACCATCGTCACAATCCTTTCAAGTCTATCTAACCAGTAGGAGTCAGTTGGCTCTTAAAAGGACAGTTTTTTAGCAGTGGGGAGTGTCCATAGGTCAGGTTCATGAAGGCAGTAGAAAGAGAATTAACAATTAAAGTGGAACTTAAAGAAGAAGGGTGTGAAGATGTAGACTGGAGTGATTAAGCTCACGATGTGGGCCCAGCAGCAGGCCCTTGTGAACATGATAATGAAGCTTCCAGTTCCATAAAAGGTAGGGAATTTCTTGCTTAGTTGGGCAACTGTTGGCTTCTCAAGAAGGGCTCTGCTCGAAGGAGTCAGATAATCTAAGAACAGTATCAGTGCACAATCTCTCTTCCTCATGTGTCCACAGTCATGTCTTCACTGCCGTTGCTTGCTAGTGGCTTCCAATGGCAGACGTTCCCTCTCCTCTCGGTTCCCAAACTATCCCCATGCCTCAGCTACCAGCTTCTAACAGCAGCAGCTCACAACGGCTGAACCCTAGCCATTCTGTAACTGAAACTGAAGTCAAAGTCACATTACAACTGACAGTCAGTAGGCCAGGCTGTCTTGAGGAAGCTGCAACTGGTGCTAACAGGCCGTGAAATAGCTCAAGCGATTAGTTGCTGGCTTTCCACCGCAACAGCCCAGGTTTCGGTCCCGGGTCTGGTCAAGTGGGATTTGTGGTGGACAAAGTGGCACTGGGGCAGGTTTTCTCCGAGTACTTCGGTTTCCCTTGCCAATCTTCATTCCACCAAATTCGCCATTATAATCACCCGGGGTAGGCTACAATAGGCCAATCAGTGGCCGCCATGCCGAGTGGACCCAGCTGGACTCCACCCCCCACTAAGTGAATTTAAAAAAAATTTAAAATTTAACTGGTTCTAACACCTCAACACAGACAGTGTAGGGAGTGTGTCTTCTGTTATTGCTCTGTTCTCTCATTGCCATTGAAACATACTTGTTTGCGGAGCCATTAGATAGCAGTGGCCGTTGTATAGTTGCTGTTTTCACAGTTATTGCTTAGGAACTGGTCTACATGCCACAATATATATATACACATTTTATTTGGAAGGTTATCTTCAAAATTGAATGGAAATTGCAATGTTGGACAAGTTAATTGGTACTAAAGAGTACTGCCTCCTGGGATATGACACCATATAGTCTGGTATAAGCCTGTTTTGAGGGAACAAGCTGCTCCTTCATAGTGACAGAGTAAGGCCACAAGATGCAGGCACAGTTGTCACTGCGAGAATCCCAAATCAATTCAGTACCTGGTTTAAATTTTATTAGTTTGAAGTAAGTTTTTAAAACAGGAAAACATAGGCGTTTTGAGGTTCTTTTGTCAGTAAAGGTAAAGAAAAAAAAAAGTAAACCTGGCCCTCTGCTTCATTAATTAAGCATTATGCCATGAAGACATATGGGGGAGTGGAAGTATAGCTCCACCATACTTGACCTCTGCACAAGATGGAGGTTGGTGATTTGATTTACAGCCCGGCCACTTTACCCTCGGAGATATCGCTCCTGGTTCCCACTGGATAGAAGGCTGGGTGAGCCTAAAGGCCAGTGTGGACACTGTGAAGAAGAGAAAAATCTTCCCCTGCCAGGAATTGAGGAGCACACAGTAGTGTAGTTGGTTGAGGCACAGTGCTACAAGCCAGAAGGTCACAGGTTCAATTCCCGATGAGGTCATTGGATTTTTCAATTGACCTAATCCTTCCAGCTTCACTATGACCCTGGGATTGACTCAGCCTGTAACAGAAATGAGTGTCAGGGATCTCCCTGGAGGTAAAGGGCAGCCAACATGTAAGGCTGACAACCTCACCCCCACCTATGATCTGATTGTCTAGAAAATGTGGGAGCCTCAACATCTCACAACCCTATGGGCATCCACAGCCTGTTACAGNCACAGGAATAGTTACCTCTTTTTTTTTTTGCTGGAAATTGAGCCAGGGCTGTTGAGTTCATGGCCCGTCGGTATACTGACTGAGCTGTCCTGCCTCCCATTCTTATGTCAGTGGATACCAAAATTAAAGTGTTCCTGGATTGAACATTAATGAAGTTCATATGTTAGTACCAGAGTTTTTTCTATTCTCCAAATGGGGCTAGAAGGCTCCTACACAGCATTCGTACCTATCTACTAACTACAGAACACATGACACCATAATCTGAGGAAAACATGCTTATTTTCCCTGGAGTTAGAATGTGTGTTGTGTGCAGAATATATAACTTATCTAACCTCCTCTTTAATAGGTAATTGGGGCTGGGGTGCTTCCTGTTGTGTCAGAATGCTAAGCTGAAAGTGTCACCTTCTTGTCCCAACAGCTGTTTATGTTTTGATGTGTGTTGCAGGTGAAAATCATCAGTGCAGGTGATGGGAACTGCCATGCTGAACTGGTGGTCGGACCTGAGCACAAGAACAAGATAGCTACTCTACATGGAGGAATGACAGCAACACTGGTTGATACGTTATCAACAATGGGTCTACTCACACACAAAGTAGGGGTCCCAGGTGTGACAGTGGATCTGCATGTCTCGTAAGTCTTGTGAAAGCATCCATCAGGATCCAAAAATTAACGTCTCTTAGATTCCTGTGGGTGTGAAACATCAACGGATAAAAAGCACTTGGATCTTACCTCTTCATAATTGTGTTCAGAACAGTCTGATAACCATCCATCATATCAAATAAGTGGGCCAGTTGACTCTCATAAGCAGGACAAGGTTGTTCATAGTTCTACTGAATTCCTCCAAGTGAATGCAGGAAAGGTACATCAAAGTGGTCATTTCTGCATGCTTTTCTCGAACTGAATAACTTCTTGGTCAAAAAGTATACTCAGTTTTTCCCACATTTACATGGCAGTAATATACCTCTGTCAGTTATGTACAACTTTGTCATCATCACTAGCGGTCAACAAATGTTGGCCTAGGTCATCACTTCAACATGCCAGCCATATCTAATTGGGAGAGGATTGAATGTGGAGTCCCACAAGGCTCTATTCTTGGCCCCTTGTTCTTTTTACTTTATATAAAATACTGAACAAAGATAAATATATGGTTTTGTATGCGGATGACACGAGTATAATAATTACAGATATAAATAATTCAAATTTTGAAATAAATCTTAATCGAACCGTCAAGAAAATGCACACATGGTTTAGTTCCAGTCTACTTTGAATCTTAAGAAAACTCAGTATTTGAAATTTTGTTCAAGGAAAGGCAGTAAGAGCCCAACTCACATTGTCGTGAACAGGAGGGCATTGCTATCCTACCCAAAACTAAATTTCTTGGATTATGTATTGATGATACTTATTATCCTGGAAAGGCCAAATAGAACAGATTGTTAATAAAATGGCCTCAGCTTGTTATGCACTGAGAAATATATAGGACATATAGTATCAATGGAAGCATTAAAGTTGAGTTATTTCGCCTTAGCCAATTCTGTTATCAGCTATGGATTAATATTCTGGGGTAGTGCAACCAATGTACATAAAGTATTCATAATGCAGAAAAGAATTGTTAGAATCATAACCAACACTAAACCTAGAGTCATGCAGGAAGATTTTCAAGATGATGGGAATAAAGACACTATACTCACAGTATATATACTCATTATTTTTATTTATAGTGAATAATAAAAACTTGTTTCTTATTAATGGTGAGATACATGAATACAAAACTAGAGTTCACAAAGCTATACATATGCCTCCCATGAATCTGACAAAATATAAAAAGGGACCCTATATAACAGGGTATAAAAGTATTTGTCTCCCTCAGTCAATACAAATGTTGGTTAATGAGGAGAAAAGTTTTAAATCAGCACTAAAGAGGTTTTTGTATCATCATTCCTTTTATTTTATGAATGAATAAATATATGTAATTAACATATTTTATGTTTGTATTTGTGAATTGAACTTTTAGTATATTTTAATATTGAAGTCTTGTGAAATGTATATGTTATGGTTGTGTTGTGTAAGCTTCTATGGGTTGTAATTTAAGCGATTTTAACTTGAACAATTTCCACTTCTTTGTGGTTTCATTATCACTGTGTATAATTTCGTTTTATGACTGCTCTGTATGTGACTGAGTTCTATTTTATGAACTGTTCTTGTGTATGTTGTGTATATTGAAATCTCGTGAAATGCATAAACTTTTATGGGTTGTAATTAAATCGATTTTAACTTGAACAGTTTCCACTTTTTGTGTTTTGATTATCACTATGTATAATTTCATTTTATGATTGTTTTGTATGTGACTGAGTTCTATTTTATGAACTGTTCTTGTGTATGTTTTGATTTCATTGTGACTTGTTCAACATCCTAGGCCTCGCCACAAAGGATTTATTGAATTTAAAGAATAAATTAAATGAAAAAAATGAAATATCTCCTCAAGACAGACCATGCCTACACATGCCACTGTAGTTGCTCAGCGCCAGTCTACAAACCATCACGTAACATAAAAGACATAAAATATGTCCTCTGTGTCATATGTATTATGAGTTATTATTTAATGTTCAGTGTCTTATAGAAATGTAAAACAGAGCAGGAGAGATTAGTAGAGATATTCAAAGTGACACAAGTGAAGACAACACCACATGCTGCTAGAGGGAACATTGCGCTACTGTGCATGCTACCTGTTCCACCCTTCTAATCCTCTTTCAAGATATCCTTAAATTACCAGTTCAGAACAATATAATGTCATGGATGAAATATTCCAACTTTACAAATTCTCTGTATGAGTATGAGGGGTGAGCCATAAAAACCAGCCCTCGCACTGCGACCTTCAATGATCTATTGTGCGTCCCCTTTGGATTAAACCTTTATTAATCCTACACTTCGAATGAAATGTAGGACTTTATTTATGGGGGCATCATAAAAGGCACTTGGTTCCAAAATTCTCTGTATACATTTTTCTTAGATTTTTTCATTTTATAAAATTTGTATTGTTATTGTCCGGGGTTTGCTTGACTAATAAGAACGGTTTTGGATTTGATGATCGAATTTATTGTACCTTTATACAACTGGTTACAACAGTTCACAAATCACTGACGCACTGTCTTCTTCCAAATGGACATTCCATGGGAACTGTTCCAACTTCCAACTGAACTCTCTGTTATTGTTGTCTTTTTGTTATATAGCCTCAAGCGGCCTCCGTGGTCTAGAGGTAACGTTCCCACCACATGACTCGTGGTATGCGGGTTCAGACCCGGCGGAGGTCGTCGAATTTTTAAGGGCGGAAAAATTCAGGGAACAAGTCCTCTGGGAGGGACTTTAAGCCGTGTATCCCATGTCATAGCTTTACGGCACATAAAAGAACCTCGTATCTCCAAAGGAGGTCACTGAGCCAAATTCAAGGATGTTTCCCGCCCAACAGTAGTCTCTGATCCTCTGATAGATGGGGGAAGCATTATAGATACCGCCAAGCTAGTGGGGGCCGAACTCGCTGGCTCGGTCGGGACTGATGGTACACACCAATATCGGTAGGGTATAGAGACTGGTAGAATATCATAGAGGGAAGCACAATGGACCAGTACTGGTCTAAGTGCATGGGGAAACCCACCCTCTCCAATAACTAACTAACTATATAGCCTCAGGTCAGTCAACAGCACAGAAAAAACATCCATTGCCTAGTAATGGATATATGTGAACCCACACAAAAAACACCTCTTGCGACACCAGTTCTATTGTTGTGGGCTTATTTACTGAGTTGTCCCTTAGCAAATGGGTCTGCATGTCACAGTATATATTTTAATGTAATATTAAACCATGTAATGAATTCCTTAAAAACTTTGCAGGTACATGAAGGCAGTCGCAGATGGGGAAACGATAGTGATCGATTGCAGCACCTTGAAAGCTGGCAGGAGATTGGCTTTCCTCAGTGTGGAAATCACAAAAAAACAGACAGGGGAACTAGTCGCAAGGGGCTCACACACCAAGTTTATTGGAAGCTAGATCTTCCAATCAGTGCAGTCAGTAGCCTTTCTGAGTTCACTGGATGCTACTGTATATATTTTCAGGCACATGGTAATATATGGATAGCATTTAAATAATATATCATCCCTCTTGTTTTGTTGCTTTGAGTTTTCCTTCTGATGGTATTTATATGAGACAGATAGTCAACCTTTAATATCCTGTGGAGTCTGTGGGACTGACTAATTCAAGTCCTGAAGTGTCATCATTGCTACGATAAAAGCCTCCCACTGGATATTATCCTCAGCCAATAGAGTCTGGCCATAATAATTGACCTTTAACATGCATTCTTTCCCCAGTCCTTCCACACAAATGCCAGCATAGCACTTCAGATTAGCCATGACTGCTTCCTTTGACTTCTTTCCATTTCGTTATTTACAGACTTCATCATCATAGTGTGGGGTGTTGAATCTGTGGACTGTGGTGCTGCCAGCTGGATTTGAATTGAGATGTAATGTGGTGGCATTAGCACCGAGAAAAAGAATGCACAACCAGCAGGACTACTGTGTATGCCATTACAGTAGTCTAGTCAACAGCCACTGCATGCCTGTTTAATGCTGTACAGACCAAGCTACTGATAGTACTGTTAAATGAAACATAAAAAGAATGTCCATTGTGTTGTATTCTCCATCCTCTTGAAACATCTCAGCAGTTGGTTCCCCATTGTCATGTAGGAGACAGAATGTATGAGGATCCTTCTATCAGACTTTTCCTCCATTATCTTTTTACTGAGCAGATTGGTCTAGCAGCAGGATTGTATTGCAGAGGTACTCAGTTTGAATCTTGGCTGGGACACTGCCTATCCTGATTATGCTCTTCCATGGTTGGACAAATGCCAGATGAGGCCATTCCTTCCAAAACATTTTTAATTCATCATCCACCTACCCTCTGATGATATATGTTGTGTAGATACTGAAAGTGTAAACTACATCCCACTCCCCAAATCATGTAGTTCAGACAGCAGTCGTTACAATTATACCTGCAGGTGCAAAGCAGTTTGAACACAGACATGACACACGGTGAATATGTCGTGAGGAACTGAAATACAGTAATTGTAATGGTAAATTTTATTGATATTTAAGACAGGATCTAAGAATTAACTCCTATAAAGTACTCAGAATTACTTGGTTTTTAGACTTTTTCCATTGTCCGGTATTCTAGAAACTAGAAAACATGATGTCTCAGAAACTGGATCTGTGTCTGTCCTCAGGCAAGGAAGGAAGACGCCTACTCAGTTGAGTCCCTTAGAAAGAGCTAACCTCAATCGCTGAATAACCCACCCCCTTCACCTGAGGATGGAAACAGATCCAGTTTCCAGAGTACACCATTGTCAGAACCCTTTAGAATTTACTTCCTATTAAGTACCATAAAATGTAAAGTTGTCCCTGTGCTTCACAAATTAAGCACTGTGCCATTGTATGAGGGAGTGGATGTATAGATTCACATTTTCTTGACATCTGCATTAGCTTGAGGTGAGTGGTCAGCTTCATGCCCCTGCCACTTTGCCCCCAGAGGAAGAGCCCCAATACCCATCAGATAGGAGCTTGGTGGACCCCAGAGCCAGTCTGAACAATATAGAGAAGAGAAAATTCTGAACTACTGGGACTCAAACTCCAACCCTTCGGTCATTCAGCCCATAGGCAGTCAGTATACCGACTGCACTACCCTAGCTCATATAAAGTACCATACACATATCAAAAATTACAGTCTTCCGGGATGTGCCGCAATGCAGTTTGGTAGATAGGTACCAGTGTCGCAAGAGGAATCCACTGTGTTCGTCTTCAGAGTAGAAGAGTGAAAACATTTTTGGGGGGCTATCTTGTTGGAATTCAGTATTTCTAGCTCTGTGCCTGTGAAAGTGGCATTTTGTTTCATGCCAGACACTTCTTTTTAAATTCGCTTAGTGGGGGGTGGAGTCCAACTGGATTCACTGATTGCCTATTGTAGCCTGCCCTGGGTGATTATGATGATGAAGAATTTGGTGGAATGAAGATTGGCGGGGGAAACCGAAGTACTCGGAAAAAACCTGCCCCAGCGCCACTTTGTCCACCACTTGACCAGACCTGGGATTGAACCCAGGCCGCCGCGGTTTAAAGCCAGCGACTAACCGCTTGAGTTATGGCGCGGCCCCTGCCAGACACTTTGTTACATATCCTTTAAAATCATTGAAGTTTTTGGTATTGGCACAACGGAAATGTCATTCTTGACTTAGCTGCACAGGAAGAAATCAGCTGACTGTGGTGAAAAGGGAACAATATGTCGTTCACTTGACTGGTCAAGCAGTGGCTCACTTCGAAATGGTTTTTAAATTACTGTGATGCAGCAGTGCTACATGTTGCAGTGTCTATTCAGGATCCAGTAGCTGGGACATCAGTTGAACTCTGATGTGTGCTGTGATTCGTGGTAAATTATCTTTGTTGAACAGTCAGTGGTATTGTATTAGTTCAAAATGCCTTTTTGTCATTTGTATACATACTAATTGTAGTGTTCCACCATCGCTTCTATACTGTATCGAATATTTTTAATTAACGTTTGCCCCATTGGGTGCAAGAATTTTCAATTCTCCATGTCATCCAGATCAGCTCTGGGGCCCACCCAGCCTCCGATCCAATGGGTACCAGGGGCTTCTTCCCTGGGGATAAAGCGGCTGGAACGTGAAGCTGACCACTCACCTCCAACTAGTGCCAAGGCCAAGAAAATGTGGGTCTATACATCCATTTTCCCCATATGCCTTCATGGTGTAGTTCTTAATTAGTTAAGCACAGGGAAAACTTTACTTTTTTTTTTTTTTTCCTCCCTTGGCACTACAGCCCCAGTGGGCCTAGGTCTACCTCCATGAACTTCTCCAAACTTTACCTTTACCTGTGTCATTTTTTATGGTAGTATGTAGAGCCAGTCTAATAGGCTGCTGGCACTCAAAGGGTTAAAAGGTGAAGAAATTAACTTTTTAACTACCAAATTTCAGATAATTTTATTATGGTATGTTCTTTATAATACTTATTAGAAATTTTGGCTTCTTTCCAAATACATGTATGTACATTCTGTGTCATGAAAGATTCTGGTGGAAATTAAAATAGTACAAACAATAGACATTAACATACCACAAGTGGCTGCACAATCATGATGATGTAAATGACAACCTTCTGTAACAAAAGCATTACATAAATACATAAAAACTAATACATGTATAGGATTCCTTGCCAGACATGCCCATTCTAGGCATAAAATGGAGACAGGGAATCAAAGTGTAGTGTACAGCAGTGGTTCCAATCTCTGTGGCCCACAGCCCACAAGCTGCTATGAAGAAAAGCTTGCATTGATCTCCTATACATCTAGGAGATACCTCCAAAAACTTGGAGCCAGAATAAAGAAACAGAATATACATAGAAACTTGCTTGTTTCTGTTAAAAAAAAAAAAGGACAACTGAAACATTAGTATATAAATAACAGTCAATTCCAATCAGGCTTGGGGAACGGGAAGGCAAAGGTATGAAAGGAGTAGAGGAATGAGAGACAGGGATGAAGAAACTATTGTTAACATGAAGGAAAGGGGACATAAAGAATTAAAGCAATAGATTAATGGACAACTGATGGAAGAGAACTTCTAATGTGAAGGGGAGAGAGGAAGGAAGGGGGAAAGGAATGATCACAGGACTGACAAAAGGAGGAAAGCAGTAAGGGAGACAGGTGGAAAAGAGACAAAAGTATGAAAGGGATACAGGAAAGAAAAAAAAGAATACAATTCTGTGTTATTTTTGATGGGTCACGTGCGACTAGTGATATAAGAAGAAGAAAATTTTCAGTACCATGATAACCTGGTATCCAGAATTTGTGCAGGCCTTCATTTTTCAACTGAGGCCTGTGAAAGCAAATTATGAAACATTACATTTCCTTTGTGTCTTTCCCAGCATTCTCTTGTGTCCACAGCTCTTCATTCATGGGAATGAAAGCGTTCTGCTAGTGTAGCAGTAACTTGTATACAGCAGGCCGCGCCATAGCTCAGGCGGTTAGTCACTGGCTTCCCACCGCGGTTGCCCGGGTTCGATCCCAGGTCTGGTCAAGTGGGATTTGTGGTGGACAAAGTGGAGCTCGGGCAGGTTTTCTCAGAGTACTTAGGTTTCCCCTGCCAATCTTCATTACACCAATTGCTCCATAATCACCTCACCTATCATCTGGGGCTGGTACAATAGGCCAGAAGTGGCTGCAGTACAAGGGACTTAGTCCCACCCCACTAGCATTAAAGAAATCTTGTATACAGCAGGTACCAGCTGCCACCTGTCACATCATGTGGTTTCCCTCAGTCTCCTTCAGCAAGTGCCGGGGTAGTCGCTTCAAGTAGGGTACAACCATCTCCGCCCAAATTCTTACTCATTCAGTGGTCACAATCATTTCACACTGTGTAACTTCTTCAGTTACAGTAACAGTCTTCAAGATTCAAATGATCATCCATAAACTGAAAAGGAAGAAAAGATAAACAGCCCCTGTGCCTAACCCCCACACTGTGATACATACTGGGGACTGTAGTCAAACTTATTAGTCTTGGGTCCTGACTTCGTATGAAATTTTTAGCTTACTCTTCCGATTTTAAAAAAACATAAGTAAACACATGGGATCACCTTGCTGTCTGCTGTGTTATCTATCTGTAGGTGTATCCCCCTCCCCATAGCCATTGCTGGGCAAGTACTCAATAAACACATTCCCATAGCAGTGAATATATTCAACAGAAGAATTGTTGGACATGGCATTTTCTGTGCAGCCTGTATCATATCAAAGGGAAGTATGTGTGTCTTTATGTTTATCCCTCTATCATTGTTAGGCAGTGGATCGGTAAACATTTCTGTGGCAATGAATGCACATGCAGTAATAGAAGAATTGTTGAACACATCGTTTTCTATGTAGTCTGTTATATGAAAGGAAAGTAGATGATTAGTTCTCCCCAGAACTTCTTGCAAAACAGGCGAGTCTTTGAAAAACAAAAATATAATCATGGGTCCTGACAGGACCTCAAACCAAGAATGACTTTGTTGGCAAAGTTCAACAGCAATTTACCTTATGGATTTAGATGAAATGGCACTGGAGCTAGTTTTTCTCCTGCTAATTATCATCAAACCACTTTTCCATACTCATCTATCACTCCTCTATTACCTAAAATTCTGGATGATGGAAAAAGTCCAAAACCCCAGTAATTCTGTGTGTCATCTTATCACTGCCCCATGAGGTGTGTAATAGTCCTTGACAAGCAGTAGATTATCATATCCTTGGTCTTTAAGTTGGGAGCTTCATCTCTGACTCAGCATTTGTCCAATTGGACTAAAGAGTAAAGTTACAGAAACAACAAATGACCTTGAAATGCAAACTGTATGTAAACTAATCCCTGTGCTTAAACCTCTGTTAATTAACATTGTCTCCAAAATGTTCTGAAGTTCACATTCAGACTGTGTTAGTATTTCATCCTGTCATCAGATGGCAGATTTATGTTCTTTGACCAATGAATACATTTTATTTATCAGTATACATGAAAAAAAGATGAAAAAATAAGATAACTCTGCAACAGCAGGGACTTGCTGCCCTGTAAATGTAGCTGTAGGGGACAGGGAGGTGACTCAGGGCAATAAGGCAACCAAAGCATACGGGGGAATGGAGGTAATGTTCCATTCTCTCAGACCCAGCCTGAATTCCATGGCAAGGGGAAAATCCCTGTTGCTTCCAAGGATTGAACCTTGGTTGTTCAGTCTGTAGCCAGCTACCACAATGACTCAACGACTGAACTATCCAAGCTTCACTAACTTAACACAGAATCATAAAATGATCTCCATTAACTAACAAGTGCTCAATTATGGTAAATTTTGTTGTATGTGCATTAGTGAGACTGCTGAATGAAAGAGACTGGATTTCTTATAAATGCTCAAATCAAATGATTCTCGAAACATTTGTTGTGACAGTTGTCAATTCATTATACAGATATCCCCAGACTTTACATGATAGCTGTGTTCGAAGAGTGGCTCCATAAATCAGAACTATATAACTCAGAATATTTGTTATTGTGTCATTTTCCTTATTAAAAATATGTAACCCAGTTAATTTCAACTTTATTAATTTTATTTGTGAAGGAATCCTGATTCCTTTGTTTTATATAAATAATTATTTATATAAAACAAAGGAATTTTGTTCATTAAATTCCTTTAATAAACACTAGTGTTTATTAGTGTTTATTAAAGGAATTTAATGAACAAAATCCACACTGAATCATATTAATAATATTATGTTTGGGACTGTTCACTGTATGGGGTATATTTGATATATAAATGTTTTGGGCTTAGTTGCAACTCTTGAAACGCATGCATCAAATATACCTATGACATAATACTGGCATAGCATTTACTTGAATGGCACCAAAGGGAACTCAGTAGATCAGGGAATGGTAACTTAGCAGCTCTGTATTTGCATCGCTGACATGTACAGGCCAGAGTCCAGACGCTGAATTGTCTCCATGTTAGGCTGTGACCTACAGACAAGAACCACTGCTGCTTCCAGTATGGGGAGAAATGAAAAACCACTACAAGCTACAGTAAAATGATGTCATGGCAGTGTTACATATTACAGTATGGTCAATCAATATCAAGATGTGGCAACAATAAATACATATTTAGATTGTGGTCTTTTATGTTGTGACACCATATAGTCCGGTTGGTGTTAATAAGTGTTTGGAGGAACATACTGCCTCAGTCTTAAGTGTAGAAGTTAGTCAAATTGGGTAAAAGGAAAGATTATGTAGGAAGGGAGGAAGAACAGCGTCAGACAAAACAGGACAATTTTCCAGTCAGAGTCAGGAATGGGGGGTGGCCCTGGGAGGGTAGTTCTGAAGGGACAACTATGAAAAGGTAGGAGACTCTGAACTACATGGGGCTCTTTAAGGACTGTCAGCATAGGAAAAAAAAAACAAGTCGGGACTCCCCCCCCCCTTCAGGGTGTAAATAGGAGCCTTCAATGACCTACTCAGGAAGAAACAATTTTCCTTGTTCATGTTGTTGGGGTGCAGCCACTCATGAAAAGAAAGCTCTTTTGAATGACAAGTCTTGACTTAATTTTCTTCTGCCCATGATATTTAGAATTGCCCTTTTGTGGTCAGCATTTTCAGGAACCTCCATCCTTTCATAATCATTCTTTTCAGGGCTCCCAATTCCCATTAGCTATCCAGGGCCTGGTCGCATTTTTCCCATCACTGGATCTGACTGGCCAGTCCTGTACTCCATGCCCTGTCCCCCACCTATCCCATCTTGACTCATTTCTACCCTGAAGATGGAGACAGCAGGTTCCTCCAAAATATTAGTATTCACCTACCAGACTACACAGTATCATTACCTAGAAAAGCACACTGTACATCTTCATGACCTCAGATCTAATAAATACCTGGTCTGTGGAAAGAGTTGCTACTCTCACTTGTTTCCCTTATCTCTGCAACATCTAGGGCTGTCAATTCTGAGAATAAAAATAATCAGTACTTTGTTGATTTCAGGAAAAATACAGGGTTACAAACGCATACCACACACTGCCTCAATATTCTACTTGCATATAGTCTCTGCTTACCAAGTCACATGTGGACCATTCTAGGCAGACTATCAGTACAAACCCCCAGGTATAGTGAATGAGAAGTTCTCCTCAGTACATCCTTATGAATACTGAAAACATCCCTGAGTTTATAATGCCATGTAGTTCAGAGACAGATTATGTTTCAGCAGGGCACATGGCTTCCATCTTCAGAATCAAAGAGAAGCCATGAAAGAAACAACCTGGCTCAACCTGGCACCTGCTTCTGATGGTTTATTCCTTGGCTTACTCTCTGACATATATGAGACAAACACCATCTTAAGTGTAACAATTTAATTGTAGTTCTTTTTTCTTTCCCTACAATTAAATTAAATTGTTACACTTAAGACGGTGTTTGTCTCATATATATTGTGTGAGTGTAACAGGATGCTCAAATATAATACAGAAGTGGTCATGAAGAACATGACGCAGTATGTTCCTCTGAAAAGACAGTATGTCTCCAGATTACGCAGCATTACAACGCAGATGAGCGTGACCTTCATCACTGTTATCATCACAACATACCAGAGGCTGTGGTCTTCTGGGATGAGATGCCATGTAATATAATGGCCAGACACACAACTGTCTACCAGACTACACAAAGATGATTGCAGTCTTAACATTCATTCCTATGCAAACCTCAAATCTCATATGAAGGTACTGTGATTTTTGACAGGGGTACTCAGTCTCTCCATACTAACACCTTGAATGAGGCCACAGCATATTCTTATCAGTAACTTCTCATCAGTCATCAGAATAGAAACAGCCTCCCCTTAATAAAGAGCCACGATTTTCAAAATCTTGGCTACATATTCCACTAACTTTTTATAAACTTGAAATAGAGTATAGGCAACATAACTGCTTGAATATTTCAAGCTGAAAGATGTTCAAGGCCATGCAGAAGTAGTCACGAAGAATGTGGTGATAATCTCATGCTCCATGGAACATGCAGAAGTGCTCACAAAGAACATGGCACTGTTCGCATGCTCCATAGGACATGCAGAAATGGTCACCAAGAACATGGTGCTGCTCACATGATCCATGGAACATGCAGAAGTGGTCATGAAGAACATGGTGATGAGTGCATGCTCCATGGAGCTTGCAGAAGTGGTCACAAAGAACATGGCACTGATCACATGCTCCATAGGACATGCAGAAATGGTCACCAGGAACATGGTGCTGCTCACATGATCCATGGAACATGCAGAAGTGGTCATGAAGAACATGGTGATGAGTGCGTGCTCCATGGAGCTTGCAGAAGTGGTCACAAAGAAGATGGTGCTGATTGCATGCTCCATAGGACAAGCAGAAGTGGTCACAAAGAATGTGGTGATGATCGCAGATTCCATGGAACATGCATAAATAAGTCACGAAAAACATGGCACTGATCGCGTGCTCCATAGGACATGCAGAAGTGGTCACCAAGAACATGGTGCTGATTGCATGCTCCATAGGACATGCAGAAGTGGTCACCAAGAACATGGTGCTGCTCACATGCAGAAGTGGTCACCAAGAATGTGGTGCTGATACCATGCTTCTTGACAGGACCAGCTTTCTTCAATGTACAACTTTTCTTTATCACATTGAGAAGGCCTGTGTGTCCTAGTGACTGAAACAGAAATGCTGGTGGGAGTGTAAGCTGTTGGTAGAGCTATCCATGCCAGGCACATCACTAGGTATGAACCCAACACAAAATAATCCTTAGCCCTCTGTCTTGGGGCTACCTGGAGGCCAGAAATTTCCTGCTATAAACAGATAAAAATTCAAAATGGTGAATAAATGAAAGACCAAATGAGAGTGTCTCTTGGATATGGGTCATCCACCCACAGAAAAACAGAACAAAGAGTTTAGCCTTGGAATGAGTTACTAGCCAATATCTTAATGGGCAGAAGAGCAGGGGAGGTGAGTCAGTGATCATCATAAGCAATGAAGTAAACAAAATTTCATCTTACACAATGTGACATTAAAAGTCATTCCTGACAGCTAGATAGATGCCCGAAAGGTCACGATTGGAAGCAGTTCAAATTATTTTTCATACCTATCAATTCCCCATTCATACTGTATAGGATATGTGAGGCTGAAACAGAACAGAACTGAAATCGGAAGCATACAGTCTTCAGGAGTGCAACTGAATGTGAACCAGAAATCAGCATAAACTGTAAGGAAACCCAAAGCTAATTCACTTAACTTAAAATTTATGTTATGTGTAAGATCATACGGCATCCATACTTGCATGACAACAGTTGGCAACCCTGCGTGTGATAGACAGGCTTGCTCATCTTACACATACTATGGCTTGTGCTTTGTTATACCAGCATCTATAACAGGGGTGGCCAGATCATGTGGCTTCCACATAATTGAATCCAAACTTTTCTTATGTAAGACTTAGGCAGAGAAGAAAATATGAGATGTTCGACCAGCTTTCCAGCCCTGTACAAGAAACAAAGACATTTTCCGTGACTGGTCTATGCTGTATAAACATACGATAATAATGAATGAATTCTATTAAAAAGGGATGAAAAGGGCGACTTTATTACATCTGCTGGGGGAAGTTATACATCTAAGAATATAGTGAATTGATTATTTTGATATACAGCTCTTAAAGTTAGAAATTTTGGCCACCCCTAAGCAATAATAATTGAACAAAATCTTATACTACTTTACATTCATCTTTAATTCTAAGTACTACAGTTATAAAGCCAAACTTCGAAGTAAAATGCTTCAACTTGAAACTGAAAGACGGCAATGGGCTGAGGCAAAAGACTACATATAGTACAGTTGAAGCTATGCACTCTGTTCATGCTTGCCATTTCCCCAGGTTGCTCATGTGTGCTAACAACATGGCAGCAATCCTACAATGGCCTTGATATTGCAACTAAATCATGAAATTTTCATTTACTGTTGTCTAAAGACCTGCTGAAAGTAATGCAAGTGCCTACATTCCTGTTGTTGGAGATACACTTGTCTGTGATGGTTATGCTCCCTGAAGAATTCATTACACATGTCTTATATGAACCCCAATTATGCTGAATTAAAAAATGACATCCATTTTTATCCATCACATATGTATATTCGCAAATAGTAATATGATATCAGTACTCTATAACAGTGATTACTGTGGTGCTAACAAAGCATCTTGGTAGATTATATTGCGCTGATGGTGCCACTCACTGTGGGGGCTTATATCTACATCATATCCCACTGCAGTCGCCACTCATACCTCCATTCAGCTTTACTCTACTTCCCTAGGGCTTCCAGGATAAATTTTGTTATGGGTTTGAACATTCTGCATTTACGATGTTTAAGGAAGCAGTTTGGTGTGAGGGCAGGAATGAATCCTTCTAACTTCACTTTTTCCCCCCTGTGAGGGGTAATTTAGTCTCTGAAGTACTGCTATGACCTCATGAGACTCGCTTTCTACTACAGCATCCCTCATGCCGATATACGCAGGAAAGATTTCATACAGAACTGGCTCTCTTTCTGCTACCATGTCATGAAAAGTTTTGAAATAGGAAACTTCCTCACTGATTGTCATAAAGGGAGAACAGAGCATGAAGCATGCATATAACAAAGAAATTCCTCCCCAGACTTAGTTTCATATAAGGTTCAAAAGGTATAACGCAAAAGTTTGGTTGACACAAACAGATGTCACCTCCAATATATTTAAAACTGGGCTTGATGAAGCACTCCGTGAAGGCAATGGACAGGAATGGTCACTATATGACATATATCTGAGGCAAATTTTCAGCTTTCCTATATAAGAAGTTAACCCTGCATGCTAGTTTTTAAATCACCACTACATTGCACTCTCAGGAAGCATTTGAATTGATCTGCTATGAGGGGTTAATGCAGTGTTACCTGGCTTTAACATTTTGACCAAGAAATTATATTTGTGTCAGTTTAAAAGACACGATAGCATTGCTGCCACCTGGCAGAGCACATGGCTTGAAACAGTAAGCATGAATGAAGCATAAAGATAAATGCATTATATAATACAGTAAAACACGTAAATTGTAACTGTACATTAATAAAACACATGAAGAAACACTCAAAATATTAATGTCACTACTCCACTCAGTTTCTTGTTTGACTAGTAGTGGGTATTCGTTTCTGGCAGTACAACCTGGCTTTAAAAATATCCCAGTCAGTCAGCACTTGGCTCAGTGGACACATTATGCACACATAGGACAGCATTCTCCATCTTGTCGGATGGGTGTTGCGCATGTCACAAGGGGACACTTTTCTGTCGTGCATGTCACCTGCTTTTCCTGCACAGTGAAACAAGACACTTAAGACAATGGAGATTACTGTTATCTGGGATATGACACCATTCAGTCTTGTAGACAGGTACCAACACTTTGACCCTAGAGGTGGAGGCAGCAGGTTCCCCTGAGATGTTGGTATCTTTCTATCAGATTACATAGTTTCACACCCCGAAGACAGTCATCTTTATATTCACTGCTGAAATAAGCTCCAATCTCACACTAAGATTAAGCTGGGAAGTGAAGCAGTTTATTCTAAAAGATAACATAGTGTTTTGGAGGAGCTTGGTGCCTCTATCTTTATGGTCAAAATCGTGGTATCTGTTTATCAGACCATATGCTGTCACATTCCAGGAGACAGTTATCTTAACCTTTAAACGCCAGACTTTTGAAATGGTAGTAAGCTTGAGCTGGCCGGAGTTTATTTAAATGTCCGTTGTAACTCTGCGTTTAAATGTCTGTTCCTGTTAGGGCGCTTAAACAAGTTTAAGCATTGTGTTTAAAAATGCTGTATCTAACATAAATTTTATGATAAATGGATGGAATTAACTTTGTTTGTATCAACAAAGAACATAGTGTCGCATATTATAATGGATGATTTCAAATTTTTGTACAAAAAATTATACTCTTTTTTTCTATTTTTTTCTTTTAATTTTGATACGTACTGCAAAAATATTTCTCTATTAGTGTTGATAACCTTCATGTTTCATTGCCAAAATTCAGAAGCATAGACTGCAAGCCAACTTCAAAAGCTTCACTTAAGTATTTTCTTTGTATAAGATCACAGTGGTATTCAGTAGTTAATAACTAACCACACAAGCACAACCAAGACCCAAAATACAGTTACGCCTCAGAAGTACATGAACACACAAGTGCCCACCCCCCTTCGCCCACATGCACCATTTTGAAACAACAAAACCCTTTTTCTAGATATCTTTCTTTTTATGCCCAGAATGACTATGGCATTTTTTCAGCTTTTGGAAAATAGCCACATTATGTGTTAGGCTCCTTCTGATTGCGTAGGATCACACTTCACAGCTCCACTCACAATCCCACAATAAGATCTTTCTTCAGGTTGTGCGCTCATTCCACCTCACTGAACCCGAAGACAGCAACTACAATGTATGCTGAAATGTTCAAACAATTTCAGCACATGAGGCAGCTAAACTTCAAAAGGTGAAATTACACATTTTTCTGAATGAGCATGAATAGGATATGAATGACCCCAGAAAACGTACAGACAGGAGCCACGACCCAACCCACCTTGCAAACGCATTGTGTACAGCTGTCCTTCTTCCATGAGTCTCCTTTCTTCCTCCAGTTGCCATCTGAATCCATACACTTGCTCCCATTACCATGCTTGCCATTAACTTGGATGTGATGTTCCAACTTTCTGATCTTGCGTCGCAGTTGCTTGATAGTTTTCTGGAATTCTTCCAGGGCACTCTCAATGCCTTCTATCCTCTCCTCGTCTACTTCGTTAGAGTCAAGGTGGAGTGAGTTGAGCGTAGAGAACTCGCCCAATACATTTGGACTCTGTGTAGGGACAGTGTGGTTGGTGTAGGTGGGAGTGGTGAGCGTCACATGTTTGTCACTGGGGTAGGAGTACTCCAGGGCTCGCCGTGATCGTCCAGATGTTAATGATGGCAGCTGTGTGAGGCTGTTGAACTGTCCCGAGTTACTGCAGTCTGTTGCATACAAACAAATTTGAACACTGAGTTCATCTAAATAATGTTCAAAAATTCATTTCCTACCACATGGAAAACACACTATGTCTCCATTACAAACGCCATTTTGTTAATGCTCTATAGAAAAATAATTGCTGTTTACTGTGAGAATCATAAATGTTACTGTGCGGGCCATATACAGAGTTATTTAATGTTCAAGCAGGTGATACATACAGTAACAACTGTGCTTTATAATCCTGACACCCAATTTTAAACCAAAGAACCATCAATTACTTTTTATCACTGTTTTTATTGCATTAGGTTTAAAGTGAATGCATTTTTCTCTAATTTAAAAAAGCTAGCTGAAGCTATCCCTGTAACAGGCCATGGAAGCCCATATGGTTGTGAGACGCTGAAGGTCACACAGTATCTAGACAATCGGCTCACAGATGGCGGTAAGGTTGTCAGCCTTACATGCTGGCCACCCTTTACCCCCAGAAAGATTCCTGGTACTCATTTCTGTTAGAGAGTGAGTCGACCCCAGGGCCATAGGGCAGCTGGAAGGATTAGGTCAATTGAAAATTCCTAACGACCTCATTGGGAACTGAACCCACTTGTAGCATAGTACCTCAACCAACTACACTACCACATGTCCCCTCTTATTTAAAACATCCATTCAAACGTTTCTGAAGTCCTGTTAAAGATATTTTATTTATACATTCTAAAGTGTTGGTGTGCAAGTTATTTAAAGACACTTTATGAACTGAAGATGTTATGTGCCTTAAATAACATAAAAATGAATATGTACAGCAAACTGAAAGAGATCAGAGGGGAAGCAGGAATGGCACATTTCAAAGCACTATGACAGCACTAAATAAAATCACAAGAACCTTCAGTCAGTGTCTCAGCTGATATTCAAAATGGATACCTCTCAAATTAGTCACTACCATAGTACAGTAGCCTGTACCAGCCACTGACAACAGGTAAGTAAGGAGCACTGATGGAATGGGAATGGGAGATAATGTAAGTGGTCAGAGAAATGCCTGCTCCATTGCCATTCTGTATTCCACTAATCACTTCAGCTATGGCACAGCCCTGCCACCTTACCCATTCTGCTCAATTCACATTTGACATGCTTCCTAAATAAAAGGAATATGGTGCAAATGCTCACACACACACATGTGGGACAATAAACTTCTGTAGAAAATGTTATATACAAGAAGATACATAAAATATGGCAGCTAGGTTAGGGACGAGTGACGAGGAAATGTGATTCAGGTGCCACAACTAGTTCACCCCTAAGTCATCACTGGTTCTACATGATGTATTATCATATTGATCACATTTTCTCTGGCAACCAGCTATGTCAATCTCGAGCAAGCCTAGAGACCTGTGCCTCTGTGATCAGGACACATCGATATATCTTGTAGTCTGTAGTTTATTTACTGACACTGCTGGGAACTGAGACAGTACAGTATTGAATGTTTGGATGATAGTTAATAATCAACTCCAAAGCATGGGGAAAGAAGCAGTCATGGCCTAATTTATTATACTCTCCTGGCATTTGCCTGGAGGGACTACAAAACACCATGAAGAACTTCCAGTTTCTACATTTTATGTCCTGACAGGATTCACACCAGGAAGCTCCCACATATAAATCAGGGGCATTATTGCTTGAGCCAACTAGCTCAGTGATGGAGTTATTCCCTGGTGATGGAGACAGAGAAGGTTTCTGAAACATTAGACTGTTGCTTCAAATTGATGTGTCTTTTCACCTGAAAAGATTACAAACCTTGTAGTCATCAATAAAGCGTCATGTCTTACATCAGTGTCGTATGCTACCAGGACTAATTTTTTATTGGAGAATGCAGATATAGTCCTCTGACCGCCTGGTCCTGCCACAGAACTGTCTGCTACAAATACCAAGGCTGCTTGGGGTTAAATGCATTTATACACAAAAATCCAGAATATTTCCTCAGATGACCTTCAAATGATGACAGGTATAGAGATGAAGCCTATTCTTTACTCTACACATCTGTATGCCCTAATTGATGATCTCTGTTCACAGGAATGATGTACTAATTGATTCACAATGAGCCAATCTTATTGGCTGTGGCAGTTTTAAAGCATAGTTAGCATCTTAGTTCCTTTTCGTTTCATAGAACTAAGCAAGTTGGCTCCACTGGCCACTAAGATGCTTATTGAGGAAATGTCATTGTTTTTCTCAGACATTCCGATCAAATGCCAATAGTATCTTAAATTAAGACATAGCCTCTTCTTTTACATCATTTACAATTCATTTAGTGTCATCCATCCATTTGATAAACTACAGTCTGAGTTATTCACAGCATTAATAAATAAACTACAAATAGATAGATAATACCATACAATGTACATACCATGGCAGCACTCAGCCCAGAACCGAAGATCAATCTGTGTCAATTCACTGCAGGACACAAAAGCTGGAGACTGCTTCTTGGGCAGAATAAACACATCCATTGTCACATCAGTAATATCATCTCCATTGTCACAAAGAACACGTCCCAGTGACGTCTGTTTGATCTGTGTCAGCTGTTCTGGTTTAAACACTGATGGGTTCTCATACCAAAACCTATACAAGATGCAGACCAACTAGTTACTGCCTGTGAAGGCAGAAGAGGATCTCCTGCTCAATGGACAAGAAACCGTGTTAGCCAAAAGGGTCAGATGAGTTGCATAAGCTTGTACATCTGCCTGGACATTAATTTATCACAACTGACTGAATGATACTCATGAAACTGAGTATAAACAGCAAACCACCAGAGGTCGTTTAATCTTAATGTTTTTTCATTTGTTCAGAACAAAATTTGTAAAGATGCACCTATTAGCTTCAGAATGTTGACTATCTGTCTGCCTGCATACAACATGCTAGCTGGATAATAGACTTCAATAAAATTTAGTAGTGGACAGTTATACTACCATTTGTCGACACATACCAACTTTACTTAAAATCAGACAATAGTAATGGATTCTACATGAAGACCTATATGCATTCCTGTGCTCACCTTGAGCACCACTCAATAAATATTTACCAGAGAGAAAGATATAATGACTGGCCACTTCAATTAGTCAATATCAGTTCATTAAATGGTGTCAGGTGAACATCATGCAAGCAATGGATAGTTACTTCAATCAACCAACATCAGTTCATTAAATGGTGTCAGGTGAATATCATGCAAGACTTGGCTGGCCACTTCAATCACTCAACACCAGTTCATTAAATGGTGTTGGGTGATTATCATGCCAGACTTGGCTGGCCACTTCACTCAGCCAACACCAGTTCATTAAATGGTGCTGGGTAAACATCATGCAAGCCTTGGCTGGCCACTTCATTCAGCCAATACCAGTTCATTGAGTTGCACTTGCATGCTGAATTTTGTGCAGCATTGTGTGTACATTCATTTAGAATATTACTTATCAAGCTGCAAATTTATTTTTAAAATGTTGGTTATGAAGTACTTCCTCATCCCTGTAAACTACAATAACCATTCATAGCATGTGATCCTGTAGCAGGTTGTATGGAATTAGCCTTACCATAGGGCTATAGAATTCTACAAGAAGGGCAGTCTATACCTGGTGAGAACATGCTTACTGTAGCCTGTAGACCAATTTCTGGGTAACAGTCATGAAACAATGCCCATTGCTAGGACAGCAGATTCTTAATAAATGGGGTCATGCAACCTGCTTCTGGGCAACAGCTTGGCAAACACATTTCCATGGCAAGGAACACAAATGCAACAGTAGAAAAACGGCGTTTTCTATGTGGTCCATGCAGACAAGTTATAACCAGGACAGTTTGAGGAATGAGTTCAGCTGACTTCTGCATGAAAGGCTGTGGAGATAGCACCTGAGCATGTGAAGCTGAAGAATCTCCACTGTTAGAAGCCACTTTTAGGGAATGGCTGGTGAAGATACAGCAGGCTGGAAAAGGCTTAGCAGGTGCTGTAGTGATTTGTAAAGTGTGTAGATCAGTGAGAGCACTGTAAGTGCTTGTAGTTCCAAGTCATGTATATAAGTGGTCAATAAATCCATTCACGAATCCAAACCCTGTCTACAGTTAACACACCAAAATCATGGCATTATGATGACCTGTGTGACGGGCCAAATGGATCTCTGGTATAGTCATACTTCGACCTATGACTTCCTGACTTATGCATATTGGGAATTATAATCCGGCTAAATTAGCAACCATTAGACCTACACACAAAATTTTTGGACTTATGTCTCGAAACTCAAATTTCAAATATTGGACAGTTTCTTCAGAAAGCCCAAGTTAATGGCAACCACTCTTCGGCATCCTCTACAAGCTGAGTCCCTCCCAAAATCTCCCATAAGCAGAGCTATTCTATCTGCAATCAACAAGGTGCTGGAGGCATCAGATTTTAATGAAAGGTTAATTTAAGTGTTTATGAACTTCGTAAATGCTCTGGTAACTTGAATCACGATTCTTAACAATCTACATTACAATGTTTTGGTCACTCAGATCATAACTCTTAATGATCTATAGTAAAAATTAATTATTGTATGTATGTTTACATTTTTAATAGTTTTGTGGGAACATCCCACATTATCACGCATTTCTGCAACGCTCAAGAGCCCCACAGTTTAAAAGTTTAATGTTGTGTTTCTTGATGTCCCTTTACTGATTTTACAATAAGACAGAAGAATTATAGCATAACAGGGGTTAAAATATTGAAAACTGTGTCTCAACCGTGATCTCCTGGAATGTAACTCTATATGTCACATGTTATAATGAACTCTATTTATTATTTTTGGTCTGAAGACTTGTTTTGGGCAACACACTTAGCTCTAAGTCCGAGGTAGATTGTATGTGTCCTTTTAAGAAGAAAACAAATAAATATCTAATTTCAGCTGAAATGGATTTTTGAGGCAAGAATATTATGGAAAATCAAATTTCAAAATCATATGATTAGAGAGAAAATCGCTTCCAAAATTTATTTTGAATGATATTAAAAACAAAATAATTAATATGGTATGGACATGGCCAAAGAATAGCCTTAACAAGTGCTACAATGCATACAACCAGGAAGAAGGAAGACCAAGAATTAGATGGATAAAGGGAATCTGTGATACAATGACAGAGAAAGGATAAAGGCCAGTGGATGGATAGAGTAGGATGGTGAATGGCAATCAGAAGACATCAGTGATGTTAATATGTTCACAGTTCCATAATCATTCTCATGCTGATCTGTCCAATTGGATGCTGCTTATAATATTCACCATCCAATACACCACAACTACTGACCTGTCACCATCACGGAGGCGTTGAAACTGCTCCACCAAGAGACACCTGAATGTTGGACCAACTTTAGCTCCATCTAGTTGATCTTCAAGAATACCACCAACCCAAATATCTAAGTTACCTGAGAACAAGAAACAAGTTACTTCAAACAATAGGAAACAGAGGTCTTTTTGTCTTTTTGTATAATACCTCTATTAATTTTCATTAGCTTAGGTCGTTTATCCAAGGAATCCGTCCAGGTCTGGGGCTTTGTGTAGGTAAACATTTGTCTGATAAATTTCCTATCCAGAATGGTCTAAAACAAGGAGATGCTTTATCGCCACATCTTTCCAACTTTGCCTTAGAATATGCAATTAAGAAGGTCCAGGGAAACCAGGTGGGACTGAAATTAAATGGGACACATCAGCTGTTGACCTATGCTGATCATGTGAATCTACTGGGTGATAATGTAGATACCATAAAGAAAAACACACAAACTTTAATTAACGCAAGTAAAGAGGTTGGTCTAGAAGTAAACACAGAGAAAACTAAATATATGTTA
>NW_019738987.1:75254-82894 GCF_002891405.2 Cryptotermes secundus
TACAAAAACTGCCACTGCGCCTACAAAAATGCATCGACCGAAATGGCGATTATGTAGAGAAATGAGTACATGTTCAAGATTCAACTGATGTATCCAAAATTGAAAATAAATGTTTATTTTATATTTTCAAACATAGGAGACCTTACTTTTGGAATTACAGTGACATTACAGTGACAAGCCTGCTCATTACAGCCATGCAGTCAGAGAATGGCTTAATGAACAGCCCCTCTACAGTGGATTGGAAGGCAAGCATCAGTCAGCAACAAAGTCCTTCAACTCTGAGCACAATTGAAAGTCAATGTTTATGCTGTGAAATTAATATTAATCATCATCAAGAGTGAACTGCAACTGCATGCAGTGAGATCACACCACACACAATTCATGTAATTCTTTTGGATCAACAAAAACATCTTGGCATGTGTGTCAGCATAAAGAGTTGACTCACAGCAGATTTTGTAACAGCTGTACAAAAACTCTAGTTGTGTCTATGGTTCTAGACTTATGGGAAATCCTGTAGTAGGTAAAACTTGAACAAGGAATAACACTCAAGTAAGGAAATTAAGTTTATTCATGTAATTAAGGAAAGACAGGAAACAAGGATTCAAATCATAAAAAAAAAAATCTACATCAGTACTTCCACACCCATAGCTACCATATGCAATGACAAGGGTAAGCAGTAAATTTCAAAATAGCTTTGTGTCTTCTCTATTTCATCCATGCTACGAAGTAGGAAACAATAAAGTTACATGTTCTTTTGGAGGGAGAGAATGATAGTATAAATATTTTGGTTCATCAAATATTGTGTGTTTGGAGAATAGAGATTTTGAACAAAACATTCTTTCATTTGAAAATAATTAACTTAAATAATGCACAGGCCATTACAATTATTATAAAAGATTATTAACACCATCCAGTGTGATTGATAAATATTGTGTTTTTTAATCTTATAAAATACAACATTTATCAATCACATTCAATCAATCAATCAACCTTTTATACTATTACTAGTGTAACAGACAAGGATGAACCAAGTCATTACAATTATGTTTAAAATAAATGTAAACTAATTCTTATTACATCAGGCTATGTCTAATGGTGACTCTTACCTGGGTGTCCATACAACTCCTTCAGGCTGTCTCGCAATGACTGGCTGCGTATTTCATTATGCAGGTCATCAAACGTGTGTGCCTCACTGAGATTACAGAACTGTCTCCACTCATTGTATCCTGGTATGCCATGGTCTCGTCCCCTCTGGATGTTGATAGCTGCTAGATCCAGTGCAACAGCATGTGCTACTTCAAAGAGGTGTTCTGTCAGCTCAGTGTTGAGCATCTGGTGGGGCTTCTTCAATTTTGCAGGCACTGCAAACAGCCCTCGGAGCAGTGGATCCACACCCCCCTCCTCTACAATACGCCATGGTGAAAAGAATGCCTTCTGAAGGGGGACATCACCCTCTGTGATAGTTCCAAATGTCTTGTTCAGACGATGCAGAACAGGGTTAATGAGGGAGTGGCCAAACCGAAGTGCTGCAGTTGCAAAGACATTGGAGATGCCAGGGTTCACAGTAGGGTCATAGCCTTTATATTCTCCCAACATCTGCATACCCTCACCTCCAAGAATCAGAGGCAGCCAATGTTTATATGTGATATGCTGCACCTGGAACATAGTAGAATACTGCTTTAGTTAGTTATTGGAGAGGGTGGGTTTCCCCATGCACTTAGACCAGTATTGGTCCATTGTGCTTCCCTCTATGATATTTTACCAGTCTCTATACCCTACTGATACTGGTGCTTACCATCAGTCCCGACCAAGCCAGCGAGTTCGGCCTCTACTGGCTTAGCGGTATCTATAATGCTTCCCCCATCTATCAGAGGCGTTAGAGACTACTGTTGGGCGGGAAATGTCCTTGAATTTTGCTCAGTGACCTCCTTAGGAGATATGAGTTCTTTTACGTGCCGTAAAGCTACGACACGGGACCCACAGCTTAAAGTCCCTCCCGGAGGACTTGTTCCCTGAATTATTCCACAACCTCCGCTGGGTTTGAACACGTGTACTATGAGTCATGAGGTGGGAACGTTACCTCTAGACTACGGAGGCCGCTTAGAATACTGCTTACTGATGTATTCTCACTTCAATCTGTCTTCTGATACAAACAAGCAGTTTTCACGAATGTGACATTTGAGGTTCTCACAGTGATGACTGTGAGGACTACTGTCTTCTGGGATGTGATGCCATATAGTCTGGAAGAAGATTCCTGATGTCTTAGAAGAACATGTGACTCTGTTTGTTGCTTGCTTGGCTTACTTTTTTTACTCTGAAGATGGAGGCAGTCAATTCATCCAAAACACTGGTAAACTACATGGCATCACATTCCAGAAAATAGTATTCTTCAATATTCATGAAGTGTTATAGAAAAGTGCTGTAATGTATCAGAAAGGATCTCATCCACAAACTTCTCCAAACTCTAACAGAAAGTTATATGTTGAAAACCACGCATATGCCCCCCCCCACACACACACACACACATGCACAGCATTATATTTTCCTTTCCTTTATGTGAAGAGATCAGAAAAAAATAAGACATGTGTGGGAAAGACGTGATTTTTATAACATTATGACTGTAATTCTTTTGGGCATGATTCCATCTGTTTTTTTTTTTTTGTGGTTTATTTTATGATACTGTCACTATCTAGACTACACAGTGTGGATAGGATGATTGATGAATGAGGAATTGGAAAGGATTTGGAAGGAAGCAATTACATCATAAACAAGGTACAATTCTGACATTTTGCCCAGAGTGACTGCAAAAGAATTAAAAAATGTCAGGATAGCCAGCATCCCAGTTGATACTCGAACTGAACATCTGAACACATATCAGATCATTACACCAAAAGTGTGAACTCAGCACAGAGAAATAATACGTGGAAGTGACAAGCAGGACTAGGATTGTGTGGGCTCTCTTGTCAAGTGGGAATCAAATAAGGTGTGAGATGAATGAAGTAAGGATAAAAGAGTGGAGGAAGGGAAGGAAAGATGGGGCAAAGAGGAATGAAGAGAAAGATATAAGCAAACCCTAAAAAGGTCACTACTCAGTGGACCTTACTCTGCTTCTCTTACTCCGAATCTGCTTTTCTTATTGTTTTAACTTACATTTTCCCAAATTCTCACAGTATAACCCAAGTCTTACCTCAGCTCCCACAATTTTTCGGGCTTCGTGGTACAACATATCCCCATCCCAGTGTGGGTTAATGTACCGCAGCTCTGTGGCCACGCGATTGTGCTCCCTAAACCAGATGGTATGCATGGCCAGTAACCCAAGCTGCTCATTTGATCGGATGTCTCCTGCCAAGAAGCAGCCAATGTCACTCTCCAATGGGTCTCGCCGGCAATCATTTGGCTGATTATCGGCAAGTGGCAACAATGGCTTGTGTTTGGGTAGTTTGATTCCTTCACGTAGCAATCCGTGATTGTTGCGGAACTCTCGCAGGTCCTGTGTTACTTCTTTTGAATATCCATATACCTGTCAGTAGGTCCAACATCATCAGATTGTTGAAGTCAAAGTTCTGTCATCTAGAAATGCTATAATAAATAGAGACACATTTCACTTTATCATGCACAGTGCAGTCCTGTCACCATTCTTGAACCTATCAACAATTTTTGGTAAATTTGACACTTCTTCCATTTCAGGTCCAAATGTTCTCCTCAGCATTCTGTTTCCAAAACCTCAATCTATGCTCTTCCACAAGGACAAGAAATTGAATTTCACTCTCACACAAAACAACAGGTAAAACTGCATACACTTCTCTTCTCCCCAATGTATGCTACATGTCGCACCCACCTCACAGTTCTGCAATTGATTGCCTTAGTAGCATTCAGTGATGACTCCAAATTATGAATGTCCTCATTACGCAGTTTTCTCCTGTTACTTGCTCTCTCTCTCTCTGTCCAAATATTCTTCTCAGAAGGATTATAATTTGGATAAACTGTGTTGGGAATACTGCACTGATATCTCAAAGAATCTGATGAATGAAAAGTGGTAGTGAACAGAATGATCACAGTCAGATTATCTGACTGAAGAGACCCATACCTGTGATGCATCAATGTAGGATGTCAGCTGGTTGATTTGTTCCCTTGGCATCAAAGTATCAAAGAAAACTGATGTCTGGCCTGATCCACAGATGGCACTGCTTCTAAAGAAGTCAATACAGCGACGGTTTGTAATTCGTGGATCATTTGGTGGAACCTGAATAGGATAGCATGGAGCTGCATACTCACAGGACCTGAGACAGTCATCAAAGCGTAATGGATAATATACACTGTACTACCTGCCATAACACTGCACTTTTTCCAAAAGATGCATTTAAGCGTTTCAGAGGAACCTCACAAAAAAAAAAAAGAGAGAGAGAGAGAGATTACTTCCCTATAATATTAACTAGAATGGAGACAAAACCCATGGTTATATCCCTATTGATACATGAATAATTAAAAATTATCTGCACTTTCTGTCCTATCAGCAGAAGGTACAAGACAGCCCAATGACAGCTGGCATCACTGAATCCTGTGAGATGACCTTAGATGCAGTGAGTAAGCTATGGTGAAGCAGAGGAACATAGCTACACCCCTTTAAATTTGCGCCAAAGTGGGTTGTGGCTCATTTCTGTTGGCAGAAGATACTGAAGGGGTTGAAATTCGCATACACTAATGTACAGAGTATGGGGAAAATGTGCTACCATGACCAGTGTGTCTGGGTTGACAGACATGTTTAAGAAAGCCAGGACAACTGTAACTGTTTCAGAATGCTTGGGACACCTGTCTACAGCAACAAGTGATGAGAAACAGGTACAAGCCAGAGCCACAACTCCCACGAACAGAGGAAGAACAACAGAAGACACTGTATCAACACCAGATATTAGTGAGTGTTCAGCTCATTCAATAGTACACAACATTCTTGAATTCCAGTAAGTCTGCATCTGGATCTGAAGAACAAATGGAAGTGCACAAGCACAACTGTGTGGGCAACAGCTATCATCTATTGGAACACTACAGCGATGAAGGAGGCGGTTTTATTAATCACATGACCACTGTCAATGGGACTTGGATAAACTAAAATGTAAGAGTTTGCAGTGGAAGCACCCATCATCTCCTCAGCTGTGAGATTAATGCTGACAGTGTTCTAGGACTCTGAAGGTCCTATCCTCCAACACTACCAGGGAAACTGAACCACAGTAACAATTGTAAGGTATTCCCAGGGCTTGAGGTGGGGCGGGATGCGGCAGGATGGCATCCCGGTTCTTTTCTAAATGGCTTAAAAGCATCCCGTTACTTCTTTGGCAGTAAATGCAATGTACAATACCTTTTTTGGAAAATATTCTAAAGATAAGTACTTGTAATGCATGTGTGACTTTATTTTAACGCATGCCATTTAAACTACTGTAATATGTTTGTAGGTCTTAGATGGAACACAGACTATATACATCACTCGGTATATTTTCATAATTTATGTCTATGAATTAAAAGGGGAAAACCATCCCGGTTCTATTTTCATTCCACCTCAAGCACTGGGTATTCCCACATGTTAATAAATGAACTGAGGCCAGCCATTTGCTTAAAACAATGAGAAAATTTACTGGAAGGTGTTCCCATCTTGCACAATAATGACCAATCTCATACTGTTGTCCATATTAGGGAACCCCTTCAGGAGGTGAAATTTGAAGTTTTTGATTTAGTGTACAGTCCAGACCTTGCACCTTTGGATTTCCATCTGTTCGGACCTCTAAACGAGACTCTCGAAGTCATCAATTTGCAGATGATGACATGAAGCGGTGCATGACTGCTTTTGCACTCAGCACAAAGTTTTTCTGTGATGGCATCATAAAGCCTGTGGACCACTATCAAGTGAAGTGAGAAGCAGGAAGACTATGCAGAAAAGTAGTATAACCATAACCTTTCATACTAACTTCAAATGTGGAGCAAAATGTCAGTGCAGAACAAGAAGGGGCAAAAATAAGAGAAGCAGGATGACTATGCAGAAAAGTAGTATAACCATAACCTTTCATACTAACTTCAAGTGTGGGGGAAAATGTCAGTGCAGAACAAGAAAGGGCAAAAATAAGTGACTTATGGCCTTTGAAATGAAGGTTATGAGGAGACTGGTATGTTATACGAACACATTATCCATCATCCCTTTTTCATTTAAAACACAATGTTTGGGAGACTGGATTTTGTCTCCATCTTCAGGTAAAAGCCTATTCATTTGGGTCGAATTGATAGAGCTAATCCCTATCTTCAGAAATAGGGACCTGAAGATGGAGACAGAATCCAGTCTCATAGATGCTGTGTTTTGAATAGAATACAGGACAGGGGACAATGTCCAAAAACTCAATAAATGTTTTAATATACCATCATCACAAACTCCTGTATCTTAATTACCAAGAAAACTGGAGGAGCCATGTGAATAGAACGAATGCTTGAAGATTCCTGAAAGCAATTTTAAGATATCAAACCAAGGGGAAAAGATCAACAGGGCATTTGACAAAGAGATGGAGGGAAGACACAAAACTCTTAACATAATCAGCTGGTCTTTATAATGGAGACATGGTGTGTTTGCTGTCTGTGATGTAGGAACTGAATGTGAAATATTATTCAGACAAATTTCTCATTGTCATGGCAATCTCAAATTTCATACAAGGTCTGACTTACTGAATATTCAGATGTCTGCTCATCATGGAGATCTTTAGTATGAAAATTTTTCAGATATGCTGTGCCAGTTGTAGAGGTTATTTACTGCAAAATTAGAGACAGAATGATTACATGTGAGAGCTTGAAAATAACAGTGGCAGAAGCAGTTGCAACCCATTTTGAAGTAATATTCCAGAATTTGCCAAAATGAATGATGGGGAAACACAAGATTTTAGCTAAGATAATCAATAACTCAGCTGAGATTCAAACTGGGCACTTGCAAATTCAAGTTAGAAGTAACAATAATTAAACTTTAATGTCCGAAGTGCTCTGTTCAGGCCAGTGATGAGCATGGTCGTCGTGGCCAACGTACCCCGTTTTGGCCAGTCGGGCATTTAAACTCTGCTAGTGGAAGCGCGTACACACGCCGCTAGTAGAAGCGCATTCACAGTCCTAAATATTTATTTTTAAATGCAGTAATTACCATACAGACTTGAGTAAAACCCTAATAGTGGAATTAAAATGATACCTAAGTGAACAACAGCAAAAAAGTATATATGTATGAGTTATGCCCAAACTCATCCATGAACCAGTACTTTTATTGCAGATTCTGCAGATTAATGTGTTAAAAATATATAGTACAATTCTATGTATATACCTTTTTTGTTGTTATCTGCCTGATGTATATATAGGTTGAAATGAAACTACAGTATTCGATTTCACTATGAACACATAGAAAACAGATCACACTCTGTATCTCAGCCACGATGCAACTGTTTGTTCATGACCCTGGAAACAGCGATAATCCCTTGCAGCTATAACGGAAGGTCTTAGCACTGAAGAAGTAACCCCTCTAGCCTCCTCTTGAATAGCCATTCTTTCATTCTTCCGTCCTTCAGTCAAAATATTCGAAAATACGAAAAGTGTAAGCAGTGCTAGCAGAAGACCAAATGATTTTATTG
>NW_019738988.1:0-80702 GCF_002891405.2 Cryptotermes secundus
CCGAAAGAAGGTTCGTGTAAATAGTCACGAAGCTCTGGGAACAACGAATTGCCCAATTTTCATTTCATTACAATCTTCTCGAACCGAAGAGGTGTCGACCAAATCGCCTAACCAATTAATTCCCGGAGCGTTGGTTCTATGCCTTCATGCGCCTGTGTATCATAGCAGACATGCGAGAACACTAAATAATTTAACATTTCTATTCACGATATCCACAATAAAAGTATGGGGTGAAAAGGTCGTGCCATAGCTCAGGCAGGAAGTCGCCGGTTTCCTACCGCGGCGGACAGGGTTCTATCCTTGGTCAGGTCATGTGGGATTTGTGGTGGATAAAGTTGCACTGGGACAGATTTTCTACAAATATCTCGGTTTCTCCTGCCAATTCTCATTCCATCAACTGCACCATACTCGTCTTCATCCAGGGTAGGTACAATAGGGGCCGACTTTCCAAGCGGACTCAGTCTCACCCCACCCGACCAAAAGAATAAAAAGAATTGGATGTAAAACCGATTCTGTTCTCAGTAGGTTAAGCTCATTGTTGTTCAGTTTCATAGCAAATTTCAAAATCTTTCTACGAATCTCCTTAGTTTTATACAGTTTATAACTTAATAGTTCTGTATTTAAGAATCCTGTTGCAAGTCACTTTAAAAGGTCTGTGTCTTACAGTCCGTCAACAATGCAACAATTTGTTCCTCTTTCTTCCGCTTTCACTTCTAACACAACATGTTTCGGCCCTAAATGGCCATCTTCAGGTGTCTTAATATATTGAAACGGTTACACTGCATTAATACGCGCTAAAATCATACGCTGTAGTCCACTTAATATAATAAAATAAAATCTATTAAAATTTTCATTACTATTGTGAAATTCTATTCCGCCTCACAAGGGGCACCGTCCACTGGTTTGGAACAATGAGTTTCTCTCCGCGTGTTTCTATTGCAGCAGCTTGTTTTTATATTTGTTAGCCCGTTGTTCTGTTACGTCTGCAATCTCTAATCTACAAAATTCCACATGTTAATGTTGTTTTTCGATTGTTGTTGTTAATGTTATGTTATGCCGGTTTACTTTATACTCACAGTAGTTTTAATATATTACGACACCTGAAGATGCCCAGCTACGGTCTAAACATGTTGTGTTAAGAGCGTAAGTGGAAGAAAAAGGAACATTTTTTACATTACTGACGGACTATGTTATACATAGACGTTATAATAGTTTACTAATATTTATTGTGAGAATGGAGTGACAATTTTTAAGTAGCCATATATTTTCTGTACCTAACATATTAAGAGCCTCGGAAATGAAGGCGCTTGTATCTCTTCGATTAATGATCATCCCATAACTGGATAGTGCAGAAAATGGCTTGGATACTTAATTAATTTATAACATTTAACAACTACCAAAGCTATGATGACAATGAATTAAAAACATAAGCGAGGATTTGCGAGCCTACGACTGCCGGTTTTTCTGACGTATTACATGAGATTCATTTTGAGAAATATCTTGGATTGCTATAGCAAGTCGCCAACTGGAACTCGAAGTAGGTACCCAGTAGAAGTCATAGTGTGCAGTTGGCTTTCAAATTTCGAATCGAATGCTCACCTGAAAACGTGGTTGAATCTCAATTGTCCTATTGTCGAATCTCGGGAGGTCCCTTATGTACTATATTTGGAAGTCATAGCACTGAACTGAAAAGGCAGATCATTGCAGAAACAAACTGTTCCCATGATGATATCAGCATTACAGACTCGCTACATGATTTGTTTCTTGTACCTTAAGTGCCAGCGTTGAGACCGAAAGCACTTGCTATTTTTCCGTTGCCCGTTGTAGAGCCAGGGGGGAGTTAATTTTGTTAACAGCTCCGTGCTAAATCCGTGCGGGCTGCCGGTTCTTGCTGGTGGGCATGCTCACTATTCCTACTATACTATTCGATAATTGCATTACAGGAGCTTCCAGACAACACGCTGCTCAAATTATGATCTGCGATGGCAGTCAATTTAATCACCTTCCTTCCTCAACTCGAGTTTGCTACCGACTGCACCATACAGTTGTAACTTATTTTATGTACAAACAATTTAGAACGAAAGCTATGGTCAGATGTAGGCAACGTTGGTCCGGAAACAGATTCAAAGCAAACATCTCGACGAAGTCACTGCCATTTCGTGACATTCTCGGTTGTTCTGTGAAGATATGGAGAGAGACCTTTTACATGGACCGAAGCAACTTGCTTCCGTTTGCTTTAAATGCATCATTTGGAATTGATGAGGCATAATCTACAGAGATAGAAAAAAATTCTTAAATAAATTCAGTCCCGGCTGCGGCGATGTTCATATATTAATATCAGGATCTATTGTCAATTTTTAATTCATCATATATACAAACAAACTCCGTGGCTTGAGTCCGAAAGCGAAATGTACCGACCGAGGGATCGCCAATTGTCGGCGAAGATAGTGCCAAATTTAGCGGATAGAGGGTGTCGTGTGATCAGCGTAACGAATCCGCACGGCCGTTAATTTCGGTTTTGTAGACCGGAGCAGCTGTTTCCTTGAAATAGCTCCTCAGTTATCCTCACGAGCCTGAGTAAACCCCGTTCCAGACCCACTACTTCTCAGAAAATCTGGTAGCGCTGGGAATCGAACCCGGGAACTCTGACCACTAGACCAAAGAGGCGGTCAATTCATCATACATACGTTAAATATCCTCTTACTAAGGGCGCCTTCTTCTCTCCGTTCTTTAAGTTGAGCGAAGTAAGATTTCATGACCATCTGATGAATACTCCAGCAAATGCTGCATTGGAGTCTCTCGGTCTAGACAACACCCACACTTGTTTTCTGCCTGCGATTAATACTTATTGGGTGCAGATCGCTTTTGTCATGATGATCGCCCTGTGTTTAAATCTGATTTTGAGGTCTGACTTCTCACACTAAATTCGAATTTGAAACTTGAGAAACTGAGAGTCCTAAGTTTCTCTTATCTTCAAGTCGGAAGTAGTCACAGTGGACGGAGATAAGCACTCGTCAGTAAACATGTCTGCACTGAACGACAGAAGCCCGTACTTGATGTTACTTGGCCTGAGTGAATATGGCAGCAACTGATTCACTACGGAGGGGATTCAAACTCTCGTAGTTTGCCAAGATGGCTTCGTAACAGTGTGCGGCACGCGCTCTTCACAAACTTCGTGAAAGGTCCTTAAATGGATCCGTATAAGCGTTTCAGGTGGGAAACACAATAACGCCGCTTCATCTTCATTGGCAAAGCCAAAGTTATCTTAGAGAAAGAGATGACCGACGATTTTCAGCAGAATGTAATACAGATATGCCGGTCACGGTAGTCGAGCGGCCTGAGGCATGCCAATGTCTTCCCTCGCTCGGAAGCCGGGATCGTGGGTTCGAATCCCACCAAGGACATGGATGTTTGGTGTTTGTGTGTGAGTGCGCGCGTTTTCTGTGTTTGTATACAGGTAGAGGCATTGCGACGAGTTGATCACCCGCCCAATGAATCCTACGGAATGTCTAAGATCTAGTAAACCAGAGTGAAACGGAGAGTTTTATGGAGGTAAGCCAAGGTCCAAATTGGGGCCGTAGCGCCAATAGATATACAGTATCTTTGTAATGTGTGAGGTTTTCATGGCGGTGGCTATGAAGAATACCGTCTTCTGGGATGTGGAGCCGTGTAGATATTGTGGTAACCTACGTTTCGGAGGAACGTATCGCCTCCATCTTCAGGGTATAAAGAATCCTCGAACGAGGAACCAGCGAGAGCAGGTGGTTGCAACCGCCTGCATTCCTCATAGATATATCTTTCTTCACCATAATATGCTGTACGAAATGCTCTATGAGCAATAGCAAAGCATCTCCGGTCATCCCTCCTGGCTCATTACTACCACGTCGCTATCACCGAAGTACGTATAAACAATTAGCGAAGAGCTTGCGAGCGGTGTGACACAAAGGATTGACTCACATGAAACCCATGAGGTCAAGGCATATGAATGAGTGGGAGGCGGTCATGAAGCACGGATGTGACTTCTCTACGGCTCAGACGTGTACGGTTACGCAGTACAAAATACTATGATTTCATTTGTTTCATTCTGGTCCGTCACACTAATGTTATGAAAAAGTTAATTAATTCCGTCCACTATGACTGGTTAAGATTTTCTTATTTCAATTATTCATGCCCTTTCATGTTTCGGTCTTCAGAGACCATCTTCAGAGGGACACCTTTACATCAATACAGTTAGAAGCCACCATTACAGTACATGTTATAAAAGTTAAAATATATATATACAATATAAATAATACACAATTGGCTGTAAAATCTAAAGTCTTTACAACTGCAGCGGCTGTTCCAATAAATTAAAATATTTATAGTTAGTTTGTTAAGATTCTATTGGAGTGCGTAAACCAAGCTGGTTCATGTCATCCCTCTTATTGTTTCTTTTGAGGGGGCTCACTGTGTGCCGCCCTGTCGTTCTCGAGAAGAGGTTTCTGCAAATATATTATGGGTATATTGTATTATTTCATCAATCCTATTTTGTTTTGTAAAAACTTTTCTTATTTCGTCCTACTTTTAATGTTGTCCTGTATGTGTTTGCGGCCAGCTGTGTTGTTTTTATTGTTCTAGGTTGTGTTGTTCTGCGTATTTATACTCCTTGTGTCTGTGCCGTTAGTGTGGGCGTGTACTGATGTATTATGAGGTAGAACATATTATATTGGTTGTCACTTTCCTTTGTGTGTTTTTGTTCGTCTATCAATTTGTTGAGCTTATTAAAGCGATATAAGTAAAAAAAGTAAATTAAGCTATCCCTGTACCAGGCCGTGAAGGCCTGAGACGTTGAGGGTCCCACACTATCTAGACAAGCGGCTCAAAGATGGCAGTAAGGTTATCAGCCTTACGCGCCGGCAGCGCTTTACTCCCCAGGAAAATTATTTAATTAATTCCTGGTACTCATTTCTGTTAGAGGCTGAGTAAACCCCAGGGTCTAGTGCGGCTGGAAGGATTAGGTCAACTGAAGAAAATCCAATGAACTCATTGGGACTTGAACCCGCGACCTTCCGGTTTGTAGCATAGCCCCTCAACCAACTACGCTACCGCGTTCCACCATTAAAGCGATATCGTATATGGAACTTTTCTTTTATATTCATGATGTTCCCTTTTTGGCATTTTCAACCATTTCCATGATTACTGTCATCGGTCCGTACTGGTGGCGTTTGTTTAGTATATGTTGGGCAAATGTCGATTCGTCTTTGTTTATCCTTATGCTTCTTATGTGTTCCATGATGACTGATGAAATAATACAATATACCCATAATATATGTGCAGAACCCTCTTCTCGAGAACAACAAGGTGGCACACGTTCGGCCCCCTCAAAAGAAATAATAAGGGGGACGACACGAACCCGCTTGGTTTACGAATTCTAATAATCTTATCAAACTAACTATAAATATTTTAACGTATTGGAACAGGCGCTGCAGTTGTAAAGACTTTAGATTTTACAGCCAATTGTATATTGTTTATATTGTATGTATATATTTTAACTTTTATAACATGTACTGTGACGGTGGCTTCTAACTGTATTGATGTAAAGGTGTCCCTCTGATGGTCTCTGAAGACTGAAACATGTAAGGGCATGAATAATTGAAATAAGAAAATCTTAACCAGTCACACAGGGCGGAATTATTTATCTTTTTCATACTATGATTTCACTTAACAATATAGCTCATGCGGTCTTACATTATTGAAAGTGAAATCGTTTTAATTAAATGCCGTCATTTAAACCGTGCCGTGAGCTCGTACAGCAGGGATTAACTCTGGTACGGTGGAGGTTAATTCTATCTCAAAAATTAAATATAAAACTGATTTATATGAACGTTAGTTCATCTCCCTTCTTCGAGTCTTAGGCAGAATCTCTGTAGCGTCACAGAGTTCATCGAGTACATAGTAGATTATTTCCTTAGATTCGAAGTCTTAGCCAGAACTTTGCCTTCTCCGTATGTCTCTTTAGGCACGGCGCCTATTTTCGTTTTCCTGTTGTAGGTTCTCATATTTGCCACTTGTACAAAATCAGAGAGCAACATACAAGTAACAGCGTGGAGAGCTCTTACAGTGTGACAGCTATCCCCTATCGAGTTGTAATAACGTATTATACCCATTCTTACGCTATTTCGTTTCACAGTGAGTTACAAGAATGAAGACATATTATACGAAATTGAAAATTTTACAATAAAATACCTGAATTTCAGTTCCACAGACAATATGAAACCCGTTCGACAAATCTAAGTTAATTCGAAAGTTATAAAACAGAGATCAAGAAAAGGAAAAATTACTCGACGACGAATAAAACATTTTATTTCCATCCATTGAGGAAAACAAGTAATTTCATTTACATTTGCGTGGTATTCCTAAAATGTCCATGCCAATATTTGGGTACTATTTTATAATATGCCACGGCCGCTTCCTTAATTCTTCCTAATGCATAATTCATCATTAACTTAACTACAGCTTATTAGTGTGACAGTCCAAACGTTTTAAAATTCTTCAAGGGACGCTAGGGTCCTCTTTAGCCATTTCAGTAGAGTGACTGATTTATTGGGGAGACCGATTCATTAGCATGTTATGACTTGCTTTCCGCGTCTGGACAGAAACAACTGCCTTGTTTTGTTACCTGCAGCTTGGGTGAGCGGAAAAGGGACGAGGCCACCACGGGAGGCAAGTCTGTAGTTTGCCGAAGATGTAAATTTTGTTTTGCTGATAGTGTAGCTGTTATAAAAGTGTCTTCGGAAGGGTGTAATTGGACCCTAAACTAAGAAATAACCGCTTTCACATGCGGGGTACCGGGTTCTATATCTTTGGATCTTTTTATTCTCAAAGTTCGTTATGTGATTGTCTAGTGCTGATTGCATGACGGATTTGGCCAGTTAAAATCAGCCAGTAGGAAACTATTCTTGTCTGGGAGAGAGGCCGTCGATTCAAATCCTATACAGGGGATGAAGCGACGCTCTCGCAGGATAGAGTTTGCAGAAGGACTTGGGGTTTGAATTCGTCGGAGACAGACGTCATTGGGCTGCACTCTCCAAGTTTATCTAAATTTATCAGTATTTATTTGGTTTATTAATCTTTGATAGTAATAAAAGGGCACATTACTCCGTACTTGCTAATGAAGTTATAGTATTTCGCTTCTGAATAAATAATTTGTGGAGAGCAAAAATAGCGTCGTCGATTTCTAGCAGTGGACCGGCTTCAAATGTGCAGTTTTCCCGTTGCCTCAGTTATTACCGTAACACGATCCTGATAATGGTCAAGTGATTTACCGAAGCCGGCAAATAAATACAAAGATAGAAAGGGGACGGTTACATTAGATGTCACACAAGGCTAGTAATTGATATTGAATCGTAATGTAACAAGCAACAAAGGAATTATTTTATCTTATTGAACGCTAAATTGCATCTTCTGCTCAGAGAGTTTCATCAAATAATACATTTAAAATTATAGGAAAGAGTTATTTCCAAATTTCGGTCCCTGTTTCAGCAGTTCTCTTGGAGGAAGCGAAGGTAACAGCCAGGCTGCCTATGGTATAAAGAATGCGAGTCAGAAATGGATTTTGAAATTTCCAAAATGTTAGAGACAGTAAATATCCGGAAATTCATAGAGCAGGGTAGAAAAAATTGAACTAAATAAACCCCCACCCAAAAAAAAAAGAGATCACCAGAAAACTCATTAAAGCATTTTTCAGCGCAGAAATTCTGAGCGTGTGAACTGAATAAATGACGTCCACTGGCGAATTGCTGTGAAAGCGATAATGAAACAGAGATATTCACGTGAAGCTGGGAATGTCTTGTGTAGCTGAGTCACTGTCTGTTCCACAGAGTTAGTTACTGTAATGTACGTTCTTCCCGCAATGCAATATGCCATATTTCACATTCAGATAATCAGACTGTCATAAAGGACAAAGCGGAACTCTCTCCTAGTGGGTGCTTCAGGTCCTGCATTAATCTGTGTCAGGTGCCAGAGGTCAGAAAGTTCAGTCAAACATATTCTGAGGTGAAGGCAAAATCTCTATCATCTGACTGGCGTGGTAATGTGAACGTGCGCGCGCACACGCACACGCACACGCATACGCACACGCATACATATACAAAAGTATTGTCAGTACTGTGAAAAGTATTATCAATTTCATAACTTCGTGATCATTGTTTTCATTTAGGGCCTATCATCATCTCCTTTTCGTCGTTAGCACCACCACCAACACCGCCTTCTTCTTCTTCTTCTTAACTGCTGTGACTATATATTACTCCAGTCAAAGTCAAATACTGAGATTTTACAGCGTAAAATGAGAATGAAAAGAGAATAATGAAATATTTCTCGGAACGGATTATAAAAGAAGCTGCCATGTATACTATGGCCCTCGCCTCGACGGAGTGTGTGTGGCAAACCACGAGGAACAACAGTGTCTCTGCTCTGTCGATAAATTAGAGACACGAAACTTAAATGCGAGCAACTGCTGAGACATTCAGCCTTTTTTACTTACAAAAATGAAATGTGCAAAGTAAGAATAGAAAAGTGTAAGTGCTTGAGAAGAGAAACAGATACAATATGTAACAGTAAGAAGCGAAAATTTATGGATGACCAACATAACAAAAAACAAGCATCTAGATAAGTTACATTCCATAAAGAAAGCTTTAAACTAAGGACTGTTCTATGCAGAGACAGACAGAGAAAATAATCATCGGCAACATAGCAACTAAAATAGATGGGATGAATATTTTCAGCAAATTCTCTGGTCAAATCTAGATAACTTTTACCATAGCTCAAGAGGTTAGTCGTTGGCTTCCCACCGCGGCGGCCCGGGTTCGATCCAGGGTCTGGTCAAGTGGGATTTGTGGTGGACAAAGTGGCGTTGGGGCAGGTTTTTCTCCAAGTACTTCGGCTTCCCCTGCCAATCTTCATTCCACCAATTGCTCCACAATCACCCTCACCTATCATCTGGGGCTGGTACAATAGGCCAGATGTGGCCGCAGCACAAGGGACTTAATCCCACCCCACTAGCAATAAAAATAATAGATAATTTTTATCATAATAAAAATAAAGGAGGCAAATATTTAATCCAGCAGAGCTCTTCAAACATGGAGAGTCCTTAGCACAAACATTGCACCAGCTCATGTGTAGGGTACAAAGAGGGGAGGTGCCTTCTAACTGGAGAAATAGCATAATCTTACCTGTCTAGAAATTCATGTGCTATAATTATAGAGGAATCTCCCTTCTATCTACCGTATGTAAAATGGTAACATATATTATAAGCAAAAGGCTTCAACCCACTGCTGAGGAAGTGATCGGGGAACATCAGGCGGGATTTCGGTGATGTAAATCTACCATGGACCTCACATTTAGTACGAAACAGTTACTCGAAATATCTTGGGAACGTAATGTAGCTTTTTTTCAAGTATACTACGACATTTTACATACGTAAAATTCCGACAGGTCTATGACCATATTAAAAGACAAAAGCTCTATGAAGCAATGATCCAATTTGATATACAAGTTAAAATCATTAGACTAGTAAGACTTGCAGTGACGAACACAGTAAAAGAGTCCATGGTGCAGACTGAGTTAACAGATCCAGTAACTGTAGAACATGTAGATTACTAGATTTTGAACTTCACCACAATGGAAGAAACAAGGAGTCGGCTTGGCTCCCCTGCTAGTAATATAGCTTTGGGTTTTTTTTAAGAATGATAAGCATTAATATGAAATGGAAGATGGAATTCAGATCTACACAAGCTCTACCTTATGCAGATAACATTTTGAGTACCTCCCTGTCCTTGTCAATGCGACTGAAACATACACTGAATTAGCTACAGCAGCAAAAGAAAGTGGCTCGGAAATCAGCACAGATGAAACAGAATTCCTGATTCACACTCAAAGGGCAGAGAAGCAGATCCACAATACAACACTAAAGGGGGTAAAAATAGAGGCTCTTAAGAACTTTGTATATCTGGGTTCAAATCAAAGTAAAAATGCCGGCGATTAGAATGGGATCCAACGAAGATTTCTTTAAGAGAGTAAGGTGTATTCTTCACTACTACCCATCACGAGATCTGGAGTAATATATCTTCAAACAAAGATAAGGCTGTATAAGATGGCGATGAGACCGGTGTTATCATATGTAAGTGAAAGACTGACTCTCGCGAGAGTCAGAATCAGCTCTGGATGCATTTGAAAGGAAAACAATGCGAGGAGTACTTGGCCCAAAGAAAGAAAACAACAGATGGAGAGTTATATATGATAATGAGTTACGTAAGTAATTCGAAGAACAAAGCACATCAAATACTATTAAATTAAAAAGACTACAATGTACAGGTCACGTCCAGCGTATGGTAGGAAAGCGCATACCGAAAAAGATTTTGGAAAGCAACTTCACTGGAAAGAGGCCTCTACGAAAGGCAAGGAAAAAAAGATGAGTTAATGCAGTCAAAATAGAGAGTGAAGAGATTTTGGAGGTGAGAATTTGGAAAAGAAAATATCCGGACAGGTAAATTTGGAGGCGCCATTTGAAGGACACCAAGCTCGACTTCGGACTATCGCACCATGGAAGAAGAAGGAGGAGGAGGAGAAAAAATATTTTGTTCCAAAGGTAAATAAGTCCTGAATGAATTCTTTTTGAGTTAATATTGGCATTCCGGTCATGATGAACAGTACGGCCTTGATAACGAACCAAACAATACGTGTACTGAATCATTTGTGAAGTCAGATCTCTGCCTTCAGAGCACAGCACCAACGATCCTGGTGTGCTTTTGATTTATTAGTGAATCATTCAAACTTCTAGAGGTAATTGGAGTTGGAAGTAATTAGGTAATGACACAGGGGAGCTAGGTGACCGACTGAAATAAAACAAGTTATGCCTGTGTGCGTATTTCCGGTCAAATGTAAAATTTCCATGTGTACAGACGTACAGTAACTTGTTATATTGATTTCAGATATACAAATGAAACATGTTATGAAGATTACGGTCTTCTGTGTTGTAACTCCGTGTAGTTCACAGAGAATCTGATGTCATATGTGGAAGAGTAAGCCAAATTGTCACCTGCTTATTCTGTTTTCTTGTTGGATTTTTTCCTTTGGCGCTACAGCCCCAATTTAAGCCTTGCCTTACCTCCATGAAAATCTCCGTTTCACTTCGGTTTACTGGATCTTAGACATTAGATAGGACCCCTTGTGCGGGTGATCAGTTTGTCGCAAGGTCTCTCTACCCGCATAAAAACACACAAAAACGCATACACACACAAACAACAAACATCCATGCCCTGGATCGGATTCAAACCCATGATCACGGCTTCCGAGCGAGAGAAGACAGTGCATGCCTTAGACTGCTCGGCTACCGTGACCGGCTTCTTTTTTTAATATACTTAATTTTGAAGATGGAGGCAACAGAAGCACTACTCTGCATTACAACCCCGAAAAGCTATACTCTTCATGATCATCGCCGTCACAACCTCAAATCCAACACAATATATTAAGAGGAGTATTGTTTCCTGGGACACACCGCTGAGTAGTCTTGTGAAAGTCAACCCGTAAGTTTCGTATGAACATGTAGCCTGGCCAAGCCATAGCTCAAGGGGTTAGTCGCTGGCTTCCCACCGCGGCGGTCCGGGTTCGATCCCGGGTCTGGTCAAGTGGGATTTGTGGTGGACAAAATGGCGCTGGGGCGAGTTTTCTCCGAGTACTTCGGTTTCCCCTGCCCATCTTCATTCCACCAAATTCTCCATCATCATAATCACCCGGGGCAGGCTACAATTGACCAATCAGTGGCCTCCGTGTCGAGTGGACTCAGTTGGACTCCACCCCCCACTAAGCGAAACATATAGCCTCTTTCTTCAGGATCGAAGAACAAGCCGAACAAGAAGCCAGTCTGAAAGCTGATGGCAAGCAAACCTCTGCGCCGTAGAGGATAACTCTTCTCTCTGTGATGACTATACAGATTACTATCTTCTGGGATGTGACCCCGTTTTGTCTACTTTCAAGGAGGAGTGAAGCAGCAAGTTCTTCCGTAACTTCGGTAAGCCTCTACCAGACTATGCAGAGTCATATCAGAGAAAACGTTTTTCTTCATAGACACGGTCGTGAGAGCATCAAAGATGTTTAACCCTTCAAAGATTGAAATTCTTATAAATAATGTATATCGAATATCAAAAGTCCTTAAACCTGTATCAGGATACACAGCGTCAAATACCACGAGATAGTGTGACATGATTTCACTGTCCGTTGCGAGGAAACGGATGGGTAAACAATTTCCCACGACAGCGAATACATATGCAACAATCAAATTGTTGTAGATGGTGTCTTCTATGTCGTCCGTGCCGAGGATATATAATGAGGACGGATGAGAAGATTTAGTCAGTGATAGTCGCAAGGGCCTGAAGGATCCCAGACCTGTCGGAGTAAAATGTGGTCACGAGCCCCGTAGGACTCGGAACTAAATATCTATGTGCTGACGAGGGCCAGAAGTAATTTGACAGGCAGGAGTTAGCCAGTTCGGACATAAATAGCCATGATCTTCCTGCATTAGAGTTTTTGTTAAAACACAAGCAGAGATAACGAGAACTGTGGCAAGAATCCCGGGATTCAACTTGTAAAACGACAGCCAACTCGGCTATGAAAACAGTCACAAAAATAATCAACAGAAAGACATTTGAACGGTGGAAAACAAAAACAGGGAAATGTGAGGTCATACCGCAAGCTTTGTGGCCTACTGTGAAAACCGTTATGAAAAGTGATAGCGCAAAGGCACCAACCGTTTCAGGAATAACATATTACCTCCAAACGAAAGCCAAAAAGAGTGCGCACTCTTTAGCAAACTACTTCACATCTCATGACCTGTGTGACGAAATTCGTGAACGACGGGTAGAGTCTGTCCAAGAACTCTATGAAGCTTCAGAAAACACCCCTTGGATAAAGTAAGACCCTGTGTTATGCGGAAATTAAAGAAGTCATTGAATCTTAGAAAGATCTGTGGACTTTATGGTATTCCCATCGAATGCTTCAGACTCCTTCCAAGAACGCAAGTTGTATATTTGACATATTTATTTAATCACTGCATTCAGTTGTCGGATTTTCCAAAATCTTGGAATGATGCAAAATGCAGAAACTTACCGAAACCCTGTAAGGACCCAAAATTTCCTCAAAATTTATGTCCGGTAAACCTCTTGTCCACTACGGCAAACTTTTCGAAAAAGTGACTCCAAAAATAATAATAATAAGGCACATTGAGGTGAGAGACCTGATAAATGCAAGTCAGTTTATTTTCCATTCCCGTCATAGAACGACACTGCAATATGTGAGGCTTACAGACCACGTGGCTTTAATTTTCAACAATAAAATATATAAGGCTGCGGTATTTTTGGGTAACGAAAAGCCTTTATACATGACACCCCTACTTGTTATACAGTTATATAAATTAAAAATTTTGACTAATTTAATCAAACTTATTAGTTTCTTTCTATCCGAGTGAAAATTCACAGTTTTTGTCGAAGACAAATTGTACACGCCTAGAGGTATAGAAACAGCGGTGCCTCGACGTTCCCTCCTGTCCCCAATATTGTACAGTAAGTATATGAAGGATAAAGGTAAAGTTATCTTTAAGATAAGGTAATTAAGTTCTATGCCATGAAGGCGTACTTGGGAGTGGATGTATAGAGCAACAGTTTCTTGACCTCCGCAATAGTTGGAAGCGAGTGGTCAACTTCACGCACCGGCCGCTGGAGCCCCGGGAAAAGAGCCCCTGGTAAACTTTAGACAAGAGGCTGAGTGGGTCCCAAAGTCAGTCTGGACGACATGAAGAAGATAAAATTCTTGACACCACCGGGACTCGAACTCCGACCCCTCGGTCGTCCAGCCCGTAGAGAGTCGCTATACCGACTGCGCTATCCCAGCTCCCTACATATTAGAGTTACTCCTAAAAATGTAAATATTGGGTATCCTGAAGGAAAAAAGACTCCTGACTGCTATGTATTTTGTACTACTATTGACTATGACCGTGGTAAATGACATACCCGTCATCTTGCCAGAGAGGGCGTCCCACATCGACAAAATCGCAACTGTCTCACAGTAACAAATATCTGGTCTTGGCCCTCAGATGGGCTCGACACCACGACTGTATGACCGACTAACCATTGGTCGAAATGTACCGTATTTACGCATGTATAGGCCGCACATTTTTTGCCAAAAATTCAAGAAGAAAATTGGGTTGCGGCTTATATTCGAAATATTCTAAATCTCACGTCATTTAAAAAAAAAATTATATTCATAATTAGTAATACAGGGTGTTCTACTCCTGAAATAATATTCCAAGAAAATTATTTTTTCTATAATTTGTCTGAAAATTGTGCTGCGGCCTATACACGCACGCGGCCTATACATGCGTAAATACGGTAACTCTGACGCTGAGCTGGTCAGTGCGGCATCGTTGCTTAGCAACGCAGCAGCAGAGGCAGCTTCACCCTGCCCGGTGGTACAGACTCCCCTTGCCTCAGTACACCGACACCCTTGAGACAACTCCAGCAAACACCAGGTCAATCAGTTCGGATTGAAGATGTAGACATTTCGTCTCTCAACATTTTCAAAATAGTCGCAGAGAGAACAGTGGTCATCACAAAAATTATACTAAAACTCATGAAGCAGATGGCTCCTGGAGTTCTGCCGACAAGTAAATTTGCAAATACGAGTATATGTGATATGTACTGCTGACTGTGACCACGACAAATAACACACCCCTCCTGCTCCACAGCCACAAATTTGCAACTGACCGACAGTAACAAAAATTTGGTGTTGGCCCCCTGAATAGGCTTGACACCAAGACTGACTAGCCGACTGATTGCCAGCCGTTATGTGAATAAGTTAGTCATGAGCCAGTAGTACACCGATGGGGGAATGATTTAGTTATTAGGCGGCAGCCAGCCGAAAGAGACGTAAGTACGGAACAGAAGAACCTCCATTGTTGGGAGACGTTACCAAGGAACGAGCTAACGAAGTGACTGAGACAGCTGGTGATGTGATATGTAAAGTGTGTAGGTTAGCAGTAGTGTTATAACTTACATGTAGTTAAAAGTTATTATAAGAAAACAATAAATCTAATTATCGATCCAAACTCCATGTCTAGTCACTAACACGTGTATATTAATCTTTATGTACATCACTGTAAGAACATTAAAACTACATAAATTCTTAAAGTTCGAGATTCTTCTAAATAACATATACAAATTGGATAAATATCTCACAGAAAACGCATTACATCAGTGACACAGAGACCAACCGGTTAATGATGTTGAAGGAAGTAATCACTGTTTATTATGAGAATCACAAGAAACGCACAAATATACTCAGTTGACGGAACGCAGGGTTTTAGTATGTAAAAGCTGTTATGCATGTGGTAATCATCGGCTTTAAAGGGTCAATGACACTGGTACTTATATTAAACAGTATTCACAGAAAGCGATTGGAGAAATGTCAAAGAGTGAGCAAGAAACATTAGCAGATCAAATTTTCCCACCGTGAATCTCACATTGATCAATACATTAGTGGTCCCTGGCAAAATTCCCTTAACTACGTTAAGCGTTGCTTTTCGGAGCCCTTCTGTTGTGCGGTGGCTAAGCCCTGGTGCTTCCTCCTCCCACCTTTGCTTTGATGTTAACGCAAAATATGATTATGTGCTAACCATATGACAATATTGTAGGACGCCGGAAGTTTGTTCTGCCGTTTAGCAGCGCGGTAGATGAGGCAGTTTCCGTCCGGACTCAAAGTTGATAGCAACTCTGGCTTACACACTTCCACATCACCGCCCAGCCTCTTCCTTTTTATTCTTATGTGAAGATGTAAAGGATTTAACGAAGAACTTTAATCCCCTTGAAGTGGTAGAGGCGGAGCTGCAACAGAGGGTCTTAGAGGGACAAAAAGTCCTTACATCCTTGCTTTATCACCCAATAAAACGATACTTCATTCAAATCCGTTGTAAAAACATTGTCCCTGTCTTTCGAAACAGGTGCTGGTTTGTAGTACCAGATTTACATTTTAGGAGTTCTTTCACCTAGAGTTCTCTTCGCAAACTCTCAGCATTCCTTAAAGTACTCATAAAGATCTAACCCACCCCCTTACCGAATACATACATTGCTGTGTATTTCATTTTCTGTTTGACAGAAGAAAACAAAACAAGCGAGAGCGCTATGTTTGCTTTCTTGGCTCGCTGGAGAATTCCTCCGTCCTACACCAATAAGGATGACAGAGGATCACGAAGTGGTAACAATGCTTTCAGATTTTATCCGCGTTGTAACGCTGTTCATTATGCATGAGTATTGCAAAATTATCGGATTATGCCTATTGTTATGCATATTAATTATGTATCCCTAGCGATAGGCTACTGGCTGGACGACCTGTGTTTGATTCCCGGCAAGAGCAAGACTTCATCTACTCTGAAGCCTCTTACTCACTAGGTAACGAGGGTTCTTTTCCTGAGTGTAAAGTGGCCTGGGCATGAAATTGACAACTCAGCTCCATCTAGTGCTGAGGTCAAGAATGTTGGAGATGTAATTCCTCTCCTCATGTCTCTACATGGCGTAACACTTAACTGATCAGTTGAACCCGGATAAAACTTTAATCTTTTTAACTTATCGCGTATTACATTAATTAGAATCTGCTGTACCAAGATTCGTCATGATGGAAATTCAAATTGTGTGCTATAAATATTAGCAGGAGGGTTCTTGGATATTATATCGGAAGGATTACGAAACCTTTTCTGTAATTATGGATGCATATTTAATGATCTCTAAAGGTACATGTCTTTGGTGGGGCATATTTACTGCATTGTTTAAAAAGAACTGAGAAGCTCTCCACTTTCAGGAATTTACGCAACGATATTATATGTAGATATAGATATCTGACTTAAGTGCCCCGATATGAAGAACTGGAGGGGACGTAAGGTAAGGCTCAATGCATTCAACCGAAAGTAGTGGCGCAGTAGTCCGAGTTCCTGCCTCTTCTTCCGAATAATCGCGAGGAGCAACTCATTTATCCTGACAAAGATTTCCCACTTTCTTTCCAGAGACTTAAGCAGATCTGCTTTAAGATATGCAAAGACGATTTCGATAAATTTGTTCCATGTCATAATTACCCTGCCATTTCTGCAGACGATCCACCACTGTCATTAAGCCTTTATGGATTGAATTTCACTTAAATAGTACATAAATATTCACTTCCTACTTCACAGGAAAGTATTTAGTCTCCTATAGGAAGATCATCCGGTTAATGTTTTATGCGAAAAGAAATAATGTTTTTCGTGATGACCATACGAAGCAGAGTGCAAGGTTTTAACCTACTGAAGCAGGTGATATAGAGTATCCACTGGGCTTTAAGAGGTCAATATACTGTAAATCAGCCGATCACAGTGGCCGCGCGGTCTAAGGCATGAACTGTCTTCGCCCTCTCAAACACTGGGATCGTGGATTAGAATCCCACTACAGGCATGGATATCTGTATGCAGGTAGCGGCCTTGCGACGGGCTGATCCCCCGTCCAAGGAGTTCTACCGACGGTGTAAAAAGTTCAAGAAACTAAAGAGAGGCCAAGGTCCAACAAAGGGCTGTAGAGACAGATCGATTTGTGTATCAGCTTCCATTTACAAATTTCTGACTTGGCATTACACGGAGCAAGAGTCAGGCTAAGCCACCCAGCACAAGGAGCACTGCAGTGCGTGAATGCGTATCAGAGAAATGCAAAGTGTGACGCAATAGGAGAATAATGGGACGCCATTAGAGGGGACGGAAAGTGAAGAATCATTGTTCATATGTGGACTTCTGGTTTATGATACTCTCTGTTAACTGGTAATTAGTAAGGATGTTTTGGAGGAACATGGTGCCTCCATTCTCCACCACGAAGACTGAGGAACCCATCTGCCAGACTACACGGCATCACAACCCGAAAATCAGGATGTGAACCATTCCTACTGTGACAACCTCAAATCTTAATACGAAAACATTAGGCTTCACATTTATCGCTGCTGTATAACTAATTCCATGAAGCTGAGTCCTTCTTGAGAAGCCATCAGTCGCTCAGCTGCTCAAGGACTTCAAAAAATGCTATGAAACCCTGAGGTCCATTACCGTGTTCGTAAGAGTCTGCCACTGGTCCCTATCCTGGGACAAGTCAATACAATCCGTATCACACGATCATATTTCCTTAAGTTCCCTTTCAATATTATCCTCCCATCTTCCTACTGGTCTCTTTCCTTTTTACTTTCCCACTGAAATCCTGAACACATTCAACTTCTCCCCATGCGTACTATATGCCCAACTTAGTTCATCCCCCTTGACTTGATTATTGTAATAATATTCGGTTGAGGGTACAAGTCATGAAGCTCCTTATTATGTAGTTTTCTCCAGTGTCTTCTCATTTCATCCCTCTTCGGTCTAAATAATCCCATCAGCAACCTGTTCTCACACACTGTCAGTGTGTACATATTCTTCCCGTAATGTCAGAGACAAAGATTTACTCCCACAGAAGACTACAGGTAATATTCTAGCTTTGTATTTATTAATCTTTACTTCTCTAGACTGCAGACCAAAAGAAAAGAAAATCTGAACTGAGTGGTAGCAAAAATTACCCCAAATTTAGTCTTCTCTTAATTTCCTCATACTCAAATGGATGATAATGCAAAATTATCAATTATCATTTACCGCCTCTGTGGTCTAATGGTCAGAGATCCTGGCTACAGATCCAGAGGTCCGAGTTCGATTCCCTGCGCTACCAGATTTTCTGAGAAATAGTGGGTCTGGAACGGGATCCACTCAGTCTCGTGAGGATAATTGAGGAGCTATTTCAAAGAAATAGCGGCTCCGGTCTAATAAAACTGAAATTAACGGCCGTGGGGCTTCGTTGCGCTGACCACGCGACATCCTCTATCCGTTAAAGTTGGCACTAACTTCGCCGACAAGCGTCGGTCGCTCGGTCGGTATCGTTCGCTTGCTGACTAGAACCACGGAGTTTTTTTTTATATGAGTTAACTCTGACTCCAAGAAACATATCAATGAGGCGTATGGGGTAAATCGTCACACATTACCTACTTTTGCATTAGAAGAAGACCAGAGATCAATAAGGACACTTTATTCTCGGGGAAGGAACATAAATACCTATTGGACAGGGGTCTAAATTGGTTCCAGGACAGTTCTCCAGGCCTTGGTAAAAGGAAAGTCCCAGGACACCTGCCGAGCATCGAGCTCGAGATGCCGAACATTGCTGTTGGGCGGGTAACACTCCAGCTTTGTATTTGGAAGGTTCCTGCTTCAATCGTCTACAGACTTCTAAAAGGAGACTGTGAGATGCCACAGGTCGAAATGTTCTGTCGTTCCATACAAAAAGTTGTGCTCGTCTCATGTATACATGCGTTTCATACAATGAACATTTTCCTCACAAGTATTATTAAATTCGATTTGTGTATATAGAACTTATACAGATTGTCGTCTTTCAGTATTAAACATTATGACCACGAATACTTTACAACATGGTGAAAGACATAACGTAAAGAATAAGGAGCTCCGTAAGTTTTGAGGTTTTCACGGCGATGACTATGAAGAAAGTTGTCTTCTGCAGTCTGCAGCTACTGCTCTCTGTATTCGCAACGCTATTCAAGTGCCCTGAAGATGGAGGCGATATGCTCCTCCGAAACGTCGGCTAAACCAAGAATACACGGCGCCAGATCCCAGAAGACGACTTTCATCAATAAGGAGTTCCGTTGCACATAAATTTAGAAAATTTGATCGCGTATGGTTGGTTTATGCTGGGTCTAAGAGTCGGTTGCCGGTTTACTTGTCATGGCCGCATTTTCTTGTGCATCGTTCCACCATGTAGCCATCGGCGGGAAGGATCCTCCTGAGAGCTGTGTTCCATTCGCCAGGCCGAACACTGCTATCATTCAAACTTTGACTGGTGGCATGAGAACCCACGGGACTGGACGGGGTGGCTCCACTGTCCAGTAAGCCTCGCTGTGTCGCCCCATGTCACAAAACTTGGAGCGGACATGTGTTGAGAAGTTGGAAGTATGGACAAGGAAACAAACTCCATACATCTTCAATAAGGAAGGAATCGTTCTTAAAATTCATGAGAAATATGTTGTTTTTTTTCCTTTTTATTCCTCACACTGATGTAATATTCAGACAGATATCGAAATATGAACCACATGTCAGTGTAGTAAGAAGCATGACACAAGTATTGCATTTCAATACACAGGAGACAGCAAGAAGTCTGAAGGCGAAGTTCTGTGGCCATGAATGCAGCAGAGATTACTTTAGGAAAACATGAGAAAAATTAGTCTAGAAGCAAGGATACAAAATGAAGAGGTGATTCGAGATATGCCGGCTCGAGGTAGGGTCCGATGGAAAGATTTCATAAGCAATGGAAATTCCTTAAGAAAATACTGAGTATCAACCGTCCAAGGAAAACCTTCTACAAGGAAGTTTGGGGATCGAAAAGAAACCTTATATTAATGGGTTGAAATTTCGACCATTTATGGTCGATTTTTTATTTTATTTCAGAGGATAGGTTTAATTGTAAACACGTTAGTGAACGGTATGAAACGGAATTAAGTGCATATTATATTCATAAACTTATTACATTCATCAAATCATAATATGAGACATGAGCGTGAAAACTTATGGCGTGCACTCAAAAGGCGTGTTATGCAGAAAGCGCTTTAAAGACATGTCAACATCTGTGCCCTTAGAATTACCTATAATAAATATAAAATGTTCTCATGTGAGAAAAGATAACGATATCCTATAATTCATGAGGCTCCATATTTGATAAAAACTGAATTATTAAAATTATTAATAAATGTCCCCTCATTGCAAAAAAGAACAATAAATTCACGTCTAAGTTCTTCACTGATAACTGAAACTCATGAGAACGAGAAGTCTAGGCCTACGTTGACTGAATAACAAGTGATATAGTGCTTCACTGATTATTGTTAATATAAAAACAATCCGTGACCTGTAGTCCGCAAGCGAACTATACCGACCGAGCGACCGCCGCTTGTTGGCGAAGTTAGTGCGAACTTTTGCGGATATAAGGTGTCGCGTGGTCAACGCAACGGATCCCCACGGCCATTAATCTCGATTTTCTAGACCGGAGCTGCTCTTTCTTTGAAATAGCTTCTCAGTCATCCTCACGAGGCTGAGTGGACCCCGTTCCAGACGCAGACTTCTGTATCTGTAGCCAGGAACTCTGGACACTAGACCACAGATGTTATCTTACTGCTAATACATGTTGGAGAAAATTGAGAAATGCATGTTAAATTGTTAAACGCATAATTCTAAGTCGCATTTTAGGAGATCATTACATTAAGAGAACATAACAAATCCCATTTCAAAACAACGTAAACTGAATGAAGACTTTCTTTCTTTTTTAGTTGCGACTTTATACTGAGATAACAGAAGTTTCTTTCTCATGTAGATCAGGCTATTGTGACGGAGAATTTAAGGCTTCGTTATCACGACGAATTATATATGCATTTAGTTGAGAGGAAGCTTGGTCTAATTATTGAGAGGGAGAGGGAGAGGTAGCCGGGCACAGAGGCCGCGCGGTCTTAGGCATGAACTGTTTTCGGTCGCTGGGACGCTGGGATAGTGGGTTCGAATCTCGCTCAAAGCTTGGATGTTTGGTGTTTGAGTTCGTTTAGTCTGTGTTTATGTTGTCCTGTGTTTAGGTAGAGGCCTTGCGACGAGCTGATTACTCGTCTAAAGTGTCATACCGTCTGTAAAAAAAAAACGATTACGGAACTGAATAAGAGGCCAGGGCCATGAATGGGCTGGAAGGGTCATTGAAAAAAAAGAAGAGATTTCGGTAATTTCGCACGCGTACGGTGAGCCATTTTTGAATATTCGATAACGTTCTCGTGTGTTCGGAAGTTCATTTTTGAATATACGAGTTAGAAAGTGTACGAATTACTTCTATTTTGTGTATTAATCTTAAAAGCCATAAAACTTGTAGGAAAAAGATATTGGACATAAAATACAAAGGTTGGATAAAAAGTAGTGGCAACACTGCTGTAACATGAAAGATGTGGGCAAGGTGGCACTAGCGCCGTCTGTAGCTGATAGCAGAAGTTCAGTTGAAGTAGTGCAGTGAGTGGCTCTGGCTGTGTTTCATTGAGTTGCATTGTGCATCGTCCTGAAGTGCAGGAGCTCAGTTCAAACACTCTAACAACATGTTTACGAAACAAGAACAACGCTCCTGGATAAAAATTGAAGTTGCATGAGGTCGTAGTGCACAAAACTGTTATCAGGGACTGCGAGAAGAATGTGATGAAGCTGCTTTGCCATATCGCACAGTGGCACGATGGGTGAAATTGTTCCGTGAAGGGAGGGATGCCATTCAGGACAGCCGTCGTTCAGGACGACCACATGTTGACAACCACACAATTCAGCTTCTTGTTTCTTTGTTGGATGTCGATCGTCGATGGGCTGCGCGGGAGTTAGCTGCTGAGGTAAGCGTATATCACAAAACCGTGCTCCACATTCTGCACGATATTCTTGCATACCGCAAAATTGCAGCGCGTTGAGTACCCCATACAATGTCTAATGTGCAACAATGGTAACGTTATGCAATTGCAAGGACTTGTATGACCGGTACCAGAGGAAAGGTGACGACTTCCTTGGAAGGATCATCACTCTGGACAAAACTTGAGCTCGCTCATACGAACCGCACGTGAAGCGACAATCAAATAAATGGAAGCATCCTGGCTCTCCTCGTCCAAAGAAAGTGTTCCCTACACAGAGTAATGTGAAGGCGATGTTCATTGTGGCAAATGACATTGATGGAGTGATACTGCACCACACTGTGCCTCAACGAGAGACAGTATACGCTGCGTACTACTGCAGTTTCCTGCGTTATCATCTTCGTCCAGCATTCAGGAGAAAGCGACGACACTTATTGGCAACGAACCTCATCATCCTTCATGACAATGCAAGGGCTTATACTGCTGACGCTATCAAGAATCTCCTTCGCCGCTGGCGATGGGAGATACTGCAACATCCGCCATACTCACCCGATATGAGTCCGTGCGATTATGATCTCTTTGTCAAAATGGAAGAACCACTGCGAGGGTTACGTTACAACACAAGAGAGCAGATTATTCGTGCTGTAGGGCGGTCACTGCTGGACATCAACAGAAGTGGACGCACTGATGGTGTACGAAGCCTTCCACAAATTTGGCAGAAGATGGTATACATGGGGGCGATTATATTGAAGGAATGTGTGTTTACCTCAGGTAATAAGGTCATTTAAGAACTATAGAGGTGTTGCCACTACTTTTTATCCGACCTATATATATGCTTTATTTTTACCTAAATATTTTATTAAAAACGTTTTATTTCCGATATTTAATGAGTTACCCTTGAGATGCAAGCAGAAATGCATATGGGTCTTTGCGTAAAGTGTTTTTTATTATTATTTGAGTCCTATTTTAACCCAAATTGCAAAGAATGGACAAATTTTACGAAAATTCCCTTTGGCAGTTCCATAATTGTTTTATGTTTGCGGAGAGACTGACACATGAATGGATAACCGCTCTGCGTTTGTGTAGGTGAGTTATGGTTTGTCATTTCTGTACGCAATAGCGAACATACTTGACACGATTACAGCGGCTTATTTGAAGCAAGCCTACGCACTGACCGTGAGCTTAACTTATTGTCTGCAACGCACCTGGCCTGCATGTATTGCTGATGCAATGTGAACCATAGCACTGTACATTCTGAACTTTGAGTAGGACAAACTAATGCACTTGCACATCCTGCTGCATTACTTCACAGTTTTATATATGTATACGTACATACAATAGTCTTCAAAGCAAATCCGCAGATTATTGGTCGAATCACCACTCAACTCAGGCACTTAATGATGGCCCCATTCGGCCAAAATCTGTTTTGAGTTTACATGACAGCATGTACTAAGCTCTAATTCGACCAGTAGTTTGCGCAGTTGCAGTGAAGACTGAATACATATGACTTTAATAGGATATTAAACGAATTTTGTCTACAGCATCTGGTGTGTCGATACACATATATATGAATAACTAATTTTGTACACTTTTGATTCCTTTCACTATTGTTTCGGATGTTCAGAGCCCTAAGTTTCAAATATGCAGTAACATATTGTGACGGAATATAGCCATTTTCTAGGCAACGTTTCGGTAAACACATTCTCGAGGTTACGCGGTCAACAGTGGAACCTTCGTTGCTTGGTAGCAGGCTGCAAGTTTCATAGCGACGGACAAAATAAATAATGACAGAATGAGTCAACTCTTTCAGATGGTGCTCTATATTCGGTGAGCCTGGAAGTCAGTTCATTCCAGAAGATTTCAGTCACCAGAGATTCTTCATTCATCAGACAGACTTCGTTCAAGGCAGTTCAGCGTTGATCCGTCACAGCGGAAGAGAAGACACTCGTAGTCCATCAAGGAATGGAGCGAGTCTTAGACATTCATTGATTTTGAATTGTCATAATTGATTTTAATTGTAAAGAAGCGTCAATAAACCCAGTCATATAATCCAGAACCCATTATTATTAGTCACGCTAACCCTTTACACGTGACAGTATCATAAACAAAAGTTCTGCGAAATTATGATGTTTAAGAGTAAAATACGCGCATGCGTAATGCGAACCTAGCCTGGTTTGATCATTGCCTGCAGCCGACAATATGTTCTATATATGTATATTCCTGACGTACATATGAGTCTAAATGACGTTAATTTATTATTTGATCCCAATTTCCTGTGTCTCCTGTGTACTGAATATATTGTGCGGGTTCATTATAAAATAGTGTTAATGAGTGTATCTATACTTTAAATAACAATTACGTTGCTTAGTAGATACCAAAATATATTCTCCATTATATATTTTTTCATTCGATTTAATTATTTTAATTGCGTATTAGTATCGTAATACTCTTTTAATTTAACCGGTACAAAATTATTTTATAATGACTATAATATGAGCAGAGCATTAAACATACAGGTTTATAATTACCTGTTAAATACTAATATTGTGTGTGTTGTTTAACGACGGTGCCGGCATCTACACTACGTGTATGTAGCGACGGACTGTAGGATGTATTGGAAATTATCTGGAAATATGGGGCCATGGCCGAATCGAGTACAATCCCGGAATTTTCTTGGAGGAACTGAGGGAGACAATGAAACATCTGAGACTTGTTATTAGTGGGGTTGGACTAAGTCCCTGTACTGCGGCAACTTCTGGCCTATTGTACCAGCCCCAGATGATAGGTGACGGTGATTGTGGAGCAATTGGTGGAATAAAAATTGGTAGGTGAAACCGAAGTACTCGGAGAAAACCTTTGTCCGTCACAAATCCCATATGACCAGACCAGGGCTCGAACCCGGGCCGCTGCAGTGGGAAGCCAAGGACAAACCTCCTGAGCTATGGCCCTGCCTCTGAGTAATGTTAGCTGGTGTTACGATTCAGGTTAAAGCAGACTGTGTTACCGCTGATATCCATATAAATGTGTTTGCCGTAAAGAAGTTCTCTGTGAGCAGACACCACTTACAGAACTCCAAGGGTAGAGCCAGTTTCCGCGCTCAACCGTAGACGGTAAGATTATATTAATGTTGATGTTAATGATACAAGTTGTTAATGTGTTCTATATTTTTCTTGCAGGCCGCGCCTTAATAGCTCAAGCGGTAAGTCGCTGGGTTCCCACTGCGGCGGCCCGGTTTCGATCCCGGGTCCAGTCAATTGGGATTTGTGGTGGAGAAAGTGGCGCTGGGGCAGGTTTTCTCCGAGTGCTTCGGTTTACCCTGCCAATCTTCATTCCAGCAATTGCTCCACAATCACCCTCACCTATCATATGGGGCTGGTACAATAGGCCAGAAGTGGCCGCAGTACAAGGGACTTAGTCCCACCCCACTAGCAATAAAAAAGATGTTTTTCTTGTAATTTATTTAAGGACCGCCTCTGTGGTCTAGTGGTCAGGGTTCCTGGCTACAGACCCAGAGGTTCCGGGTTCGATTCTCCGCGTTATCAGATTTTCAGAGAAGTAGTGGGTCTGGAACGGGGTCCACTCAGCCTCATGAGGATAACTGAGGAGCTATTCCAACGAAATAGCGGCTCCGGTCTATAAAACCGCTGATCAAGCGACACCCTCTATCCGTAAAATATGGTACTAACTTCGCCGACAAGCGGCGGTGGTTCGGTCGGTATAGTTCGCTTGAGGACTAAATCCACGGAGTTTGTTTTGTTGATTCGAGTGTATGAACTTACAGAATCATCAAATAACCCTTAAAAAGTAAGCCCTATATCAGTCCGACCCAAGCATCCGCCTGACTGAGTGGACAGCCAGACCGCTGCGCGGTTTTCGTCTTCAGGCAAAGAAAGGCGGGGTTGTGTGTGGCAAAAAGGAAGTGGCTGGATGCACATATGGGCGTACAGTAAGTGGATTGTTCTGGTGCGCATGACTTAGTTGATGAGAAGGAACGCGTTGTGATGGATGGCTTCACGTGTGCCCTGAGGAACCATGTGGCTTTCTGATTTATCTAACGATGCTTTCAATAACGAGACTATACAGCATCCGATGGTGGGATGACTGATAGCTTAGGAAGGACCAGTTCCCCAACACGGAGACATGATAGCAGGTACAGTCCTAGATTCGAGTCTAGCACTTACCGAATACGAGTGTAGATCCATTACTCCTACGTCAGTCCGTCGAACGGACGACTGAATGGGTAGTTAGGTAGGTGAGTATGTAGGTAGGTGGGTGGGTATATAGGTAGATATGTGGGTAGGTGGGTATGTACATATGTAGGTAGGTAGGTGGGTGAGTATGTATGTAAGTAGATAGGTAAGTGGGTACATAGGTAGGTAAGTGGGTAGGTGGTGGGCATGTACATATGTAGGTAGGTGGGTGGGTATGTAGGTAGATAAGTGGGTAGGTGGGTATGTACATATGTAGGTAGGTGGGTGGGTATGTAAGTAGATATTTAGTGGGTAGATGGGTAGGTAGGTAGATAAGTGGGTAGGCGGGTAGGTTGGTGGGTATGTAGGTAGGTAGGTAGGTATGTATGTAAGTAGATACGTAAATGGGTACATAGGTAGGTAAGTGGGTAGGTAGGTGGGAATGTACATATGTAGGTAGGTAGGAGGGTGGGTAGGTAAGTAGATATGTAAGTGGGTAGATGGGTAGGTAAGTAGGTAGATAAGTGGGTAGGTGCCTAAGTAGGTGGGTATGTATGTACTGTAGGTAGGGGAGGAATATATCTGAGTTGGTTGACGAATGGGTAGTTCGGTGAATGTATGGATACTATGTTCAAGAATATTGGATGGCTTGAATGTGCGGCGGAAAGCTGGATGTGCTGATAAGTGGGTGGGTTCAGGGACGAATCTAGCCGGGGTGAAGTGGTGCATGAACGGATGGTTAAATATGTGAGTAGGTTCGTCAATGACTAACAGAGCTGGACATGTTCTATTTATTTATCCAGTCAAGGTTTATTTAGAAACATTTTCAGTATTTCAGATTATATAGCGTCCAGTGGCTGCGTGACTGATGAATAACGAAATGAAATGGATGTAGAAAGAAGCAATTTGTGGCTTACTTTGAGGCAGTTATCCCCGAATTTGCCTTTCGGGACTGAGGAATATCATGGAAATCATCAGTATAACAGATTTCGGAACCGAAATACGAACCCAGAACCTGCCGATTATGAAAGAATAGGCTCGGTCACGATTTCAGTTTCGGGGAGAGAAGACGGGACAAGAGTACACCGACAAGTTACTGTGGGTATTCAGGTGATGGGAAGGGATTTGTCATTAAATGTGCTTTTAGATCTTTTCCCGCTAATTCTTGGGGAGGTGGAGGAAACAACCTACGATGATTGTGGATGGAATTAACCTCTGTTACTTTGACTGAGGATACGTGCGCTACTAAAACACTTATTCGAATAAGTTTAAATATTTTATGAAATTAAAAGTTTATATTTCAATTAGAATATACGTAATACCAAGATACATATGAGTATGTTAAGTGAAAAGAAAAACATTAATATTCAAAATGAGAATTCTATTTCACTATAATTTCCTGTTTGTTTACAATACTTGGCTTGCGAAAACACGTTTGTGCATGTAAATTGAAAAACTTTAAGAAGAGTTTAAAATGCAGTTTGGCGGAACTTAGGTGTTAAGAGGAAAGTTTGATCTGGATTGTTATTTGCTTCTAAATGCGCAACGCCGTGCACAATCACGAAACACACTCTGTCAGATTGGATCCCTCATTAACAAAATGGAGGCACCTTCATCTGCCTAATCTCTTCAATTCAACTCCTACAACACCGCTTCGTTAAACTGTCCTGATTATAATACGCGTTCAGCACACCTAACGTTATATAGGGGATGGTTTGGGACGGCAGAGCATTCATTTAGAGAAAAACAGCAACTCCACCTGTAGTGAAATTGTATATATTTTTTTTCCTTGGCACTACAGCCCCAGTGGGCCTAGGCCTACCTCCACGAACTCCGTTCACTTACGTTTTTCTAGATCTTACACATACGATAGGACTCCTTGGGCGAGTGATTAGCTCGTCGTAAGGCCTCTTCCTGTGGACAAACATAGAAAAACGCACAGAAACAGCCATGCCCCGAGTGGGATTCGAACCCACGATCCCGGCTTCCGAGCGAGCGAAGACAGTGCATGCCTTAGACCGCTCGGCTACCGTGACCGGCAGTGAAATTGTATTAGAGTCTTAAATACCTCATTCCATTGGCAAGAAACTCTCAAATATTCGGCTTCACCAGTATCATATCCTGAAATCGTGGGTAACAAACCAACAGCAAGACAGCCACCCCAATTAGTATCCAACTAAACAGGTAACTTACTTTCTAATCTAATCACGAACTAATTACCTAGCTATTTACTTAGGTAATTGGTGAACTAAATAACTATCAAACTATCCAACTTAAGTAACTCACTACAAAACTAGAAATCTAACTTCCTAACTAACAACATAGCCATGGAAAAACGATGTGCGAAGCTAAATTGCTTATTCTGACAAAGAATCAGCACTCCTTGTATCAGCATCTCTTAATGAATATGATCCAAAGTAAGTTTCACCCATCTGCTATCTCACAGCCTACTGCTCTAAGGTTCACTTTCAATGTTCAGAGTCTTTAGGACGATTTCTTTCGAAGGAGCTGTAATGTTATTTCTTAGCATGAATTTATTTTATCCCTAATATATGTTATATTTCCAGCTTACCTTCAAGTCCTTGATTTTACTACCGCAATAATATTGTTACGTGCTACTTAAAGCCAGGATATTGGAGTCAGAGCGGGTGCCCATTGCTAGACAACGGCTCGGTAGTCACGTTTCTGCTCTAATAAGTGCAGCAAATGCATTGTTGTCTGTGTGACAAACCTGTTCACGCGACAACGCGTACACAGCCAGACCGATACCAGGGAAAGGAAAACCAGAACTAGTTCAGTTCCCGCGGTAACTAATACTCCAGCTACAGTTACATCGAAAACGCGAAACAGAACCCTTGAACAAGGTGTCTTCTAGACCGTCCGGCTGTCGAATATAACGGGCCGAGCGGACGGAGGAACAGAGGAGAACATAGCGGAACAGAGAAGTCAGAGCGGCAGACATCGGTCCAGCAAGCAGACTTGTTTCGTGTCTTATATGTAGTTACTAACGTGGAGAACGCATATAAAAGCTAAGTGAAGGCAACTGGAGCTCAAAACCAGAAATATGAATTGGCTAATCAACAAAAAATCACAGCTACCTCTTGAAAACAAAATAATCCTATATAAAACGATAATCAAACCAATCTGGACCTACGGGATAGAGTTATGGGGATGCAGCAAACCTTCCAACACAAAAATTCTCCAAACGTTCCAATCCAAAACGTTAAGAAAACTACTTAATGCTTCCTAGTACGTAACAAACGCTACCTTACACAATGATCTAAGCATACCATATGTAACAGAAGTCATCAGAGCATACGCGGAGGAACACAAAGACCGGACCACTCAAAACAACAACCAACCAATAAGAAACCTCTTCAAGCAACCAGCAATAGAAAGAAGACTAAACAGAATGTGGCCAGAGGATGTCATCAGATAAGCACCAGAGAATCGTCGGAGGATGATACCTGCTTTAATATTACATACACCCATCCATTTTACTGATTACTCTATTTATGCATATTGAGTAGATTGTAAAATTATTTTAAAGTAAAAAGAAATATGTAGTTAAAGTAACTTGAGTGTGGAATAATTATCTGTAATTCCGCCTGGTGTAATTTCTTCAATAGATCGGTTCGTCTAATCCGGAACCCATTAATTACTTGTCACGTTACCAGGACACGTGACAGTATTGTATGAATGCGTACATCACAGTGTTCCTAAATGCGCACAGTCCTCAGAATCTGATTCTATATACTTCATGGAAAGAAATACGTGTAATTTTTCAACATATCAACATAACAGACTACTACACACAACTACATGGAAAAACAGACAGTGTTATTTTTATAAATACCTTAGTCGTCAGTTATATGTGAAGGTTTCGTCGACACAATTTGCTATAAAACTTGCATCACTTTATGGCAACGAAACTCTCACGTACAATTATACAATACACGACATGGCACTCCCGTATAATATTCAATAGATTAATCATTAGGTTTAGGAATAGTACATGGGAAAATAACAGTCTATTTAACGAAATTTATCTTTCTCTCACTTTATTTTAATTTTACATATTGTATTCAATGGTGGTCAAATGTAGGATACATATGCTAGAATTGCGTGCTTTGCGATGATTTTACGTAAATAATTTATTGTAGCTAAGTTAAAGTTAGTTCTATATGTGATTAAGCACCACAAGAGAAAGACATGTGAGGGATTCAGCACATAAATCCACTCACAGTAGACCGTGACTCCAGATGGAGATAAGGTGTCAGCTTCTCGATTCGGTAGCCTTTACTCTCAGAAGAAGGGAATTCAGTAATTATTAAATAGGTGAATCAAAGGGACTCTGAACCGGTTTCGTCGTGGTGCTAAAGAGAAAAATGTTGAACCTTGCCGAGAATCAACCTCAGTCGTTTAGTTCTTGGGCGGTTATCATACTGAAGAATGCCGTCTATACGGCTCCACATCCCAGAAGACGGCATTCTTCACAGTTACCGCGGTGAAAACCTCAAATCTTACGTATTTATCATATTGTCTAAACTTTCAGATCATACTGTTGTCTCCGTGCTTAAGTCATAAATTTTTCCAATGTATTTCTTTATGGAGCCCTGTATTTGGACCGAAGAGGATGAAGTGACAGGAGGTTGGAGAAAACTGCATAATGAGGAGCTTCGTAACTTGAACTCTTCTCCAAGTGTAATTAGAATGATCAAGTCTAGGACAATGAGGTGGGCAGGGCATGTAGCACGAATGGGAGCGAAAAGGAATGCATATAGAATATTAGTGGGGAAGCCAGAAGGAAAGAGACCACAGGGAAGACCAAGGCGTAGGTGGGTGGACAATATTAAAATGGATCTTAGAGCGATAGGATGGGATGGTATAGATTGGTTTGATCTGCCTCAGCATAGGGACCAGTGGAGGGCTCTTGTGGACACGGTAATGAACCTTCGGGTTCCATAAAATGCTGGGAAGTTCTTGAGCAGCGGCAGAATTGGCTTCTCCTCAAGAAGGGCTCGGCTCCATAAGTAATATATTGTGAGAAACCACCTGAAATACAAATTATAGATTTCAATAGCGCAGATGTTTCATATTTTGTATTTGCCAAACTTCGCTGACAGTAAATAATTTTCGGCAAAGATGATGCAGTTCGATTTCAGTTTTGTGTAGAATATGGATTACACTGGACCAACAAGGAAAACATTGTCTGACATATTGTGGTGTTGACCCACAATTTAAAACCCAGAGAGGCTTTTAGAGTAAATTTGAGTCGAAATGTGATTTCAGATGGCGTCTTTATCTTGCATTAGTTTATGCTGTGCAAAGATCTCATTAAAAACGAATCTTTCTCAAAGCTTCCAATTTCAATATACCTCACCCAGTTTTATGTACGCAATTTCTAAAGAACAATGCAGTTCTCACATGATATTATAATTTTAATGTTAAAGTGTGTTATAGATTTAAGTATATCAGATGTTAATAACAGTTTGTTAGTTTAGAACTGGTTTATAGAGGACCAGATTTGAAAAACATTTAATTTTAAATTAGAAATGTAATTAGTTTACAGTATCATGAATAAAGTTAATACTTCCCCGAAACGTTATATATTTAATCTATTTTTCAAAAATATCTGTAACCATGAAATATGATGGTGTATTTAGTGCTTCTAACTGCAACAAAACAGTTCTTAGATCCAATAAAGTAGTGTTAAACCAAGCCATCAATCACTGAGAGACAAACCGGTCACTAACATGATTGATGAGTCGGAGGAATGTATGTGGCACATTCATCTTTGAGCGACACGGATTATAGATGACGACAAGTACCGAAATTCCCCATATTTGAGTGTCCATATCTGAATTCATACGAAGGCATTACACACTCAAAATTGAACACTTTTTGACGTAGTTTTACTTTTGCGCTTACAGCCAATGTATTTTTTCATGAATCCACAGTGGAATACATAATTCTCCAAAAATTTTAGGCTCTGGTTAAATAATTATAGGAAGGTACAACTTGTCTAACATACATTAGTAGATTACAATTAATATTTTGCTGGACATTATCCATCATCTTGTCTATTCTAAAAACAGTCTAATTTCTATTAAAAACACAACGTTTCGGGAACTGGATTCTGTCCCCGTCTTCAGGTAAAACCTACTCAGTTGGGTCCAATAGACAGAGCTAGCCCCTATCTCCGGACAACTATGCCAATTTCCGAAGGGATTCATAAAAGAAGCACAACTTAATCCATCTGTGAGAGCTAAGCGATATTGAAGCTATCATAATTTGAGGCTTAGCACCAGAGAAAGAAATCATACCGGGAGAGAAGCAATACTCCTTGTGGTATACAAGCACAGCAAAATTATCTGTGGGAGCTAAGAAATATTGAAGATATCATAATTTGAGGCTTAGCACCAGAGAAATATCGTGAATGAAATCATACCGGAAGAGAAGCAATACTCCTTGTGGTACCAACATATGAAACAAATAGTTACCCAAACCAACTACACTTGACGTCGCTGTAGTCTCTTGATTTCTGCTGTAATGACAGGGGCCCAGATGGGAGAGATATCCATACTGGGTTGACTGATAGGATGGTCCAGCAGAGACATGTGGGCTGATTCCTTGTATCTTCTATATGTGGTGTTGGGTTCGATCTGCAAAACCTTCGCTTCATTCCAAAGAATTTTGTGATCTTCCTCGTATGCATGTTGGGCCAATTTAGACTTTTCCAGCAAACCCTGTGTCATATTATATTTGTGTTCCTTAATGCGTACTTCTAGGGGTCTGCTAGTTTCACCGATGTAACATCTGCCGCAGTCGCAAGGGATGCTATACACACACTGCTTCGTTTTCTGGGCATCTCTACTGGGTCCAGTTTTCATTAATGTCCCCCGGAGTGTATGTTTCGTTTTGAAGATTGTTCTAAGCTGAAAACGATTCCCGATGCGTCTGAATTTCTCGGCGATACCCTTGACATACGGAATGATTACAGTGCCTCGGTATGTTGTGTCTGAAGAGGGACGATTTCTTGTCGATGGCTTCAATACAGAGTCCACGAATTCTTTAGGATATTCACTGAGCATTAGATCATGTCTTATGTTTCTGATTTCTTTACTAAAATCCTTCTTGTTTTGACATATGACCTTCGCTCTGTTGATCAAACTATGAACAACTCCCCTTTTTACGTGGTGTGGGTGATTGGACTTGAAGTGAAGATAACGACCAGTATGAGTAGGCTTTCGGTACACTTTGGTGGTCAGTTTTGGACCCTGCTTCATAACCAAAACATCAACAATGCACTTCCATTCTTGGATCAAGAGACTACAGCGACGTCAAGTGTAGTTGGTTTGGGTAACTATTTGTTTCATATGTTGGTACCACAAGGAGTATTGCTTCTCTTCCGGTATGATTTCATTCACGATATTTCTCTGGTGCTAAGCCTCAAATTATGATATCTTCAATATTTCTTAGCTCCCACAGATAATTTTGCTGTGCTTGTATACCACAAGGAGTATTGCTTCTCTCCCGGTATGATTTCTTTCTCTGGTGCTAAGCCTCAAATTATGATAGCTTCAATATCGCTTAGCTCTCACAGATGGATTAAGTTGTGCTTCTTTTATGAATCCCTTCGGAAATTGGCATAGTTGTCCGGAGATAGGGGCTAGCTCTGTCTATTGGACCCAACTGAGTAGGTTTTACCTGAAGACGGGGACAGAATCCAGTTCCCGAAACGTTGTGTTTTTAATAGAAATTAGACTGTTTTTAGAATAGACAAGATGATGGATAATGTCCAGCAAAATATTAATTGTAACAATTTACCATCATCACAAACTTTTAGATCTTATATACATTAGTAGCCCTTACAGTGAACAGGAGCTGAATTTATTGTCTTCAAAAGCTCAGTTGTCATATGCTAACCCTCTTTCATTAAGATTTATTTTAAAAAATTGGCCACATTGACAACTGTAATTCCCGTGTGGAGGCGGGGTCGAATACCTCCACCGTATCCCTGCGAGTCTTAAGAGGCGGAGAAAAGAGAATCCTGTGCCTGGAGGAATAACAGGGCCACCCTGCCACAAGGGGACATAAATACAGAGACCTGGTCCTCCAGGTTGGGGGTTGGACACAAGGCTGACGACCTTGCTGTGTAAAAAATTGTTGCAAAGACAAAGAAATGGAAATCGGGCGTTCTGAAGGAAAAGCCTGGCAGCATCTTCTGAAGGAGGCTATGGCTCAAAACGTTTTCTTTCCGCCAATGATTTTGATGTTGATATAGTTGTGAGCGAAGCCCTATTAATAAAAACGTCTCGGATTCTAATTGAAAATGTTGACATATTGTAAAATTATCTTGCTATGAGATCGGTTACGAATACTGCAGGGTGTTCAAGTGTTCAGTTCGCTGCACTAAAAGCAAGTGATTCAAACATTGTTGAAGACTAATGGGCCATATGTAGACATGAAAAGTTCCCACATCAGTTCCTACATCACCATCAATATGGTCAAACTTAATTCTGTTTCCGCAGAAGTAAAGAATTGGTCGACAGAAAGGTTCCCAATCCATGTTATATCGTATTAGCCCGAATTCAAGACGAGTTTTCATGCTGCTTCTTAGAAAAGAAAGGCTGCCTTATCTTCGGGTCCATCAGAATAAATATCGTCATGGGTTTTAGTGGCTACAGACCAGTTTTTGGATTGGTAACTGGATTTATTGACTACTCACAGGTCGTAAACTATAACAGTATTGCTGATTTCCACACTACAAATCACAAACACTATTTCTACTAATCTTTACTTGGTAACAGCTTTCCACAGTCGCTATTCCTCTGCCGTGTCATCACTAGACGTTTCCTGGTAACGAATCTAACAATAGAGATCCTTCCGCTTCCTTTGCCCGCTGGTTATCACTCCACAGCTGAACCACTCAAGTGCCAATTCAAAGTAAAAATCAAAGTCAAATTCACATTGCGACTGACTGTCAGTCAGTCAGTCAGTAAGTCACGTTGTCGAGCCCTATCTGGGTCTCATGGCCAGATATTACGTATTATTACCGTTTGACAGTTACGGTTTTATTTTTGTGGGGCGCCTTCTCTGACGAGAGGACGGGTCCGTCATTTGCATATGCTGCTGGCCCTTGCCGGCGCGGTTATAATTGCTAATTCTAACAATATTTGTAAAAATATCTAAAATTACATTTCTTCTTCCTCTGCGTTGATGGATTAGGCTCTCTGTCCTGTCCTCATTCTGAACTAATTATGAAATTATGAATCTTATAGATAGTTGATAGGACTCCTTGGATGAGGGATTAGCCAGTCACAATGCTGCTACCTACACAGGAAAAGACAAACACAGAACAAAAGACATCCATGCCTCGAGGGGGATTCGAATCCACGACCTCAGTGCTAAAGCGGGCGAAGGTATTTTATGCCTTAGACAGCTCTACTACTGTCATCGGCTAAAATTATATTTAAGGCATTACATTTTGAGTCTGTCATTTCGTAATATTATAATTTGTACTGCTTTTTGTTCACAACACACAGAACTATGTAACGCATTCAATTTTGTCAAAGAAATCTTCTCGATTATCTCCTTAGAAAATTAAAGGGGTTGCCTTATATTCGGGCCATATTGTAGATGAAATAACTTTATACGCGAGAGAAAATTCTTTGGTAGAGAAACGGTATGAGAAAATAAGTAAGTAACCAGATGCAGCGGTTTCATTTTTATAACGCGAGAGTCGCTCAGCTGGTAAGAAGATGTACCATATTTTGCTGAACCCAGAAGTTTTTTGCACTGTTCATAGAAGTATTTCTCTAAATCCTGACACGAGTACAATAATTTAGTTCACGTCTTTATATTCTATTTCATCAACATTCGCTTTAGTGTTATTCTTCCTTCTACTCCTAGATTCTCAGATAATATTTTTCCTTCATGCATTTCTCACCATCCCTATTCATTCTACACGTTTCTTCCATCTCATCCCTCTGATTTAATTTCCCTACTAATATTCGGTGAAGATTACAAATTATGAATCGGTTTATATAGTTTTCTCAACTTTCTTATCAATTCTTCGATTTCAGAGAGAAGTGCAATTCGATACATTCTTCTTAACATATTTTGAAATATCTTATTGAGAAAAATGTCTGATTTATGACAGTCGGGATAGCAACTAGTCTACGAACTTAACGGCTGAAAAAACAGGGTTTGATTTCCAGTAAGGTAAAGAGAATTTTCCCAGTGTTCGGCAATAAGAACCACTGAGCTTTATCTCCTACGGGTGCCGGGATTCGTACCTTGGAGGTAAAGCGGTCGGAGCGTAAAGGTCGCTACTTACTTATACCTAGTACCAAGATTAATTATACGTGAATCTACATGTCCATTTCCTTTACGCTCACATTACGCGTTGCTTAATTACGAGCGGGAATACATTTCTTCTCTCGTTCCTACTTCGGGGCATAGGGCTGATTTCTCAGGCTCATTGATAATTTTTACGGACGGTAGGACTCCTTGGACGGGTGATCAGCTCGTCGCAAAGCCTCTACTTAAACACAGAACCACACAAATACAGAATAAAAGCATACACACGCCAAACATCCATGCCTTGTGTGGGATTCGAACCTATGATCCCGGCTTCCGAGCGAGCAAAAATAGTACATGCCTCAGACCGCTCGGCTACCTTGCCCCGACGGGGATAAATTTACATTTTACATATTCGCAAAAGTTTCGTGTGTCCGAACTCGTAATTGCAGAACGAATACTGAAGGTGTACCCCATTGTGTGTAATATTCTGATACAAGCTGGAGTCCTGTTCCAGCCTTTGTTGACTTCCAACAGTTTCGCTCTTAAGAGTCGTAACATAAACATGGCCTCAAGTCTTCAGCACTGTTTGTAGAATGGGCCGGGAGAACTGAGTAAGAAAGGGACTGAGACCGAGAACAATGGGCGTTACTCATTACTAATTTGTAGTGCAACTGCTCAATAAATTTGTTCTCGGCACTACGACTGTTTCTGCCTTCAGTGTCAAGCGTTCCCCACCCGCCACCTCTCTCAGAACTATCTTCCTCTCAAGAACTCTCTCCCTGGCTTTTGTACAAAGTTAGTTAGTGTGTTTGAATAGGGGCTTCTGCTGACTTGCTGCGGACCCGTACATACTGGCCTTAGCGGCGTAACCCAGTAGCATAATAGTACGAGCCGTTTATTTAAATAAGAAATGCGTTCCAGCCACCGAATGCAAAGTTTGGTCCTCCAGTGTCTCTTTGACTTGTGCAATCGAAATTAACACAATGCTCAAACTTACCTGGGCCTCCCCACTGCAAACATGAGTCTCTAACACTTGACCTTCCTTAAACAACCTCTTCCAATTTTAAACCTTGCGCCTTATTCGCAGTAGAGATTTTTCCGGCTAGAAATGTTTTTCTCACATAAACCAAGTTGTATTGTTTATTCAACGAGATTATAACTTTCTGGAAATCAACTTAAAAATAAAATAGCTATTTTTTCCCCTCGAAATTTAAGGCGAATCTGTTCTCATGAACAGGGTCTGTGGTCTGGTGGTCAGAGTTCCTGGCTACAGATCCAGAGGTCCGGGTTCAATTCCCGGCGCAACCAGATTTTCTGAGAAGTAGTGCGTCTGGAACGGGGTCCACTTAGCCTCGTGAGGATAATTGAGGAGCTCCGGTCTAGAAAACCGAAATTAACGGCCGTGGGGATTCGTTGCACTGACCACGCGACACCCTCTATCCTCTAAAGTTGGCACTAGTTAGTTAGTTATTTAGTTATTGGAGAGGGTGGGTTTCCCCATGCACTTAGACCAGTATTGGTCCATTGTGCTTCCCTCTATGATATTCTACCAGTCTCTATACCCTACCGATATTGGTGCGTACCATCAGTCCCGACCGAGCCAGCGAGTTCGGCCTCTACTGGCTTGGCGGTATCTATAATGCTTCCCCCATCTATCAGAGGCATTAGAGACTACTGTTGGGCGGGAAATGTCCTTGAATTTGGCTCAGTGACCTCCTTTGGAGATATGAGGTTCTTTTACGTGCCGTAAAGCTACGATACGGGACCCACGGCTTAAAGTCCCTCTCGAAGGACTTGTTCCCTGAATTTTTCCGCCCTTAAAAATTCCACGACCTCCGCCGGGTTTGATCCCGCGTACCACGAGTCATGAGGTGGGAACGTTACCTCTAGACTACGGAGGCCGCTTAAAGTTGGCACTAACTTCGCCGACAAGCGGCGGTCGCTCGGTCAGTATAGTTCGCTTGTGGACTAAAACTACGAAGTTTTTTTTTGTAAATTTCTGTAACAATTCCTGTCAAACACAATAATTCACCACATAACTAATTCATACCCCGATGAGTTATTTGGCGAACTGTTATATTTGACAGAAATTGTTACAGAAATTTTTATATTATAAACACACAACAGGATGCATTCCTTGAAGATTATGAGAGAGGATTTTGGGTTCGCGGGTTTCAGGTCAACCGAAATTACTCAGTTTAGAGTCCGCTTTTTTTTGGGTCGTAATTATACCGTCCTCCTGTCAAAGAGTTTAGTGACCTGTTTCTGCATTGGTGTCCGAATTGTCTATTGCTGATGTCTTTGTCTCTCGGTGTGTGTTTCATCATTCATTAGTGAAAGAACATCTCTCCTCTCTATCGTGGTGGTAAATCCATTCCTTTCTATAGTTCACTACTTCGTCGATGCTGATTTATATCTTGGTTCCAAATGTATTATTACCGTAGAGTGGGACTGAGAGAAATGATTGTTGCAGGAGCCTTATTCTTGGGCTTGTAACGTACATAAAATCTTCTGGGTTTCGGATTACTGCCACGAATTCTCTTCAAACACGAAAGAACAGTTACTGTTCAATGACACTGTAACATTATGTTTAAGAAATGAGCAAGAATAAATAAGAAAACTGAGGGTTGAGTAGAATAATTGATCAAATCGATTCAAAGATGACTGCTAAACAGTGAAAATCTGGGTGTGTCTAACGCTCATTGTGTAGCCTTGTATCCTGAAGCGTTTTTCTATTTCATTCTACGTAATCTGCCCAGTTACATAGGTTTAATGTTAGAACCTTAAGTTATACACTTTAAAGGGCCCCACGGTTCGAATTTAACACAAAATCCAGTTATGAGTGGCCTGCACCAGACGGGGCAAAGGGGCGGGCACCCAGCCCTCGGTGACGTTTCTCTTTGTGGAGTCGAAAATACGACAATCCACTTTGCGGCTTCCTGCTCTGATGCTGTAATGCAATTATGGTTTTAATGACTGAACGTTACCGGAATGGTTCAGTCCGTTCTGTTGCGGTTTTGCCTAAGAGCTCATGTCTATAAGACACGGCGTTATGTTCCAGTGTTATCTAATTCGTGTAATGAAGGTTGAAATTAAGCGTGAAATTACGACAATCAGAACTGACAAGGCATACAAATTAATATCGCTTCGTGTTTTATTATGGGTAAGATTTGAGATCTCCAGTCAAATCCAGCGTGCCAGCGTCTGGCAAGAGCGAGTGGTCTGCACGTTAGGAAGGTTTCAGACTTATCGTATAAACATTACTGAAAGAGAATGCTAAATTTCATTTCAACTTCCACAAGTTACGTTACTATACACACACAAGTTCATGTACGTGAATATTTTCTTGCAGGCTGTTGTAGATATTGGTTTACATACTACAATTCAGCACATTTCCTACTAGTCTATTGGAGGATTACGAAGTTATTATGATAATGGTTGTACGAATGATCAAATTGCTGCAACACTTCTGTCAGTAAGACAAACGCATCTGCTTTCCAGAGAAAGGAACGGATACGTTTGAAAGACTCTGCTGCCTATTTATAGAGATACACATCAAACACTAAGCTAATGACATGTCAACACTGCAAAGAGCAGTATGTCCTATGAAATGAAGAAAACACTCAAGCAGTAAATACGAAAATGGATCACATGTTACCTGTACACAAAATAAGATAACGGTAAGGATATACCGGGAAGCATAAACTGAAACTGGCGAAAATGAAGAGAGAGAAGAGGGAAATGGACTGTTAATATGAGTACGTGTAATGCGGTCTACAATTGTTCTGCCGATAACGGTGGCTGCGCAGTCTTCCTTCTCTCGAAATCTGGGATCGTGGTTTCGAGTTCTACTCAAGGCATGGATGTTTCTGTGGGTTTATTCTGTGTTTGTGCTCTCCTGTGTGCAGGTAGGGGCCTTGAGACGGGCTGATCACCCGTCCAAAGTGTCCTCTCGAATGCGTATAAGGTTAAAGAAAGTGAAAAAGACGCCAGGTTCCAACAAAAGGACAGTAGAGTCATAGATAGATAATTATTTTTAAAACGATAGTTAACTTAAAGACTGGTTTACATAACATGCTCTCTGATTTATACGTAGTCTGCTGGAATTTTAGGAAATTTTCTTTCCAAATGTTGGTAAATATATACCGGACTACATCGTGTCATATCCTACTCTTATTGCTGGTCACCGCTGTGAGGACCTCAGGTCTCACGCAATGTGTTAAATCCTGCTGGTCGTGTCATGAGTTCGTGACGAAATATTTTGTTCGTCTTCAGACCTCCGATTGCTTATATGAGCCAATTTCGGCTCAGCCCAACCTCTCCGTAGTCAGAGTCTCTTCTTTTTCTTTGGGGTAGTAGAATGCGATACCGTCACCACGTGACTGTAAACGGGTTTTGAACTCATGACAGGACTACACTTTACAGCACACTGTTACACACACGCACTCACACACTAATGTCCACATTTACGTCTTCACTACTGTTGCTTGGTAGCGGCTTTCACAAGCGGACGTGCCCCTTCCTCTGGGTTCCCGAAGTGTCCCCGCCCTCAGCTACCAGCTTCTCACAGCAACAGCTCATAATGAATGAACCCCAGCAGTTCTATAGTCAAGAGTCAGGGTCAGAATTATTTTACGCCTGGCGGTCTACCGCCAGTCAGTTAGTTTTGGCGCCAAGCCCTCTGAGGATCACGGCCGAAGAATTTTTGGAAATAAACCCTTGCGGTAATAGTCCTATGTAGCATCTTCTCTGACGAGAGGATGGGCTGACTGACTTGTCCTATTTATAATATCTCGGCATGAATAGCTTAGAAAACTCCATTCCTCTGTTGTGGTTACGAGCCGATGACTAGTAACGGCCGGTGCCTAGTAAGGGCCGGTTGTTTTTAACTTCACAATTCTTGCTTTGAGCGAGTGTGCAACAATATTAATATCTCTTCAAGGGACAGTTTTTCGTTGTTCTAATCATTTCTGTCTTCGATAACATTTAATTAATATCTTACAGATAAGGAGTGGACAAATGTGGCTTACGAAATATGTCAGAATAAATAAAACGGTTTTAATAAATGTTATATTTTATAGCGTTTATCCTGCAGATTTAATATGTTCCTTATTTAATTGAACATAAGAATTCAAATAAGATAAAGTTTTAGATCATAACCAGGTATATATTAGTATATACCAATACTTTCGTACGGTTCTGAGTTTTGAGACCGTCTATGCATATAATTTAAAGTTCATGTAAGTCAGGATTTGCCGTGAACCAATGCTACAAAAATAAAATTTTCACCCAGAATTTAATGTTTAAACAAGCACAAAATATTATTAAAATCCATTGCGTAGTTTATGAGATTAAACATGCTGATTTCTTTCAGTTGATTCCCTTTGGGCACAGAAAACGTGTTAATCAGAAGTCCAATATCCCTTGCGACGGAGAAACTTAAAATGTAAGGACTCCTAGATATCCGAAAATTCTACGAGTAATTTTTCGGATCCATTCTGGATAGGAGCGTCTATAGGCCTTAATTTGTGGTAGCTGAAGAAAAAAATCGATCAACTTATTGCGTCACATGTACAATTTGATGTTTCCGGGATATATTACATGAGAGTTTATCTTACTGTAGACTGTAAATACAACTGTAAGCGTAATGCACGGATTGAACTTGTTACGTTGAAGTACGTGACAGCCATTAGAAGCTCATATTTATGTATCGCATAGGTGGAGTAGTGATAGCGATCGACACAGAAACGTAGACGATCTCCCCATTTTGCTTTCATTTTATGCACCTTCAAAATCTAGTTTCTAGTACTAGAATTAGATGTATATCTACAACTGAACTGCAGCATTTACATTTTTGTGAAACTCTGAGTGCAGGATGCAGGCTCTCGGGCTCAGAGTAAGATGTATTGTGTGGGGTGAGATAACAGGTTTTAAAACATTTCCACAAGTTCTCGAAACGCTGTGCAGTTTAACATCAGCGTCTGCTTTGGCAGGAGGGACGGAAACTAGGGTTGTATAAAGAAGAATGGAAGTGGTTCCGAACTTGTTAATGTGGAAAAGATGGGGAAAACCTTTTCAGCCGTCTGTCTGTCCACAAGTTGGCGCCTCCCTGCGTAAACTAAATGAAAGATAATACCACTTTACTGCAGAGAAACAGATTTTTGTTCTTTTACTAGATGTGGAAAAAGTTGTTCTCTGTAGTTGGTCCAGGGCACGTGATGTTTGTTCTTATGTAGTTTGCCTATTTTGGCGGAGAAGTGGAGTAAAAACTCTCAGGTTCGTATCCGTGTATCTTCATTACGACTCACCAGAGAATTCTCTTTGCAGGAAGAGGAAGGAAACAAATCAAGCAAACATTAAGCAGTTAGATTTGATAATCTGATCGTCAGTCCCCTTCAGATAAAATTTTATTTCCTCTAATGGTGGATGGTATGAGACATACTGTAGTCTGAAATGGGATCCTAGACAAATACTGGTCATTATCTTGTGAGTAGGATAAATATATTAATCTGATTATGAAAATATCATATTTAAATTCTGAAATTAGAATTGATTTTTAATGCGTCATATTTGCCGTCTCAACTTGAAAACGATTTTGAATAACTCTTATAGATGTTATGATCAAGAAATTAATTTTGAATAACCTACGTCATATTTAAATTTTGAATTTGCTTGGCTTTGGAAATGTTCATTTGTGAGGGTTTCGAGATTCTTGGACGTGTAACAAGATTTGTGAGATACGTTAATCCAAGGCTACCTGTGCATGGCTGATTGTGTGCGTGTGCGAATTTAAATGGTAAAATTTTCATAATGCTTCATACACAGATATTACCCATGTCCATCGGCGGTTTTTACAATTTCATGGCCAAAAGTTTACAGCATGTAATGTGTCACGATGGTTGCATACTTATCCTCTGAATTACTATATAACTATGACTCAGTGACCGCATGAATCTTGTCATGTGATAGAAGCCATAAATGGATATTATTCTATTACTTGTTTCTATAGACGTTTCAATAAGCTTATCATATTTTCTAATTCCATGTCTCTAAATTTTCTTTATTTCCACAGTAATTATTGTGAGTTTAGTACATTCACGCACAGTACGCTGTGTACTGTGTCTCCCTGGTTAAATTACACTAACCGGCATCGTGTCAGAATTTCCAGTGAGCATGGCTTACCTAATGTTTCACTCGCCCTTCACTGCCATGAGCTCTATACTGCCTGTGTCATTTTGCTTATACTTCCTACTATATTCATATGAACGGCGAGTTACACAATTATCACTTTTTTAAACTGAAAGTTAAGTGACAACGCTCGCAGCCAAAAAGGAAGGACACATCACAGACACAGTACACACAGAAACGACTCCCATAGTGGACGAACCATACTATACGTGAGTTTGAATTAAGACATATAGATGAATAATCTTAACAAGTTTTAGTATATACAAATTTTATTATAGTTGACGAATAATGTACTTTCTAAATAATTTTATGAAAGAAACAAGATGGCAAACAATGTAATAGCTTAGCGTACATAACGAGGCTGAAGATGGCACTATGTTGCCGAAACATGTAGTAAGAAGTGACATATGAAATTGAGTGCACTACAAGACGGCCATTACATACGTATCATGGATGAAAATCAGTGCAACAGGACGCTAAAATACAACATTAAGTCAAGTGAATTAAAAATAAAGTGCGAATACAATTTGGCACTAGTTACTGGCAACTATTCAGATGTACTGCTATCGTGAGACTCATTGCCACTGATTCTTGTTACTGGAAACTTTCAGATGTACTGTTGTTACGAGACGCTTGGCCACCGATTTTTCTTACTGGAAAGTATTTAGAAGTTGACGTTGTCTTGAGACTCATGACCACTGATTCTTATTACTGACAACTATTCGAAAGCACTGTTGCCTTGAGGTACTTGGCCATTGATTCTTGTTACTGGCAATTATTCAGATGTACTGCTGTCGTGAGACTCGTGGCTACCTATTCTTGTTACTAGCAGATATTCATATCTACTACTGTAGTGAGAACGGTAGCCACTGATCCTTGTTACTGGCAACTATTCAGAGGTACTGTTGTCGTGAGACTCGTGGCCACCGAATCTTATTATTGACAGCTATGCAAATACACTACTGATGTTACGAGACTGGAAAGACATAGTAACTTGTTACTGGAATCTTTTCAAAGTACTGCCATCTGAGTTTGGCAGGTAATGTTACAGGTCGGTAGCAAATATTCGGCAGTATAACTAATGTCAAATGACATGTAGACACTGTCCTTTGGTTAGTGGCAGGTATTCAGGTGTACATCTGCTGTCGTTCATTATAAAATCTTGTGCTGCATCCCTTCTTCTAGCTCAGGTGTTTAGCGTAGTGGCTTCTAGTGCACTTGTGAACGAGTCTTTTGTAATGTTCTTTTTATCGAGTGCAGCAGGTGTTTCCTCATTATATTTACTATTATTCTATTACTGTATTCTGTAGGATATACACTTCTGTTTGAGGATTGTGTTATTAAGTAACTGTAGGTAGTTTGTATTCGTTTTTTAAGTAACTCTATTGTTATTATGATTGTTATACACAAAATTTGTCCATTTACTACAGCATGTTTCAGAAAATTTCGCATTGAATAACTTTATAGTCTGTATTGTTCGACTTCTTGCAACAATACTGTCACGTGCTCGGGGTTCCGTGACTAATAATAACGGGTTATGGATTGGATAATTTGATTTATTGACACATATATTTACACAGTTCGGTACTACAGGTAATTATTATCGCTACTGTACATACTTTCCAGGTCATCGTTGCACACGCACTAGTATTCTCAGTCTTCACTAGTCGTATCCAGGCAACAGATTTATCACAGTCTCACTGTAACTTGAAATCACACGTGAAGATTTCTTGGCACCGTATAATTTCCTTCTTTGCCATTTCTGCGGCTGCCAATTCCGAGACATGACTCGACTACTCTCGACTACTCTTCTCTAGTCCTAGATCTTCTGAATTCCCAAGTCCAGTTCCCTGATCTAATCTCCCTAGCTACAAACAGACCCTCGTCATGTAGCCTAGGGTCGGACCCCATAGAGAAAAGTATTATCTTTCCAAGTATTGTTGTGTTACCTAGCAACGTGTCATAGCATGGCTCCTATTGTTGCATGTTCGTTGGAATGTGTATACTGAGTCGTTGCCTAGCAATGGGTCGATACACCGCAATATTTTTGTTCCTGTTGGTGTAGCATTCTTCTCATGTAGACTGATGGCATTCTTAAGCATTTGAATGCATTATTTTGCTATTTCTGCATGCTGATTTCTGAGTGATGTTGTGTGCACTAGTGAAGGTTGTTGAAGTTTCAGTCACGTATATTTAAATAACATTGCCTTTTAGGTGGCGGTAATAAAGTCACAGGCAGAAGGACAAGAAAGGTTACGGCAAGAGAAAGAACGCCCTATGATGTGTAAGGAAGAGTGCAATTTCTAGCTGCACAGTAGTACAAAACGTGTACTTGATACAGCGCACAGAGACAAACAAAAGAATGTACAATGTATAACAACGCCTACTGTATAAGGAATCTTATGACTGTACTGTTAAAATATATAAAATTTACGGACATGTTAGAATCCTTAGACAAATGTAACTAGTGCGTTTGTTATGGGCACTTTACGTCGCATATTGACAGAGAGCTCGTATAAGTAATTTCACATTGTAGTAGAACAGCGCTGACAGAAACCTTCAACTAGAAGCAACTCTCTCGTCAGAATCTCGTGTCATTTGTAATTCGAACGCCGTGGCCAGGCAGGGCCTACTTGTTATTCTGCTCGCTGCCGCCAGATGGCGCCTTTAATATTGGAGTCTTCACTGCCTGCTTCTCATAGCAATGATAATAATTAGACAGTTGCTGCACTTGCGCACTGTCTCCTATCTGAAACATTTCACTCATAGTCAGGGTTTTACAAGTTACGTCATAGGTTCTATGGGACGAAAATGACGCAGATGACGTATAATAGAACAAGAGGCAGCGTAGATATACCAGAAGACACAGGGATGATTTGTGTGCAAGTATGAAATAACGAACACACAAAATCGTTTTGATGCTGGTAAGGAGGTTTGTGTACAAGTAAATACAAAGAAAATTAACACTATGCATTCACTTTCGTCTTTAATGCGACTCCGCTCAAATCTCTCTTTAACTTAAAGCAGCATTGCAATCACAATCAACTCCTACATGTTTCGAGCTAACTTGGCCATCCTCGGGAGGACAGTTCACTTTCGAAACCGCCACACTTCACTGGTTCTTAAATCAGTATATTTGAATGTTATTGCATTTTCGTTGTTCAGAGTAAAATATATTTCTTTGAGAATATAATTCTCTATCCCGCCTGCGGGGTCCGTGTTCTCTCTGTTGTTTGAGTTGGCCCTATGAACATCGGCGTCTTGTTATCCTTCTTGTTTTTATGGGCCTTATTAGTATGTACGTCCCACTAGTGGAGTATATATCACGGAAGTGCACGTGTAGAGAGATACATCAACGCTACAGAATACTGAAATACATTAACACTAATTGATGCCTTACCGTTAGAATTCTGAAGAAAATTATAGTAAAAAGAAAGTTAATAATTAATTTTAAGAAGTAGCAAAATTAAAATATTACCGCAGTATAACATTGGATAAAAATGCAGTGTTCTCCCTACGCTTACTTAATTAAACACTAAGCCTTGCGGTCCCTATCCTGAGCCAGATCAATCCAATCCATACCATTCCATCTTATCTCGTTAAGATCCATTTTAATATTGTCCACCCACCTACGCCTTGGTTCCCAGTGGCTTTCCCACCAGTACCCTATACGCATTCATCGTCTCCCCATTCGTGCTACATGCCCTGCCAACCTCATCTTCCTTGACTTGATCATTCTAATTATACTTGGAGAAGAGTACAAGTTATGAAGCTCCTCATTGTGCAGTTTTCTCCAACTTCCTGTCATTTAATCTATCATCTGTCATAAGCAGTCGCGGACAGCCGAGAAGGGGTTGTCCTTAAGCTTGGAGATTAGGCGTGGGGCTACAACTTCTCACCGTAAAAAATAATCATATTACGAGAATGAACACAAAGCCTCGGACCTGGACGGATCCTCTGGTTAAACGACCTCGGCTAAAGAAAATGGATATGAGCACTACATTAACGTAGCAAAATTACTGTATACTTACAAAGAAATTAGGAGCAAATTCGGCAACTTTTATTACAGTGTTCATAAGAACCCGCCACTGGTTTACATGCGAAGGAAGATGTATCCAATTTACAACCACGCCCCCTCTCCCTTTTAGAAGGTTGTTATGCCTATCCTGCCAGTATTTTCTTGAAAGATTGTTTTTCCTTGGCACTACAGCCCCAGTGGGCCTAGGCCTACCTCCATGAATTTCTCCGTTCACGTCGGTTTTTCTAGATCTTACACATACGGTAGGACTCTTGAAAGACTACTCTATTTAATTTCAAGCGTCCATCTTGGAAGACCAGACATATTAATATAAATTATTGTTTCTTATTCTTTTCAATGAATTTAATATATGTCAACACATTACTCCATCCAGCATTGAAGCAAATAGCCCTGTCAGCTGAAGCGCCTATACCGACATCACAACATGCACGAGCCTCTGATTTGCCCGTAGACATTGCGATTATAAAGTTTACATATCGAAACAAAATAGAGGAGACAGATTCAGACTTGTGGTAGCTGTTTTATTCATGAGAAACAGAAACGCGATTCCTGCTGTAACATGTTTTCATTCACATTTCTGAATCACAACAGCTGCGCGGAGAACACTCATTGTGAGAAGTACAGAGTAGTGAATTCAAATCGAAAAGCAGAACCAGAGCATGTTGCACAACTCGCGGTAAGTTTAACGTACTTTAGCAGATGACTCGTTTGCTTTCGACCCTACGAAGGTTAAACCCAACACATGTTGTTAACATGGTGGTTTTGGCTTGTCTCTGGAGCAGTTTGTTTTCCCTGTGGGAATGTAGGCTGCTGTGAAGGATGGCATGTGCTTGTAAATTAGATGTCAACATCACCTACAATCCAGTGGCTTGTATAATTCTTATGAAAATAGAGACCGTGTATACGAAACAGCGAGCGACCGAAGTGTGGGAGTTAGGCCTTCTGATTTTCAAAGTGATAAATAATTTAATTCAGTTCCTCTTTTCAAGTACTTGCCAAGAGCGAGAGGCCTACAACAGGCAAGCATTGAAACTGAATATAACAAGGGCCTCACTAAGGCTGGAAATAGAACTAGAACTAGAACTAAGACTAGAACTAGAACTAAGGCTAGAACTAGAAATAAGACTGGAACTAGAACTAAGGCTAGAACTAGAACTAAGAATAGAACTCGAACTAAGACTAGAATTAGAACTAAGGCTAGAACTAGAACTAAGACTGGAACTAGAACTAAGACTGGAACTAGAACTAAGGCTAGAACTAGAACTAAGGCTAGAACTACTAGAACTAAGACTAGAACTAGAACTAAGACTAGAATTAGAACTAAGACTAGAACTAGAACTAAGCCTAGAACTAAAACTAAGACTAGAACTAAAACTAAGACTATAACTAGAACTAAGGCTATAACTAGAACTAAGGCTAGACCTAGAACTAAGACTAGGACTAGAATTAAGACTAGAACTATAATTCGAGCTGCAATAAAATAGAATAATACAGTTAACACAATAATGATGCAATTCAGTATTATTAAGCAAAGGAAAATGTATCCTCGAAGGTCATGTTATATTTATTGAAAATGTCCAGAGATTTGCAGACACTCTTCGCAGCCGTGACGCTCCTGTTGAACGGTAAGTCTTCAGAAATTACGAACACCAAAAGCGGAAAAGTCTCTAATTTTCTTAGTAGGTATGTGAAGATCAACGATATCCAAAACAGAACAACAGTTATTTTTTTTTCTTGAAAATGTTAATACGTAATAAAGCTTCAAGATTTTGTCGCCTGGAATAAAGCGGTTTGAAAAGTAATTGCGTGACGATTGTAACGGGTTCTAGATTGAATGATTGGATTCATTGATACTTCTTTACAATTACAGTCGACTGTAACAGCTCACAATGAATGGCTGCCTAGGACTCGCTCCATTCCTTACCGGACTATGCGTGTCCTCTCCTCCACTGTGACTGACTTGAGTTTATTTACGAATCGGTCACTTCTACTGCGACTGCCTTGAACGGCGACTGTCCTACCAATGCTTCTGAATCCCGACTCACTCTTGAACTTGAACTAACTTCCAGGCGAACCGAATATAGATCATCACCTCGAACATTTCGTGTACTACTCTGTTTATCCGTTGTCACGCAACGTGCTTACCGAACCTTTGCCCAGTAATGGATTATTCGTTGCTGCGAGAACGGGTGTTTGGCGAGCCGTTGGCTAGCAACGGACTTCCGCTCTTGCTCCATTATTCCGGCTTTCAGGGATCATGTCACAGTATTATGAATATCAGTTGAGAATTGACAGTCCAGAGCTGAGCTTTGCGAAGATAAGTGAGAAGAGATAGCAGTTGCAGCAGAGAACTGGATTCAGGGTTCCGGAGTTGGCAGTTGGCAGATGGTGGAGGAATCGAGGTAGTTCAGTTGAGAGTCGAAAGGTAATCCTTTATGTGTGCTGTATTACAGTTATATTTGGAGAGTGTGATTCAGTGAGACTGCTACAGTTCCTGTGTTAAAATCCGTTGCCAGGAAACGGATAATGAAGACTGTAATAGACTGGGGACACCAGTGTTTGCAGCAATGAACTATAAAGTGCAGATTGTAATATCCTGTTGTTCAGAGTGGTGTGTATAAAGTGTCAATAAATCCAATCAACAATCCAATCCCCGTCTAATAGTCACAACCCTAAATCATCATTATATATTAGGCGAAAAATAAGTACTGCAAAGAGAAGCAGAGAAAACTATGCACAGGAGTAAATAGGGCGGTCTAAAAATGAACACAGAGGAAAGTGTCAATATCAACTCTTCTACAACGAAGGTAGGTGCAGCATGTTCCAACGAAACGCTGACGGTCGCTACTTCTCTTCGTAAACTATACAATGTCACATGCAAAAGACCATCAACTTTACATTGATTGAGGGATCCCAGCTTTCCCTTCTTTCTTCCCTATTACGAACAGTATTAATTCCGGAAGCCATGTCTTTATAGAGCGAAATTTGCAAGCTTCAGTATCTGAGCCTTAATACAGAATAAGAACAAGCCATTTCTAGGAGAGTTCTCTCTTCAGCTTACACTCTTGTCCTAAGCCCATCTTGTTGAAACTTGAGTTAGATATTTCTACCGTTGTTTGAGTCCACACATTTGTTAATGTTATACTTCTTATTATTGTTGTTGTTATTGTTACGATGATAAAAATTGTACTGTTTTTATTTTTTTTGTGTGTTTTGTTTCTTTTCTTATCAAGTGTTCAATTTGCAACTGACCTTTGGTATGTAAAACTGGAAACCAAAATTAAGAACTGAATTATCATCATCATCAATGCACTGATCATTATTTAAAGTTTACCTTGTTGCTATATCCTGTCCTGTTTTTGTTACTGGTCGGTATATCAGAGACTTTGTTCAGTGTCTAGCTCAAGTAAACATTGCTTGTCTCCTAGACATGCTTCAGCTGCTAATGTTGTTTACAGAGAAGTCGACGTATTTGGACTCAAAACCATTTCTCTTGATCACACATAATGTTGCTTTATGTTTTTATTCCAAAATTAATAATACTTAATATGAATGTATGTCACATGGAATTCTGGAGTTTTGGACTTTTTCCATCGTCCGGAGTTCTAGGTAATAGAGGGCACTCTAGGTAATAGAGGACACGGCGTTTCGGAAACTAGATCTGTTTCCGTCTTCAGGTGAGAAAGGAAGACACCTATTCAGTTGGGCCCCTTAGAAAGAGCTAATCAGATATCAGGTCCAGTGACTGGGATTAGCTCTTTCTAAGGGGCCAAATTGAGCAGGTGTCTTCCTTTCTCACCCGAAGACGGAAACAGATCCAGTNGCTTGTTTTGTTTTTGTCTTTCTTTGTGTTTGTTTATTTTGTTTGCCTTTTTGCTCGTGTTAATTTCGTAAGTGGCTATTGTGTTTCTGAGCAAGCAACTAAACAAATAAATAAAGAATTGAATTGCATTATCAATGTTCACTCAGCCATTACACTGATGAATCTAACTTCAAATTACAGGTTTTACCAAAACAATTACAAGTAATTATAGACTTTATTCATGAAGACTAAGAAACTGCGAAACATGCGGCATGTTCCAAGCGTTGCTGCCCTTCGCATTTTCATGAAAGTGCCTTCTTTCGATTTTAGGAGCATCAAATTCATGTGTGGGTCTTGGGTACAGCACAGACTTGTGGTACGATTGTCGGCAATGTGTTTACCTATTCCGTTTATAATTCATATTTGATTTCATTGATAACTTAATATATTTCTGAATATTGTAGTTATTGTCCTTATTTAAATCTAAGCATACCATCACCAATTTGAATACTTATCTCGAATTTATTACCCCCTTAGTCCGCTCTCAGCGTCAAGCTAATGTCATTTATTTCGAGCTTCGCAATGCAGCCGACCTCGGTCCTCATCCACTGCTACTGCAGAAGCTTAGTGCTCCTGATATTTCTGGTTCTGCAGTTACCTAACCAACTGATAATCTCAATTCCGTGTTTCTGGAATATTCCGACGTTCCTGAAGGATCTGTTCCGGGTTCCCTGCTATCCAATGTGGTTATTAATGACTTACATGGTGCAATTACCTATTCTAGTTATCTAAGTTTTGATGACGATGTCAAAATCTATTGTTCCATTTAATTTTCTAAAGACTGCAGTCAATTACAGTCAAATATTAACTTTGTACAAGGTTGGTTTACTGCTAACTATATGAAAGCCAACCCCAGTAAAAGTAAGGTTATAACCTTCTCAAGGAAAATCAGCATAGTTTTCTATGAATATAAACTCTGCTAATTCTATGTAAGCTGAATCGACATTATTAAAGACATGTGAGTATTATTTGATCCTAGCTCAAGTGGTTAGTCACTGGCTTCCCACCGCGGCCCGGGTTCGATCCCGGGTCTGGTCAAATGGGATTTGTGGTGCACAAAATGGCGCTAGGGCAGGTTTTCTCCGAGTACTTCGGTTTCCCCTGCCAATCTTCATTCCACCAAGTTTTTCATCATCATTATCACCCGGGGCAGGTACAATAGGCCGATAAGTGTCCGACGTGCCGAGTGGACCCAGCTGCACTCCACTCCCTCCACTATATATTATTGAGCATGGGCCTGAATAAGATACAGGATCGAATAAGTGAGAAGATGAATGTGATTGCGTGTAATTATACAGCTGTGTTCGTACACCTGAGTTTGACCTCTTGAGGTCGAAACATGTAGTGTAATAATAATAAAAATATGTTGTGTGGTCGGTAAAATTGACTCTAATATTGATTAAATACACAACAGGATGCAAGAAACAGTTAAAGTTATTCCACTTAATTATATTTTTGTGGACCTTTCTTCATATTAAAATATTCACTGAATACACTATGAATGTATGTGCTCGTATATTAATTTCCTTCTAGTTGCACAGTGAAAAGGCACGATTAACTTACTGAATTTTTATTATTGTTCAAGCTGCCGTGGTTTTCCTTTGTTTCTGTGTGTGTGTTTACTTCATTCAATGATTGCTCTTGCTTGTTTTCCTTAGGCGTCAGCTCCTGAAGTATCATCTTCTTTGCACAGATTGTAAAGTGTCTTGTAGAGCCTCAAGACCATCCGAATGTGACTGAGATTTCCATGCATTAGGCAGGGTGACACCTCATTTTATGTTGAATGCTTGACTGTATTGACCTGCCCAGCGATGAGACTGCTGAAGCAAAAGTCCAGGACGCGGATCTGACATCACAATTGTCTTTAGACAATGACGCTCGCTCCTATCTTCTGCTCTCTGAATCCAAATTTTGACAGGACAAGAAGACCCACACACAAGTTACAAGCGGCGAAGCCAACAAGTTTAAATGTGATATCTCTCCATAAGAGCCATCAACCAGGACGAAGTCATGCTTGTACCCTTCAGGGCTGGTCACTCGCTCAAAGTTGAGCATTTGTTGTGGAGGTGTCCGATGTCCGTTTCTGTACAGTGTGGGCTGCCTCGTGAGCTGCCCACCTTATGACAGAGAACGCAGAATATTTTATCTTCATGGCATGTTACACGGCTCCTTGGGTTCACTGTCGTAGCGTATCTAATGATGTGGCATTGCCAAATGTTATAAGGTGGCTAAGTGAAATATTCTGCTAATTTAATGAGATAAATGTGATAGTAATTATGATTTGAAGACCGCGCCCTAGTTCAAGCGGTTAGTCGCTGGCTTCCCACCGTGGCGGCCCTGGTTCGATCCCGGGTCTGGTCAAGTGAGATTTGTGGTGGATAAAGTGGCGTTGGGGCAGGTTTCCTCCGAGAACTTCGGTTTCCCCTGCCAATCTTCATTCTACCAATTGCTCCACAATCACCCTCACCTATCATCTGGGGCTGGTACAATCGGCCAGAAGTGGCCGCAGTACAAGAGACTTAGTCCCACCCCACTAGCAATAAAAATATTGTGATTTGAGGGTTCTGACAGCGGTGAATGTTGAGAGTGTGGTCTTCCGGTCTTCATGGTGTGCCTTGGGGACATAGGCTTCAGATTCCTCCTACGTTTTCATGCTTGCGTGTCTCGGTGTCGGTTTTATCATCCCCGGAGCCCGTAGTCTTAGTGGGTGCCCTTATTGTTGTTTCGGGATTTCAAATAAAAGCCTATACAGGCCGTTATATGTTTTAATTCGTAACGCATTACTGCATATTTGCTTTTTAATTTTGCAAATTTACGCTCAATCTATCATCCCTCTCCTTCCATATAGGCAAATTTATTTCATTTTGTCCTGGGATTAGAAACGGACTTCAAAGCTGAATTTTATTTCGGTGGCTTTCGGCGCTGACACATCTTAAACCCCCAAATCTCTCTCGCTCCTGATGGCAGCCTCAGAACAAACCAATAAATGGGCCTAGTGCATTGCAGTTGTGTACACTCTCGTCCTGAACTAGTCTTCCTTCTGCTTACGCATTCATACACTTTCAAAACAAAACAAAAATTCCCTGGCCTGTAGTCCGCAAGCGAACTTTACCGACCGAGTGACCGCCGCTTGTCGGCGAAGTTAGTGCCAACTTTTGCGGGTAAAGGGTGTCGTGTGGTCAACGTAACTGATTACCACGGCCGTTAATCTCGGTTTTCTAGACCAGAGCCCCTATTTCCTTCAAATAGCTCCTCAATTATCCTCACGAGTCTGAGTGGACCCCGTTTCAGACCCACTACTTTTCAGAAAATCTGGTGGCGCCGGGAATCGGACTCGGGACCCCTGGATCTGTAGCCAGCAACTCTAACCACTAGACCAGAGAAACGGTCTTCCATCCACTTTCATAGATGATAAAATATTTTGTTCACACATTAAAGTCCAGTTTGAAGCTGATTTTAATATAAATGGAATGAAAACAATCTTCCATTTAGCTGAACACAAAGCCGAAGCAGAATGCAATGTCTCTCTTCTGATCTGAAAGGACTCAGTACCTCTACTTGTCTAAGATAATATCTATACATTACATAACAGTATAATATAATTTATCATTGTCACAAACCTTCAGGGATTCAAAGGACTTAATATATTTCGCACTTGACTGCGGGAAATGCAATTTGGGTCCGTCATATTGTGTGGTGACTAGGGAGGACGCATAGAGGGGTTGAAGGTACAGTGCAGCTAATAACATTCTCATAATTGAACATTCCACGGTCGCGCATAATAGCAATTAACCGCAATTATGGCATGCGGTGCAACAATGACAGCTAGTGGCAACTCGGGTAAACAGTCACACGCTGTGGGTTCGATGGACAGTGGAGCGGGCGCCACAATAACATACTCATCCAATGGTTTGCGGGCTGCTCTATTCTATGTGACGTCATTATGCCGTGTGCTACATGGCCCGTGTTATCGTTCTTATTATAAGCCTGAAGCATCACTAGAAATGAATGTTAACTCGCTAAACCATGGAACTTGACCACTGGAGTTTACTCTCTCTGACTAACATTGTTCTGAAGAGAGAGAGATGGGGTTTAATGTCCCATCGTGAATGTGTCCAGTCTCCAAGGGTATGAGTATTGCTACAAAAGGGATAGAATAAATAATTCAGTTCTGAAATGCCATCCACTTCTGTGAAAATTTCGGACGTCGAAATGAAGTGAACTCTCCCATCAAAGTTGGAATCTCTTTTCTAAGTGGACTCATTTTCACGTTTCCATGCTCCTGTTTCTAAGAGGCATCTGGATATCATGATGATGACGATGACGGTGGTGGTGGTGTTAGATGTTAATTGCGTATGAAGGGCTGGTGGAATGGTGATTGGTGGGGGGGGGGAGATCGGAAATCTTGCAGAAAATCCTGTCCCAGCGCCAATTTGTCCCAGTTCGAATCTCACATACTCCTAGATACACATTAGTCAGTAGACGTTCATCTAAAATGTTAATTTCTCTCTGTGCTTAAACGCTGTTTCATGAAGACGTATAAAGGGCGTAGAAATAAATCTCCACGCATTCGTACATTCATTAACACAGGGAGCTGAGTACTCAGGCCTCGCGGTAGGGGATCTGTCGCCCGGAGACACAGGCCTTACACTCATTTTGGAGGAAGATGATGGACCCCGGAGTCGGACAGGAAGTCATGGTGATGCTTCTGCCGAGATTAGAATAATATACTCGATCGGTGGTCCGTTTGTAATTTAACGACTTTGTATCAACTGCAGATTTTCATGTCGGAAAGGATGAAGACAGTGATTTTATATGTAGAAATATAAGATAACAGATGAAGAAGCAGCTATGACGCATTTCAAGATATTGTCACTTATAAGTTGTAGCGTGACTAATAATTGTGGGTTCTAGATTTGGTGATTGAATTTACTGGATGTCTCTATTAAAATTACACTTGATTATAACAATTCAGATATTGAACTCCTTGACAACGAATTTATCATTGTTGTCTGGACTTTGAACTGGTCTCTAACCTCTACTCTTGTCTCTTCCTCGCTGTCGGAATCTCGCACTGAGCTAGTTCATGCGGACCGAATATAGAACGCCCAGCCGGACAGTTGATTCTTCTGTTATTCTCTTTTGACACGAAACGTGTGTTAATTCGTTGCTGCGGGGACAATGTTTACTTAGCCGTTGTTTAGCAACAGACGTATATGTTGTGCTTCTCTAACTGCGCACTTCCGACTTTCAGGCGTCATGTCACTGTATTTTATAAGCAGAACAGTAGGCATTGCTAGTTCGCTGGTCGAGACTTGAATCAAATGTATCTGGAATATAAGGTTGATGTGATCCAGCCCGAGTTAATCTCTTCTCTACACTAGTTCATTTATGATTTGCCTTAAGTTCAGGGGTTCAGAAGCATGAAATGAGGATTGGTTAGTGATTATTATTTACGAATAGGGTGGAAGGGGACATGTCACATTTTAATTTAATATTCCAGCTTTTGTCTGGAGGTGCTGAAACCGATACCAGTTCCTGGCTAAGAATCGAAATGTGAAAATTTAACCACGATATTTGGTAGGCAGGCAATAATTCCGCCCTTTGTGCTGTACAATATAATATTCATTTTTGGGCTGGGAAGTACCAAAACATTATCACGACATTCATACATTTTCATTTGCAGATAGGTTGCAGTAGAATTGCTTTCACAAACTCGTACGTGCAAATGATGTAAAGTTACAAAGATATATTATAAGCAGGACCCGGATTTTGATGACCTGAATATATTTAAAAAATGACCTATAAAATGACCGAAAAATCCAGAAAAATGACGTAAAGGAGAAAGAGAAAGAACACTTCGCTTCTATGTTATTCACATTTCAGAAAATATATGAAGAAAAATTCCCTAAAATGGCAAAAAATGACAAGAAATGCCCATAAAAGTCCAAAAAATTACACCAAAAATGAAAAAATGACCTTAAACCTAAAAATGTCAAAAAATGACAAAGAATTACCTATAAAATTTACATTTCTGTAACCAGCGTCTCATACCCGAGATTTATATATTTAAGAGCATCGCATAGGATACAAGGAAAAAAAGATGACATGTCATCAAAATCCGGGTCCTGATTGTAAGCAAAGAATAAGCAGATGTAAGATGTACGTTACATGACGTCATTTGTCCATATTGGCAAGGAGTATCTACAGATGCTGATATAGTCCCTAGGACTTCAGGACGGTACGAGTTTATGCAGACCAGCAGATATGACTGTTAACTAACCGACTAACTAGCGAATTAATTGAACCAATTAAATAAAGAGCCACCCAACCTAACAAGTTATATACATTATATATCATTTTGCATAAGTTTAAATTTTTAAAATATTTTACATATTAAATCTTAACAGGCAGCAAAAATTGGTTTAAATAATAAACTTATCAGACCTACAGACCTCACGGGCTCTGTGATAATGTGACGCATAGAATCATTGCTGGGCAGTGAACCAGGAAGCACATCCCGCGTCAATGAATACGCAACAACAGCCATCCGTTACTAGGCAATGGATGTGTTTGTTGTGTGGTCTGACCTAAGGCTGAATAAAGGAAGCCACATGTTCGCGGTATAGGACAAGGCGAAGCCAGACACAAAATAATATAAGAGGCTTAAACTTGGCGGTGGTTAATCTTATGACCGTTCAAATGACTAAGTTTTCGTTGTAGCATAAGATATGTAAATTAGGCATGATATGCTCTGTAAAGCCTGTACTGACAGAGGACTTCTGTGTAGTGCAAAAGGAGGAATTTTCGACAACATGTTATATGTGTGAAATATACACTTGACGAAAGGTCGAGTGTATTCATAAGAGACGGACCCATCTCGTCAGAGAGGATGTTACATAAGGACTATTGCCGCAAGAGTTCAGTTGGAAAAAAAGAAATTTCTGGTCGTGGGCCTCAAGGGACATGAGGCCCCGCCTGATTGGCGGTAAACCGCCAGCCGTAAAGTAACTCTGACTCTGACTCTGGCTCTGATTCTGACTCTGGCTCAGACTAAGTCTATTTCCTGCCATGTAGGTTCAATGTTATTTGGCCCAAGCATGGAAGTTTCTGACTGCTTCTGACTTCTACTTGAAAGGAACCTAATTCGAATCTCCGTCAGATTCGGACAATATGGGGTGAAGGGTTTCATAATTTTCCCGAGGCCTTCCAGGTCAATGCCATGATTTTACGTTACCTTACGTCACAACGGCGTATTTTCACATTTTTCTGATTCAATATTCTAGACTGCAGAGTACTGATTCAACGACAGAATCATTAAAAATTGCATGTAAGTATATTTACTCTTATATAAATCCGAACTTTGAGAAGTGTCTAAAACGCAGCAGCGAAAAAATGTCAAATATTGGACAAAATATAAATCTTAATATTATCTGTTATTTCTCTGAGAAATATTTCTCGAACTTCAAAGAAATAAAAAGCAAAAAGAAATTATTATTCTGTGTTAGTTTGCTGTAGATTGTATAGTGTTAAGTAACTTCTTATTCTTTGTCTGAAAACAGTAACACTTTTGTAATACTTGAGGTTTAAACGGCGGTGACTGCAGCCATCTGCTCAAGCTGTCTCCTCGCTCGCGGATTTTTCTACCCTGAAGATGAAGGCGATACATTCTTCCGAAACGACAGTTCACACAAGATCTGTACGGTGCCACATCCAAGCAGATGGTATTCTAAGAAATTCAAGTCTTATTTTACTGTCAAGATTGGTGAACATTCAGTTTAGTCAGCGTCTATTTAGTTCGGAATTCAGATGACATTACGTAGAAATTTGGTTTTATTGCGACGTCCCTGACTATAAAATGAGGATATTTTAACACCTGCTGGTTCTACCTCACTCCGGACAGCCCTTTGAGGTTTTGCAATCTGGCACGCGGCGGCGCCCGTAATCACAGCGACAGTGTTTGCTTGAGGTGACCAGCGCATGCGCTCTTCAGTGGTTTTCTTCATCACTCCACATTGCCGAACTCCGTTTCTTGCTTCAAACGAACTTCTATTTTATATTAAAAAAAAGTAAAGCTATCCCTGTACCAGGCCGTGAAGGCCCATATTGTTGTGAGACTCTGAGAGTCCCACCTTATCTAGACAATCGGCTCAAAGATGGCGGTAATGTTGTCAGCCTTACGCGCCGGCCGCGCTTTACTCTCCAGGAAAATTATTTAATTAATACCTGGTACTCGTTTTTGTTAGAGGCTGAGTGAATCCCAGGGCCTAGTGCAGCTGGAAGGATTAGGTCAACTGAAAGAAATCCAATGACCTCATCGGGATTTGAACCCGCGACCTTCAGGCTTGTAGCATGATTTGAAATATTTATTTCCTATGCACCGTAACATTTTCCTTCTCGTAGAGTATCTCTTTATGCTTGGTTTATTTAACGACGCACAGAATGGTTGAGATGATCCTACCGTTGAATGAGAGGATGAGGAAAAGTTGTGGAATGAAGCGATGGTGGCCCAGTTTGGGACATTATCCCTGCATTTACTGGGGGTTGATGAAAACGACAAGAAATTCAAGGTAACCAATATCCTGGACAAGGTTTCGCCAGGTAACCTACCGAACACTTTCAGAAGCGTCAATGTTTTAGCCAAATTTCTATTACTACAGAGTAGTGACTAGACCTATGAAGTTTCAGCATGTAGAACTCTGAACTGAGACGCACAATTTAAAGCAGACTGCTTTGGGCTGTTACGTTTTCATTTCGTAATATATATATATATATACACATCACTTATACCTCGAATTATTTCCAGGTTGAATTGGGTACCGTTGTAATCCATAACGTTTTTTATTATTATTAATTCTGTATAATGTCAACTGCAATACATTTACGTTGGCTGGTTACCCGACGTGTTTTGACATGTACAATGTCATTTTCAGAGATATCTGATTCTATGTTTTGCAACAAAAAATATATACCCTGAAGTTAATATTGAAGAAGTCGAAACATGTCGGGGTAGACAGCCTATCTACATGAGTTGTAATTGACCGTGTATGATAAATGATAATAAACGCCATGATTTAGTTTTAAAACTGATTATTTAACAGAAAACGAAACCAATAAATTTAGTGTATATCAAATAGGAATAATTACACGCAGAACAGTGGAATATTTGTTTGCATCTCTGTCTAGGTGAAGCAATGCCTCTATATGCAGTGCATTCATTTTCAGTATGCTGTCAGCTGTCACATGCGCCATTTTGGTTGCGATTACTACGTGGCTACATTATGCAGATTTCGTACTCAGTAAATCTGTCTCTCTGTCTACCTGCCTGCCTCTCTATCTTTATACCTAACTATACAATCTACTTACCTACCTACCTACCTACAGCCCATGCAGACCTTCGCCGTCTTTTCAGTTTCTTAATCTATATACAGTAAGTAGGACTCCTTGGACGGGAGATCAGCCCGTCTCAAGGCCGCAACCTACACACAGAACATCACAAACACAGAATAAACGCATACACACATCCTTGTCTCGAATGGGATTCGAACCTACGATCCCAGTGTTTGAGCTGGCGAAAACGGTTCATGCTTTGGACCGCGCGGCCACCGTGACCGGCCCGAAGAAAATCAAGTGATCCTGATGGTAAAGCAAGTAAAATATCAAGAAGGAGAGGATAAGAGGCAGGCCATGCACCGCGACTGTCTACCTTGTATTTCTTCTTAATGTGATTAGCATCCCAACAGTCCCACACTTCGAAATAGTGTAATGTTTTGTATGAAGAGGCGTTAGGCAGTCACTCGGTTCCGTAAAGTAAAGCAGTGAAGAAAAGAAGACCGGTTAGAGCATACAGATTTATCATTCTTCAAATCGAAGCTGCTGAGCTTTATGTGGAGGTTGGTAAGTGGTAATAAATCTAACATGTTGGTCTGGTGCTCCAAATTCATTTCGCACAAGACATTTTTATATCGACAAGCATAAGGAATTTTGCACGTAAATTAATAATCCTGAGACATGGTACCTCTATGGCAATTAATTTAGATTTTCTCCGCGCGAAAATTCTCGGACATAAATATAGACTTTCGCCAAGATGCTTCAGTTTATGCAGCAGTGTACAGGGTGCGGGGAGGTTGCTTTGTGATTCGTCTCTTGAAGCACTCCTACTAATTTCAGTTTCCAAGGCGAATGTTCTACAGAAAATGGTAGTAAAGTTGAGATTTTTTGGGGGTTATTTAAAGTTCTGCCAGTACCTAACTCCATGGATCTGAGGCGCCCTTGAGAAGCCAACAGTTCCTCAGCTATTCGAGAATTTCCCAATATTTTTGGAACCCGAAGGTTAATTACAGTTTTCACATGAGCCTGTCGCCGGCCCTTATCTTGCTCCAGATGACTCAAATCCAAATCATCCTATTTTATTTCTCTAAACACTATTTTAATGTCATCCTCCAAACCAAATCTAGGTCTTCCTATTTATCTTCTTAATTCGGGCTTTCCCACTAAAAGTCTATGTGCATTCAGTTTTAGTCATATGCGTACTACATGCCCTGCCCATCTCACCTTCCTTACCATTGCACTTATTCTGATATTTAGATCCATTGCTAGGCAGAACCCGCGATAAAACAGCAATTCAACAGCCGTTGCTAAGTAACGGATTCCTAAACAAGCATGTTTCCACGGCAACAATTAGACAGCAATAATGGAACAGTGTTCTCTATGAAGTTTGTTATGAGAACTGTTACTTAGTGAGAGTTAGTTGAGTTGGTTGGTGGGTACCTGTGTCAGTGAGTTAGAGAACTGTTGAAGTTCAGTCGTTGTGAGTCGTTGCTGTGAGAAGCTGGTAGCTGAGGCAGTGCATAGTTCAAGAATCCAGAGGAAGGGGAACGTCCGCCGTTGGAAGCCGCTACCGAGAAACAGCCTCCTGTTATTTCGACCCTCTTGAGTGCAAATAATCCCCTCACCACCCTGTCCCCACTCTTCTCAACTTAATGTCATAGTTCTCTCAGTAATTCAGATTATTCGTTCATTCATTCTTCAATGGCTCTACAGCCCTTTGCTGTAGACAGACGGTAGGCCTCCTTGAACGAGTGATCAGGTCGTCGCAAGGCCCCTACCTACACACAGGACAACATGAATACAGTATAAAACACACAAACGTCCATGCTTTGAGTGGGATTCGAACTCATGATCCCAGCGTCCGAGCCAGAGAAGATAGTTAATACCTTAGACCGCGCGGCCACTGTGATCGGTCAGTAATTGAGACTATACGGCGGAAAATGAGAGGATAATTAAAGAATGCATAGAAAAAAGGTGGGCGGAAGCGTTCGTGGCATATTTCGGAGTATTTTTTTTTAAATCCCTTATTGGGGGGTGGAGTCCAACTGGGTCCACTGGACACTGTGGCCACTGATTGGCCTATTGTAGCCTGCCCCGGGTATAATGATGATGGAGAATTTGGTGGAATGAAGATTGGCAGGGGAAACCGAAGTACCAGGAGAAACACGCCCCAACGCCACTTTGTCCACCACAAATCCCACTTGACCAGACCCAGGATCGAACGCGGGCTGCCGCGGTGGGAAGCCAGCGACTAACCGGTTGAGCTATGGCGCGGCCATTTCAGGGTATTACATCAGCATTCGCCTGGAGGGATTGAAGAAAACCACGAAAAGCCTCTGTCAGGATGGCCTCTTTTGTGTTTGAGATTCGAACCATGCACCTCTAACAAACTAGTTTAGATCGTTACTGTAACAGCAGCCTGCTCGGTGATCTCTACACACATATATATATATATATATATATATATATATATATATATATATATATANACACGTAATTATGGCAAGGATTAAAAAAAAATGCATCCATTTGTATAATGTTTATATTGAATTTCTACGAAAATTCAATTATTTCGAAACGTATTTTGAACAGATACACCCGTATGGGACACTCTGCTAGTCAGCGTTACCTTAGAACATTCTGGGTTCAAAATGAAATATAAACTGCCGTAATAATATTGACTCTCTTTATTTTCTTGTGGCACAATTAACGACGTCTCCAATAGCTCAGAATATCAGCGTAGAATTATAGGATGATCAATGGATAATTAATGGGAAAACATGTGGGCGGAAAAACGGCCGTGATTTAATTTTAAGAAAGATTACTGCATTTGTCCGAAGGAACCGAGGAAAACCACGAAAAGCCTTAGTCAGGATAACCTACTACGTCTACTAACTAGCTAACAGATATGCTATCTTGGTTTGATGGCAATAACTATCCATTTTGCTTCTTTATACAGTTCTCAGTCTGTATCCAAACAGAACGGCTTGACAGGCGGCCACATCGTACAGAATAGAATCCTGATCTAAACATGAATCCAGTTGCATGAATTCCGAGCTCTGCAAGCGTGTAAGGGGTTGCAGTGGCGCTTGCCATGTGCCGCTGTAGCAATGAGTTGGTCCCAGATGTGTACTAGGCTTGGAGACTGCTACTTGCTCTACATGCTACATGGCCTTAACATGGCAATTATGTGAGGGAGTTGGATGAGCGTATTAAAACAGAGCCATTGAAACAACTGTCATATTATGTAACCGCCAAAAATATATGATTAAGGTAAAAGGAAACACTTTTCTGCTCTTTCATATTTCTATTCTATGTATAAAATCAACGATTTTGCGTGTTTCTGAGGTACCTTGTGACTTATAAAAAATAACTGAAATTATTTTTTTCTGCTTTATTGACCAACCGAAAGAAAATGAACCGACAAATGTTTCCGTCTTCGAACTTATAAGGGATATTCTCTCTCATTTACAAAAAGTAAGGTAAGAAGGTGTCACGGTAGCCCAGCGGTCTAAGACATGTACTGTCTTCGCTCCCTTGGAAAGCGGGATCGTGGGTTCGAATCCTACTCAGGGCATGGATGTTTAGTTTGTGTGTGTGTGTGCAGAGGTAGAGGCCTTGCGACGAACTGATCACCCGCCCAAGGAGTCCTACCGAATGTCCAAGATCTAGAAAAACCGAAGTGAACGGAGAAGTTCATGGAGGTAGGACTAGGACCACTGGAGCTGTAGTGCAAGGGGAAAAAAAAAAGAACGTAAAGTTGTCCCTGTGCATAACTAATTAAGCACTGTGTTATGAAGACGTATGGGGAACTGGATGTATAGATCCACATCATCTTGACCTCGGCATTAGCTGGAGGTGAGTGGTCAGCTTCACGAACCTGCCGCTTTACCCCCGGGGAAAGAGCCCCCGTTACCCATTCCATAGGAGACTGGGTGGTCCATAGAGCTAGTCTGGACGATGTTAAGAGAAAATTCTTGACCCTACCGGGACTAGAACTCTGACCCCTCTGTCGTCCAGCCCGTAGCCAGTCCCTACAATATAGTAAAGATATCCCTGTAAGAGGCAATGGAGGCCCATATGGTTGTGAGAAGTCGAGGTTCCCACATTTTATAGAAAACCGGCTCATAGATGACGATTAGGTTTTCAGCCTTATGCTCAGACCCCTTTACCACCAGGAAGATTCCTGGTACACATTTCTGTTAGAGGCTGAGTCGACTCCAGGGCCATAGTGCGGCTGGAAGGAATTCGTAAATTGAAAACTCCACCTCATCGGGACTCGAACCGCGGACATTACAGCTTGTAGCGTAGTGCCTCAACCAACTGCGCTACCTCGTGCCTCCCTATAATATAGCATAGGCTGAAAATTAAAGGAATTTATGTAAAATGTGTTATTCTTACTAAGCTGTCTAGAAATATTACTGCCCTCTGGGATACGGCGCCGTATACTCTGCTGTGTAACCACGTGCACACTTGAAACCCTCCGTGTAGAAGTCGACCGCAGTATATGACGTCACATCCGTATAGACGGTAACTTATCTTCTTTTCCAAAGGAAAAATGGAAAAGGAATTATCCGTGTCCTCTGCAAATTTCCTTTCCGAATTATCATTTAAAAGATAAGAAACGTAAAACTGGTCTGAAGAATTCCTTCTGGATTCGAAACACTGATCCATTTAAGAGCTGCATAAGCCTCTTCTTTACGTAATATTATTAGCTTGTTACTTAAAGCCTTCCATGACAGCATATTTTTTCGTCTTTTTGTACTCAGACACCGTCAATGTACTCTTCCAAAAGAGATTAATAGAGTAAATTTGACCTCTCCAGAAACAAGCAGCGAAAAACAAAAATAGACATAAAAAAATATTGAAAATTGAGCACGAGAAATTGAAAATCCTCATCTCTGACTCCGGTATCTACAAATCACCTAACAATTTTATAAATTTCACTTAGTATACCTGCTATGGACCGCGCCATAGCTCAAGCAGTTAGTCGCTGGATTCCCGCCGCGGCGGCATGGGTTCGATCCCGGGTCTGGTCAAGTGGGATTTGTGGTGGACAAAGTGGCGCTGGGGCAGATATTCTCCAAGTACTTCGGTTTCCCTAGCCAATCTTCATGCCACCAATTGCTCCACAATCACCCTCACCTATCATCTGGGGCTGGTACAATAGGCCAGAAGTGGCCGCAGTACAAGGGACTTAGTCCCACCCCACTAGCAATAATAAAAATAATAAGAGTATACCTGCTATACAGTTAGAAATTTCTGAAAAGAGACACGTCCTAGAACATGTTGTTATGTTGCAAAATATATGCAATTCTGCAACAGAGGTCGAGACTACAATACAGATCAAAATACAGATATTTCGAAAGGCGTTTATTACTGCCATCTTTTGATCCATTTGGAACTACTAGCAACGACAAAATAATAAACCATAGTCTATATATATTGTGCTTGTAATATTAAAATTATTGTAATCAAAAGTCTTGAACTGGAGCGCACACAGGCCTTACCGCCTTATATTTTTATACGTAAGTCACCAATCATACAAGTATTAAATGAATTGATTTCAATGTAAAAATAACACAGCCTTTAATAACGTTATTTTAGGTTAGTGAGCTAAGGAATATGATTATAGAAAAGCCATTCCCTATTTGCAAAATGCTTTAACCTTCAGACAATGAATTTCTTCCGATCAAAAATAAAAAGCAATATTTCCGGAAACTGCAAAATGTCGTAATGGTACGGTATGGTACGCCCCAGCCTCATTCCGGCTCTAACCATCCAATTTCTATACATATGATTATATATTGCAGTAATGACCACTCCATTCATACCATATGATGAATGGACAGGTTTGCTTAGAGGTACCTTTAGACTTAGCCAATATTTCGCATATACACAGTTTGAATTTCGGATTCTTTAGTGTATGTTCTGATTAAATTGTTTCGTGGTTTTCTGCAGTATCTCCAGTCGACTGGGGATTTGAATTACATTAAATTTTCTGCTCGAATTGACCCGAATACTTCGATTTCCTCCAGTATTAAATGTAGCAATAGAGTGAATCACTTAGATTTTGTAAGTTGGAGGTCCCAGGTTCGGTTCTTGGTCCTGAGGCCAGTAATTCCGACTAGACTATCGCAGTTTTCCTCATTCTCTCCACAAAGTTTAGTGCTTTCTTCTAAACCCAGCACATTTCATCAATAATAGTAATATTTCATGTCATGGGCTGAACGTAAAAAGGTGAAAAGGCGTCATTAAATGAATGGAGGAGCATCTTCTAAAATCTGCTGAAAGCTGTGTGTTCATAACGTTTTGAAGCGTGGCCTTGGGACCAAAGTTCTTTTTGAAGGGGTTTCAATATAGGTACTTCAATTTCTTTTGCTTACTACGCACACCCTGGAACCAAAAACCTGATATACGAAATTTAATAAGAGTATATCTAATACAAACCTTAAGATTCCATCCACTTCTTGAAGCCTTTAACACACGCACGTGTGATACCTTGCTATAGAGACTGAAGAGTGTTATATTATGGGACTTGACACCGTGTAGTTCGGTTGAAATTTACCGACGTTACGGAGGAATCTTCTGCCTCCAATTCAGGGTCGATGACTGTGCCTAGCAAGGTATGTTTGTTTCTAACTGGTTACTTGCTCGGTTTGCTCTTCGTCCTGGATACGGATACAGTACTTTCATCCGAAACGTCGTTAAAGGCCTACGCGCCGTCTCATACCAAAAGATAGGTATGCCCACCGCCTTCAGAATCTCAAATCCGACGTATAAACTGCGTAAGAGTCTTAGCTGTTTGAGGGGCTATTATTATTATTATTATTATTATTATTATTATTATTATTATTATTATTATTATTATTATTAAGACTGTATTCATCTAGGTTGTGACAACGTGTAGTCCTGTGAGTTTCGAAGTAACACTTTAACCTTGAATAAGGATGAATAATTTTTCCTCCGACACGTGTGTATCCATGCACAAGAATACACGGTGTCACAATCCAGAAGACGACAATATGTCGTTTACACATACAATTTTCTGAGACATTTCTTAAAGCAGCACCAGCATGCGTCCATAAAACGCAAATTTCTTTGGCCCAGGACTGTTTCTCTGGTGCGCATGCCTGAGACACTGAGTACACTCACGCACAAGAGTGGAGATGCAGGTTGAATGGAGGAGAGTCATTCGGTGCAGTGAAGTTACAAATCTGATGAGAAGCCGGCAAGTCGGTCCAACCAATACAGATGTTGTTAAGCGCGTAGCAACATGTGCCCCCTAGCAATCTCACGTACGCCCAGCAGCTATTTTCTTGACTAATAGCTAAGTTTCTTTCCTGAAACCCCTTTCTCGATCTTGAGACGTGTTTCTTCTGTATATTCACTGCCTATTTTTACATGTGAATCTATAGCAAGTTCCATTCGACTGCGATCTTCATCTTCATTATTTGAAAACCAAGTACAGCGACAAAGTGACTGCCGGAAACGGGTTCATTTACTCCTTACATACACCACCAGTAATTACACGTAATTACAGCTATCGCTGTTTCTACACACACTGGTCCTCTCCTGGTAACGCAATTAAAACACAGGAACTATAAATATCTCAGTCACACACTCAAAATATTACAAATACAGAGTGTTCCTAAAAGAATGATGGGGTTTTAGATACGAATATATTTCGTATTTCTTACCGTGTACAATCATAACATGTGTCAATCGGAAGCTTAACTGTCCAAATTTTATGTACATCCATCAAAGTGCCTCTATGTGCGCACCTTTCGTTACCCGGCACACATCAATGCGATAGTCGAATTCCTGCCACACCCGCTGCAGCATTTCAGGTGTGATGGTCTCCACAGTACGATTGATTCTGTTTCGGAGATCCTGGAGCGATTGGGGCAATGGGGGTACATAAACCATGTCCTTTATGTACCCCCACAAGAAGAAATCACATGGAGTTATGTCCGGGGATCGGGGTGGCCACCGGAGAAGGGGGGCATCTTCACCTGCAGCACGTCCAATCCATCGTTGCGGAAGGACCAGATTAAGCAAACCTCTCACAATGCTATGGAAATGTGGGGGAGCACCGTCCTGTTGGAAAATGTAGTCATTGGAATCATTGCCCAGTTGTGGAAACAACCAATTTTCCAGCATGTCTTGATAGGTGTTAACAGTCGCCATCTTACATTTTACGCGTCTTAACTGTCGGAAATGGAACTAGGAAAGAGCGCGATATACAAAATGAAAATTTGAGAGCCGCGTTATGAGTCCGTATACGTTTTGCTTTTCATCACCAATAACTGACGGAGATATACAACAATGAAACCCCACCATTCTTTTAGGAACACCCGGTACATTCTTCTCTTCACAACCGCACTCTTGCAATTAACTCCTAACTACACTGCACTGCCTTCTGCAGAAATATAAGCTAAAACAGATCCTCGTTATATAGGCTCAACATGAACCACACAGAAAATATAAGCCACGTGATTCCTACCCAGCGAGGTCATTGGCGCGCTGACTGTTACCCAACAACGAGCTATGACATTCGTCCATTCAGACATAGCTTCCACTGTTGCACGTTGGAATGTGTTTACCGAGCCGTTGCCTAGAAACGTTCTGAGCAAATCCGTTACAGTATCTTCTCCGTTGGTACCGTTATTATCCTTTTGAGCCTTGGAGGTGATATTTGAAGATAGAACACTGATGTACGTGTACGTATTAAAAGGTGTATGGGACGCAGGAGGATAGCATTCGGTAACTCAGACGGAAATGCGAGCAATTTTGTACTATTGCTGGCGCAGACATAAAGATTTTCGATGTAAATGTTCGTAGCGGAACTAAAAAAGTTTGGAGTATTCTTGTTTTTGTTTTCTTTTGTGCTAGGTAGGTATAAACGCAAATAATCTTACAAGAAGTTGCACCGATGCATTCAGAGATCGATAAGAAGAGGATGAAAGGAGGACAGACATTTTCTTAAACGTCTAGAATTGCAGATATATTTAACTTGCATACAGAATGCTCTGGAAAGAAGTTTAATACAGGGTGTCCGGATGAAAGTTATCCAAAATAAAATAATTATATCTCAGAAAGCTTTTATTATACACATTTATGGATTACACCATTACAAAGGGAAACTATCGAGGTCTTTTCTGAGTATAAACTTTCTCAGTAAGTTTCAACATGGTATGCCTTGGTGAGACGACAAATATCCAGACGATCCAGCATATTTGGTGTTACCATAGCCACAGCGTCTTTATGTGGGGTTTCAGGTGTTGCAGGTCGTTGATCTTAACCTAGTAGACAATTTTTTCACATAACCCCACAAGAAAAAATTCCGTGGGGTTAAATCTGGCTATCTAGGAGGCCAAGCGATTGGCCCACCTCTGCCAATTCATACCCCAGCCATCTCTCTGTCCGGGTGATTCCTAACATGGCATCACGTATGTAGCGGCGTAAGCAGGGCATGGGAGAAAAATAAACTTACAGGGTTTTCCTTTCAGATGATATAAACCGGATACGTGCATGACAATTACTTTCCGAGATATATAGTTTTTATTTTGGATACCTTTCTTCCGGGCACCCTATATTATTTGGTTCAAATGCAGTAAAAATCCTCGGGGTAAGTTCGGTCTTCATTATAATAAATCACTCGTAAAAACTGTTAGTGTTAGCATGATTATTTGCGTTTCTTCCATACCAGTAAAAAGGTTAGAATATTACGGTGACGACAGTGTGAGGTGTACAATTTTCTTGAATATCTTAGAATGCTGTACTCGTCTGTGATCATTTAATGATGTAGTATTATGGCAAATTTGTAAATCATAACGTATGAGAAAAGAAGCAAAGTATCCCGGCATTTGTGACACCCATGGTTGCAACAAGTTCGTGTAAGAGTTCCATGACTGTGTATGAAAAGGGCGTCACTCGATTCCCGTCAAGAGTACTCTTGGTCACTGTGATTTTAAAAATGTGATGTGTTTCAGTGTTTAGATATAAATATCCAAAATTAATATTTGTAATGGAGTTCCTGGAAATAAACCTGAACAGATCTGTTACTTGATGAAATATCAGAACCCTTCTTCTTCTAAGAGGTAAGGAAATATTAGCTGGTTTGAAGCCTTAACTGATTAATCACTACGCCATGATGACTTATGGGGGAAATGGAGGTAAAGTTCTGACATTCATGACTTCGGCGTTAGACGGAGGTAAGTGGGAAGATTCACATTCCGGCCGCTTTACCTCCGGTGATAAAGCCCATAGTTCTTGCTTGATAACAGGCTGGGTGAGCCCCAGAACAGGTCTGGACGCTGTGGAGAAGAGAGAAATCCCTTCCCCTGCCTGGAATCCTAGCCCAACCGTGCAGCACACAACCCGTCTCTATACAGACTGAACTATGCCGGCTCCTGCATGTACCTATTTTAAAAGAACTGCACTATAGTGGGGAGGGAAGGTGCTACTGATAATCTTTCATTTCGTACTGCTGGAACTGAATAAATTGAATATCGGAGATCGCTCTGATATCGAAAATATTCCATTGTAAATGTCACTCCGGTTCGCAGCTGCAGGATACATATGCTACCCGCTTACTGAGATATTTATTACACTGTTGTCACATTTTTAATTCTGAAGTTAAAATTCGTTGCCATGTCTCATAGAATTGAAATTTTACCAGATCAGGAAGAGAAATTCGAGAAGTGTGAGTAGACATTCAAGAAATACGTCATGACGAAGATGATACTGACATTTACGACATTAATGTATTATTAATAATAAAGCAAGATCACTAATTAAGAAAGAGAGGAAAGGTTTGCCTTATTTCAGAATAAACGTTTTCTTCCTATTGCCTTACTTGCTGTTTTATTTGGTCTGTATGTATGGTTTATCCCATTGAGGGCCACATTAATTAAATTATTGCGGAAGAATCCTGTTTCGTTTCATTCCTTAATTTACGTTCTGTGTCAGTTTCGGTATCATTTATATTTGCCATTAAGAATGGACACTGACTGAGCTGTTTAGAGCCATTGTGTCTTGAAAGATTTGCTTAGAACGGTCTCGAAGCCGATGATAAGAAATTCTGCTGGACCAAGGAATGCAAATCTGTCAGATACACGAGAACCTAGAACGTGCTGGAGCCACATGGCAGACAGGAAAGTCAAGCGTGACATCTGGGGAAATTGAAGAGAATGTGTAGCGCAGTGACAGGTTATATATCAGAGGATCGAATACATTTCCTCAAAGATATGATTCTAGTGTCACTGATTACAAATAAGAGTAATGTTTCAGCTTATATTGTCTGCTGTAGTTATTACTGCGTTTCTTTTGTTATTTTAATGTGACGAATGGACCCACTGCCAGGCAACGGCTCGATAAACACGTTCCTACGGAGACAGATTCTTGATAAACAGTCCTTTGCTAGGTAAAGCCTACAATAATATGCGGTAAGGAATACGCAAGCAACAAACAGATAACTTCCCTTTTTATGCAACGCGCTGTAAGTACAACAGAGGAAGAGGTAGTTTCTGTGTGGTTCTCATATATCCATTGTTGTGTAACAGACGTGTTTCCTATGTGTCCGCCCCGCTAATATATACGAGTAAGTAATCCAGTCGTAATCAGAAGTCAGTCGTAAGTCGTAGAATGAGAATGAGAATGGAAGGAGTCCTCGGCAGTCAAGGAAGAAGGGTTCGCCTGAAGATTTACTGTGTTATTGGAACTGATTGTAATTAAGAGAGATTGTACGAAAAGGCATTAATAAATCCAATCATCCAATCCAAAAACACGCTATTATTAGGCACGGAGCCATAACCTCCTGAAAGTAAGAAGCCCTTCCAAACTTAATTCATTTTTGGAGGCTTCGAGTTGATTTTGAGATATTTTCTTCCACAGTTTGGAGGTATTCAAGGCAAAGAAGTACTGCTGGTAACAGCACTAGCTTTATTTCCGCCCAGCCTGAGACTCAGAAGAGGAACTCTGAACATCGCCTGGTGTAGTACTAGGCCTATTGGGGTGACACTGTCCCCTTGCTGAAGCTTGGCTTGCCGCAACATTCAAAGCGTCGGTGCCATCACTACACGTGTCCACTTGCGAACTCTGCGGTTGGACGGTCAGCACTCCTGCTTCATACTTGGAAGGTCCGGGATTCTAACCTCGGCTATGAGGCCGGTCACCCTAACTGAGGTTTTTCGTGGAATTGGCATTTCTTGCAACAATACCAGTTTATAGTGTTCTGCACTGAAAATTTACTGTAAAGTTTGTGGGATTCTGGAAGCAACAGACAGTGATTCCATTCAAAGTTTAACACCTTATAATTCATTATAATTGAATAACATAATAATTATTATGAACATTATTGATTGTAACGGGAAGCTGGCATAGCGCAGTCGGTATAGCGACTGGCTACGGACTGAACGACAAGAGGGATTGGAATTCGAGTCCCGGCAGGGTAAAAAATTTCTCTTCTCCACATCATCTGGGGCCCACCCAGCCTCCTTTCCAGTGTGTACCGGTGGCCATTCCCCTGGGGTGAAGAAGCTGGAGCTTGAAGCCACCTCCAACTAGTCATCATCATCAGTAATCTGTCAGACGACAGGTCTACAGTCTCTTCCAAAACAATCCCTCCACTTAATGCGATCTAGAGCTTTCTCCTTCAAATGACAGTATCCTCTTCTGTCCCCAAGGTTATCCAGCATCTTCTTACGTCTTCTTCCCCGTCTTCTTGTCACTTCTATCCGCCCCTCTATCTTTCCTTCAATAACTTCTTTTAGAATGCAGTTTCTGCGTAAAATATGACCGATCCAATTAGCCTTCCGTTTTCTTATTTCGTGTAGGATATTCCTCTGCTCACTGACTCTAATTAACACTTCTTCATTTCTCACATAATCGGTCCAATTGATCTTCTCCATCCTTCTCCAACACCACATTTCGAAACTTTCCAGATGTTTCGGATCCACTGCCCTAAGTGTCCACGTTTCAGCCCCATACAGAGCTATGCTCCAAATGTAGCATTTCACTAGTTTCTTCCTCAAATTTAAGTCCAATTTGCTGGTAAAAAGATTCTTCTTCTTGCTAAATTCAGCTTTTGCCATGGTAATCCTGGATTTAATTTCACTAGCACACCTTCCATCATCTGTCAACAAGCTACCCAAATATTTCTAACTTTCTGATCCATGTACAATTTGCTAATCAATCTTCTTTCACGCCAATCGATTCCTGTTTCCTTTAGGATCTGCATTAATTTGATCCAGTTTACACGGTCAAATGCCTTCTGTCAGTCTATGAAGCAAACACACAGTTCTTCATCTATCTCCAACTAGTGTCGAAGTAAAAAACCGTGGATTTATATATTCACTCCCTCATACGTCTTCATGGAGTAGCGCTGAATTATTTAAGCCCAGAAACAACTTATATTTATTTTACTGACTGTAATGATGAGGAGGCAAAATTAACTTTCAACTTCTTTCGCAGGATATATACAAATGAAAAAAATTGTGTAACTTCTTCTATGTACTCTGTTTCATATAATTCTCAACAGATTTCGATTAAATTTGATATATGATACTGTTGATTTTTTTAATTCAAATAATTCCGTATATTCCTAAAGTATAAATAGAACTTAGTTTTCTTCTCAGAGAGAACATGGGTTTTAGGAAAAAAACTGAGAGATGCGCACTCCTCGAATTTAAAACGCGTCTGAATTTTTCAGTGGGAATAGGTGTGTGAAATGTGCGTCTTATATTCGATGCAATAAGGCATTTGTCCGCGCTCTTCTGTCTTGACTTAAACGGTAGAGCCTAAGTGAATGTTAGTTGTTTGGACATGGAACATTCTGACTCTATGAACGACGGGTTCCTTTAGGCCTTAGGGCAACTAAAGAAGGAACTAGACATGGAACGTGACTGCGATCAGGCACATGGAACTCGTAACATTTAATGACACCGATCTATAAGTAAATATTTCTTTCATAATGTTTAAAGGCTTTATGTTTGGAGTAAGCTAGAGAATTCGAGAATTGTCATTGTTTTTGTGGGTTATTTTACAACCACTTCAGTAGCGCAGACAGTGTAAACCGGAATGGTAGGATGACAGATGAGTTGGTAAGGATTTGGAAGAAATCAGTAGTGACTTCTCATAGCATTTACCTTCGGGGATGAAGAAACCCACGAAAATAACCTTCAGGGGAGCCGGTACTCCAGCCGACATTCGAGCCGAGCACCTCATGGACACAAGTACATAGCACTAGCACTCAAATAACCTGTTCGGCGAGCTACCGAGGAAATGTTTGCACTAATATTTGTTTTGTTACTAAATAACAAGTGAAAGTATGATAATACGCCTTTGAAGGGTTAAGCTCAAGTCACATAGAAATGAAGCAGGGAATCAGACCGTTGTAACAAAAATAAAATATTTATATTCAGAATATGCGTAGACTCTACAGAGACTCTACACAATCAGAGGCTGTTGTCTCACCATGAACGCATGTGTTGTCATCTGACGAGGCAGTAGCTTTCGGAACTTCTACATAGAACAGCTGCAGCTGAACAATGAAACTGTAACAGTTCGTAACTGATAAAGGAGGGACCGATATAAAGGAATGAAAGGGACAGAAAAAAGGACGGAAGAGGATGAAGAGTAAAGATACGAAAGAAATTATTCTCCATTCAACAATAACAGGCTTCCACTAGTACTCAGTATTAGAGAGTTATAGTGAAATCTCCTTGCACTAATAGCTGGTTTGTTACCGGGTAACACCAAGCGCATCATGACATTGTGTTGACCTCAATTCACGAGTCACATAAAATGCAACCGGAAAATTCATTTTCAAACTACAATATTTATGTCTGTTAAATGCCCCTGATATGTCTATTAATGTTCCACTGGCTGGCAGCGCTTAGTCATGTGTCACCGATCAATAAAAAAACGGATTTTTTTATTCCAGTATATTTTCTCTTTTCTTGAGGATTTGTTGAGCCCATAAGTTCCTTCTTTTTTCTCGATGGTTTGTGGAGCCTAGAATTTTCTTGGGCTCAGCATTTTCTCTCTTTTTTCTTGACCTTCTTTCTTAAAGTAAGCTTTTGTGCGTCTCCATGTTGTCTGTGTGTCTGTGAATCTCCCTTATTAACTCTGAATGCCTGAACCAATCTTTGTGAATATTGGTAGGTATATCATGTCATCCGAGTCCATCTCAACGGTGTGCTTCATGATCCATCTTATCAGTCTCTGCTGCTCTATGTTTATTCCTCCTTTCGTTGCTAAGCAATGGCTCGGTAAAAACGTCGCTACGACGAATACACACTCAACAATAGAATAATTTTTGTACGCGCATTTTTCTGTAGGGTCCGTGTCGTATCAGAGGAAAGTAGGCAATATGTTCTTCCTAAAACTTCTTGTTTAATTAATTATTGCATAACATAATAGGAATAATAACAATTGCTCTAATTGCAGTTTTAATTTTCGTGTATTATTATTTATGAAACTTCTGTTATATACGTTATCAATGTGTCCTTAAATACTTACGAATGGAAATTATACTTCCCAACTGAACCACGCCATTCTACCACTTAAAGCACGAAGTATATTGTAATAACGTTTTAACATTTGGTTTCCACCTCCAAGAAAACACCTCAACTCTTTCTAAGACTCAAGGTTTAACGATGTTAATAATCTGAGAATCAGATGAGTCACACAAATACCATGAGAACAGAATTCAGAATTGAGAATTAAGGGAGGTGACATGGAGCAGAGTGGATTTGGGCGATATATGAAAAACAACCTGACCTGGCTGAGACGCAGTGAGGTTTGCTTCTCAAGGAGAGGGCCATGTTCAATTTCAGGACAGTCCAGGTTCAGTTGGAGGCCAGGTGGCGAATAAATTCTGTTTCGGGTGGATATTCTTCCGTGTGTTAGTTGCACCCCTTTCATTTATGACATCATCAGTGAGATGGACACGTTTATTGCCGGAGAGCGGCAGGTCTCATCAGTCATCAGGTTACGGCCACCACAGTGGTTTGCGTGGTCATAACCTCTGCATTAGCTTTCGGAAGCAAGCTGTTAATTTTAACCGCAACCTTACGGTACGGAAATAAATGAGCCGGTATTTGGAAAACCTATATCGTCACGTGGGGACATCGATGAAGATAAAAAGAAATGTGAGATAGGTAGAGAGTACGGACTTGGAATCACTAACTTTTTGGACTTTGTCCATCGTCTGGTATTCTAGAAACTAGAAAACACAACGTTTCGGCAACTGGATCTGTTTCCGTCCTCAGGTGAGTGGAGAGACACCCACTCTGATGGTCCCTTAGATGTACTTCCACATGTTTCTCTAGAATACAGGATGAGGAACAAGTCCAAAAACACAGTAATTATGCGTGTTATACTTGTACTTCATCGTCAGAACCCTTTACAACCTACCAGTACAGACTTGCTTCCGGTTGAAATTCTTACTGCGGTAAGCGTGAAGAGTGCGGTCTTCTGTACTGTAAGATCACGTTGCCGCCTGATCTTACTGATTCATTGTTTGACTTACTCTTCCATCCTGAAGATGGAAGTTATATATTCCTCTGAAACGCTGTTTTCTTTTCTGAACTACACCGCGTTACAGTGCCTCTTCTGTGTACCAGAAATTGGTGAACAATACACAGGAACACGTTATCTCCAAGCGCGGCTCATGATCCAAGAGATTTCAGATTTACGCTAATAACGGTCTATGAAGTGCTGTACTACGCTGAGTGCCTGTTCATTTAGATCGGGTTACCAGTATGATACGCAACTTGAATCAGGATTTTGTTAAGTGCATGGCAACACTGGCAGTACGTAGCCATGAATTACGAAACGCAATTAAGGGCATGTATTAAACAGGACTTAATTGCTTTTAACAACAAAAGGTAGGAAGTTCGTACTAAGCTGATGACTGTGACGGTGAAAATGTTTCAAGGGGAATTTTCAATTTAGCTTGAAATGTAAATTAACATCCTTCTTATTTTCCAGGGGTTCTGCGTATGCGACTTAATTCCTCAATTATGGACGTGTCATAACATTGGTCTAGGCAGTTTCCCTTCCACAGTATGTCATACTGCCCCACACCCATTGAAGGGGAAATGTTTATTTTGTTCTGGAGAATGAAAGAGCCGGGGTAGTTCAGTCGGCATTGCGATGGTCTACGGGCTGGACGGCCGGGCCTCGATTCCCGACAAGGGTACGAGATTATTTTATTCTCCGCAGCGTCCAGAACGATTCGGGGCCCACTAAGCCTTTTATTGAATGGGTACCTTGGCTGGGAGCAAAGCGTCTGGAAGCTGATGCTGACCACTCACCTCCATCTGGTACAGAGCTAAAAAATGGTGGAGCTATACCTCCACTCCTACAAGTCTTCACTGTGTTGTGCTTAATTAGCTAAGCACACGGATAACTTTATATTTTTATAGAAAGAAAGGAAGAACAAATGTTTGTAGCACGTAGACCCGATATCTTTACTCACTGCAGTACTGGGCAAATTAGGGTCGCAAAAATTGTTTAAAGACGCATCAGTATCTTTACTGTAGGGCTGCTGTAGATAACTCAAAAGCTGTATCTTCTGCTGCAATTGCTTTGGTACATGGCGAGAGTTGGTATTAACGAATTCAAATCGTTAACTTTCCAGGTGTTTTTATTAATTTTGTCATGGCGTCTTCTGTTAACCTAATGCTAGGAGCTACGGAACATTAGCTTGTCAGGCAGTAACAATTTTAGTTTTCAGAATTGAAGAGCACATTGGTGTTCGTCATAGACCTCTATTTCTCAACAGTAGAACAAAAGGTATGCCACAATTTGGCAAAGTGCACCACATGCTGCTGAGAGTAACGGGAACATTCGCGAAACGCAGAGCTGGACATGAAACAGCATAAGTTAATGAAGAAACCATATGTTATATACAGAGCAGTCCATGTGGTAATTTCCGGAGGATTTCTAGTCATCTATTCCGAATAGCCTAGCCTAGATATAGTGCTCTGGGCTTGCATCCGGAAGGCTTTCGCTTCAGATCTTAGATGGGACACCAGTTTTTCTGACTGAAGTTTCTCGTGGTTCCTCTCAGTCTCTCCAGCAAGTTCCTTTGTAGTAGGTCGATTAAGCCACTCGCGCGTCTTTCCAAACCCTTTCCAGTATATTCACCCATCACCCTACAACCGGACGCTACATTTTCAATAACCAAAGCGTCTCTGAATAGTCTGTAACCCCATCCCCAATCATATAAGTAAGGTATAAAGAATGTTACATAATTGTGGTTTTTTAATGCTACTGGGGTAGAACTAAGTTCTTCGTACTGCGGCCACTTCTGGTCTACTGTACCAGTCCCAGATGATAGGTGAGGGTGATTGTGGAACAATTGGTGGAATGAAGATTGGCAGGTGAAACCGAAGTACTCGGAGAAACCCTGCCTCAGCGCCATTTTGTCCACCATAAATCCCACTTGACCAGACCCGGGATCGAATCCGGGCCGCCGCAATGGGAAGCCAGTGACTAACAGCTTGAGCTACGGCGCGGCCTTTAATCGTGGGTTTGTCTGGATCATATTCTGTTCTATGCACTCCGTAGAATAGCCTGCAAATATGAAATTTTTTCTTTCCTTTACTGAATATCATCTTCTCTTCAATACATTATTCCCCAATGAGGCTTGGAGACCTTAATAGGAAAAATCAACGTTAAGGACATTCCAGCCACCAGGATGCATAATATATTTTTTTGTTGATGTGTCATGTGATTTGGCCAATGATGTGTCAGTGATTTGGTTGGTAAAGTTGAGAAGATAGCAAGAAAACCATGGGTTACACAGGAGATGATGAGTAAAATGGAGGAGCGAAGGAAATGGAAGAATGTCAACAATTAAGAAGGCAGGAGGAAATACAGGAGACTGAGGAATGAATTGAAAAGAGCCACGGACAGGGCCAAAAAGGAATATCTTGAGAAGATATGTAATGAGATTATAGAATTTCAAAGAACAGGACGTTATGATTTGATGTACATGAAGACAAAAGAACTAGGATGGAAAGAGAATCATGGAATTCAAAATGTTGGCATCGAAGACTCCCAGGGGAATAGAATAGTAGATCAGAGGCAAGTGCTGAAAATTTTGGAAAAGTATATTACAGAACTATATGATCGACCTAATCGGCCAGAAACCTTAGAAGTTGAACCAGAAGAAGAAGTAGATACAGACGGGAAAGGACCATATATTTTACAAAGTGAGGTGGAAAAAGCTATCAAGGAAATGAGG
>NW_019738988.1:81258-111693 GCF_002891405.2 Cryptotermes secundus
ACAGGGCATGATTGATAGACTAATCGAAATTGGAAGGTGGTATGGCATGGAAATGAATGTGGAAAAAACAAAAGTAATGAAAATTTCGAGACAACCAACCCCAGTCACAATAAAGATAGACGAAAAACAACTGGAGAATGTGAATTGTTTTAAATATTTGGGTAGCTTTTTAACAGATGATGGAAGGTGTACTAGTGAAATTAAATCCAGGATTGCCATAGAAAAAGCTGCATTTAGCAAGAAGAAGAATCTCTTTACCAGCAAATTGGACTTAAATTTGAGGAAGAAACTAGTGAAATGCTACATTTGGAGCATTGCTTTGTATGGGGCTGAAACTTGGACACTTAGGGCAGTAGATAAGAAATACCTGGAAAGCTTCGAAATGTGGTTTTGGAGAAGGATGGAGAAGATCAATTGGACCGATTATGTGAGAAATGAAGAAGTGTTAATTAGAGTCAGTGAGCAGAGGAATATCCTACACGAAATAAGAAAACGGAAGGCTAATTGGATTGGTCATGTTTTACGCAGAAACTGCCTTTTAAAAGAAGTTATCGAAGGAAAGATAGAGGGGCGGACAGAAGTGACAAGAAGACGAGGAAGAAGACGTAAGAAGATGCTGGATGACCTTGGGGACAGAAGAGGATACTGTCATTTGTAGGAGAAAGCTCTAGATCGCATTAAATGGAGGAATTTTGTTTTGGAAGAGACTGTGGACCTGTCGTCTTGACAGATTACAGATGATGATGATGATGATGATGACGATGATAATGTGTCATGTTGTTTTCTTGTGAGTCCTCTTGTCGGAAGTAACATCCTCCTCTAACACGCGTCTTAAAAATTCGAATCGTCTACACATCCTTAACTGCTGAAAATCGGACACATGGTTACATAACATTTGGATTCTATGCGAGCCAGCTGACAAGCTTCAAAGCATTGGTTGTCTGCAATAATGGTGTACGTGCAACTCGGATAAGCTGGTGTGGCAAAAGAATGAATCCACTAAAAAAATCCAAATTGAAACATATCTAAAATAACTTTCCACCTTATGTTTCCACATTTAAGTCGCTTCTAAATATAATGTTTTGACGCAATTCATCTAGTAGAAATGGTAAAAACAATGAATGAATTTCTTATAAAATGTCATAATTATTTATAGAGTTTAAGTAATGTGACTCCTGAACAAAATCTGAACATCTACACGTAATCAACGCTGGACAGCGTTCATGTTCATAGGAAAAAATAACCTAACAAAAAGCAAGTGTTTTTAATCATCATTATGCACTTGAATTAACTTTGAATTTTAGAAGTACAGGCTAGGACCCGAAAACAGTTTAGAGAGCAATATATCAAGCGTAACTGCTCGTTACAAATCGGAGAACAAACATATGTGACGCATAGGTTTTGTCTGAAAAAAAAAATCACTCTGCCATGCGTCTAGTTTTGCAGTTTTGCTCACAATTTTTTGCTGAATGTGTTTTCACTTGAAAACTAGCATGGCAGAAATATTTAAATTATTAATGTGAGGGGAAAAACACAAGTGAATTCATCTTAGGCTGGGGCTTCATGAGCGCACAAAATTCGTCCGTTGTACCGAACATTGTGACGTCCGTTGTAGAAATAAACAAGAGAGGCGGACGCTACGCTTTCTTCTGGCTCCATTGCAACGGACGTACTTTGTGCGCTCGTGTAGCCCCATCCTTACTAACGAACTATATGAAAATTGCCTTATCTGTTCAAGACGTGCTGGGGGCACACGGAGAGAAACAAACACTCAGGGGTACTGGGAATTTGGGTTTCATCTACCATCCGGTATTCCAGTGGGTCCAACAGAGTAGGTGTCTTCTACTTCCTCACCCGAGGACGGAAACCGATCCAGTTTCTGAAACGTCGTATTGTTTCGAATACCGATAGTGGACAAAGTTAAGAAAGCAGTAATCCCTAGTTTGTACATGATCGTCAGAACCCTCTGGAATTTACTTGGAGTGTAAACCATAAATTCTACAGATTTAGGAAAGAGGAAGGAATGTTTTCTGGCATTGTCTCTAATGTATCCAGCTGAATCCAGTAGGTCTGTCTTGTATTCTGGGACGTGTTCAGACGTCTAACGCCTGCTTCTGATCCTTTCATACCGTAGAATAGGGTAAAGTCATTAACATCTTTTATGCAAGAAAATTTATGAAGGCAGCCTTCTTTGTAAGTTATCATTCTGCAGACGCTTAGAATCTGATATACAGAGGTGTTCTGCTTCTCTGTTATCTTCATTGCCGAGGAAGAAAGATAATTTCTTTCTTTAAATATTTATTTTCGGAGAAGATTCGCCGCAGTCGCCATGCACTTCCTGCGCAAATATTTTAAGGCAGGCGTTGACTCATGATACCGTTAAGACGGAGTTAATGAACAAACACAATTAAATTTCTTTCCTTTGGAATGGAGTGGAGGCAGCACACAGACCATGATAAAGGAAACTGTAATGCTGACGGCCGTCGAGGTTTACATTCTGCGTGCTGAATAGGGAATGGACGCATACCATCTGTAGTAATTACGAAGTGGCCCTGAGAGTTGACAAGTTTGTGGCTTATTTTTCTGTAACTAGACTGTACAGCGATAAATGTCACTATGACTGAAGACGGATTAAATGAAAATATTTGGAAGGAAGCAATCGTGGTCAAATAGAAGCATTATCTTGTCTGTTCTCTGGAAATTCTGAGAAAACCACGAGGAACTTCAGTCAGGATAGTTGATGTAACAGGCGGGATTTGAGCCGAGGACCTGACGAATACTAGAGCGTTACTGCAACACATATCGATTCAGTGAATGTCGGTTTGTGTTAAGGATACTTAGTTTTGATATCTTATCCGTGTTTATTATATATATATGGCTACAGGAATTCAATGTCCTCCTTGGGTTTACTATCAGTTTTAAACGGAACAGGTCTAACTGCATGCAAAATCCTTGCATTTACAACTGCAATTATGACTGAAACTGTATGTCCGTTCTATTTTTTTTGTAACGTACATATTCTGCTACTGTGAAGATTAAGTTGAAGATGAAACGAACCAGGCATATGGCGAATATGGAAGACACGAGCAAAACCTGAAGGGAGGAAACTGCTTGGAATACCTCGGCAAGGACGAGTTAATATCTAAGTAGAGCTTAAAGAAATAGGGCACGAGGTTTCGATTGATTTAGCTGGTTGAAAATAAGGACTACTGGCTGGGTATTGTGCACGCAGTAATGAACTTACTGGATCCGCTGCAGACATGGGAATTTCTTGGAAAATTGGTTTTCCATGAAGGACTCTGCTCCCTGGAGCCTGTTCACTTAGTGAAAGCACAAATTCAGCCGTTGAGAAATCACGAACAACTGAACCTATTTTAGGGCGAGAGAGAAGTTTCTTTCTGTGCTTCAAACTTCAAATAAGTTCGAACAAGAGGAACCAATGCCCTTAAGAAGTGCTCCTAATGTATAGCGGGAACTACTGCAGAATTTAATACAGAATTCTCTATTGAAAACTTAAAGAAATTAAGATCCTACCTCTAGGTTTAAATGTGGAACAGTCAAATTCAATGTGCTATTTTAAAAGTGATAAACATTTTTCTTGCACACTATTGGAAACAACAAATAATTTTATTGTGAAAATATTCAGCCCAGTCACATCTGATACATGCGACACAGGAAGAACCGCGCTTACCGCAATAAAGTGTCCACTATTTTGCAGTAGGCCCACCAGATTTTTAAATCACTAATTATTATAACGACCTTCATAAAATTTACCACAGAAGAACACGTAATCCTTCAACACATTGCCCTAACTAAATACCAAGAGACGCTACATCTATCTACGGTTCTACTGAACTTTGTTGGGCCTTTGCCTCTTTCCAGTATCTTGGTCTTTTACACAGGCGGCAGGACTCCTTGGACGGGGGATCAGCCTGTCGCAAGGCCGCTACCTGCACAGAGGAGAGCAAAAACACAGAATAAACGAACAGACATCCATGCCTCAAATGGGATTCGAACCCACGATCTCAGTGTTTCGGTGGCCGGAGATATTTCATGCCTTAGACCGTGCATCCACTGTGACCAGCAGAAGTTACATGCCTGGTGAAAATATGCGTTTAGAATCCATACATGGCAAAAGATCGCAATGTTTTAATGCCTTTCCCACATTCAACATCTGATCACTAATTCCTGTTGCCGCTAAATAGCACGGGAGAAGAGATGGATGGCAGAGCAGGTCTGGACTGTGACAACGCTACTTTATAAATACGCCACTTTGGCACCTGGACCATCCAACAGCCAGGGGTGGCTCAATGTTTTTACGCCCTTAACCCATAATTGTTTTAAACGCTCTTCTGCAAAGTTTATACAACTCAATGCTACGCATTATCACCACACTTTATTTTGTAGTCGCAGAGCAAAATGTGTTTTTATGAATTTTAATATCATTGCGTTCAATCATTGTCATCTCCTGCATTGCTTACAGTTAGTATAGTGGACCACAGTTATGCAAGATACTATGAGAGAGGGCTGTAGAGGACTGCTTTTGCTTATCGCGACATTTCGTATACTAACCATCTACGGCAGGTACCAGTAAATAGGATCTAGAAGTCTGTGGCGATGGTACATTGGTGCAAATATTATGTTTCTGGACATTATCCATTATTTTGTCTTTGTCTAAAAACACCATTGTGGCTTGCTCTATTGATTTGACCCAACAGAGTAGGTTTTACCTAAAGTCGGAGACAGAATCCAGTCTCCGAAACTTTGTTTTGAAAAATAAACAGGACGGTTTTTTAGACATAGACAAGATGATGGATAATGTCACAGATACCAACAGTTCGTGTCCCCAGATTTATGGCCGTCACAGAGGATATTCTCACTTCCCCCCGTGTCGATACATTGGGCATCACTGGTGTTCCCTATTGCGTCACGCCTGGGGAAGTGAAGATGTATGCTCTAGCATTCAGAAAGAGAAACCGACTCTTGTGCTACGTGCTTCGTGCTTCGGGCTTCTTGCGCTCAGCCGAAGCGCTCCGAATGAAGTACTGTACAGTACAAGCTACGATAAGGTAGGCCTTTCCTGGAATGCAAATGGACGACGATAGACAGGAGAAAGTGATATTAACAATCATTACTAAATGTTACACCTCAGGGGGAGGGGTGAGAAAATATAATTACTTTAGTCTGTTGTTACTCTTTTTTCTAACATCTTCGCTGCACTCGGCTGCCGTCGGCTGTCTTGGTTAGGGTCGCTCGGGATCGGTTGAGGACAGGATGGTTACTAACGGGTGAATCAGAACTCCCTGCGTACATTTTCCACTATGTACACTGTCTATTTACAATAATAATTACATTAAGAAAAAGGCCTGCTTTGATCTGCTTACATGACACTTCTCGCTAAGCTCATTCTATCGTCCTTGTTTGTGGAGGGGAGGCGCCTTGAAACTGTACTCCTATCATCGTCTGCCACTCTCCGTTCATTTCTACCCTGTTCTACCCTGGCTCTCACTTGGTACACTGGAGACTGCCTTACGATCTCACAATAACACTTTTATCAACAATAACATCTAACATCATGGCGTATATGAGCAAAGAGACTTACTTGCAATACACATGTAGTTTACTGCCGTCATCCACCCTCTTGTGGTATACATGTCGCCTAGAGCCTCCGGCTGACAACTGAATATTATGTGTTAGAACAGGATCCCAAGTCCCCCGAAATTCCCTAATTTATAGTTTTAATTCGCTGATTCAGCGTTGACGACAGAGGGTAGGTAACTCCTACTCGGTGTCCTCAATCCTCATAGTAACATTCTAATTGGTTCTCATGGGTGGTTGTGGGCGGACCCCCTTGCGTCTTATTGCTGTGTATGCGGTCTATTACGATACTCTAGTGACCGAGTGAGGCAATCTTCTTGCTCTGCGAGTACACATACTTGCTGAGCATCAACATTCTTAACCTATTTGCCTGTCCAGGTGTTTACAGATTACCGTAATAACTGTGAAACGCTTTTCGCAAGTCGCGTACATTTTGGGTAATGCCTTACACTCTCCAAGCTCAAATTTGAGCCGTAACACTAAAATGCAAGAGAAGTATGAACTGTAATGCCGCGGTGCAGGGGGGCGGGGAGGTAGCATCCTCTGCCACCACTGTTACGCCGCAAGTAGGGGGCCGTGGAGGTATCCTTCCTTGCCTCCACCGTCACTTGCTCTGTAAGGAGTTATCACAATCATCCTAGCTCACCTTTATCTAGGATTCCCCAATTCGGGGTTTCCTTCTCGGTAAACGCTGCCACCATCTATTATCTGTCCTTTCAATTGTGGGCACCACTCCCTGGCATATAGTCATAGCTCCTTGACCACTCCTCCCGTAGTTACAGGTAGCGACTTAATACTTTATTATTACACGTTATCCTTATTATCTTAAGGGGCGTTGGTATCTAGGCTACTTAACTCTGCCGGTGTGGCAGGTACCTATCCCTGTTTGTCTTTCCTTCTCTTCGGCTGCTACTGCTGCCTGTGTCAGTTTGACCCTCGCTTTGGTCAGGATTGCTCGGGATCGGATGTGGGAGAGTTGATTATAGATATGAATCACAACCTCGGTACATCCTATCCTATCTATCTACTCCATCTATTTACACTTTTGTATTTACATAATTTACAAATTTACATTATCACAAAGACTGACCTTCAGTCAGGACTCCATAGAGCCTTTACTACTCGTTCTGCTTCTTTAAGTTCTCCCCCTTCAGGGGTGGAGGCCTGGAGCCTCTCTCTCTCTCTCTCTCTCTGACTTGACTAACGAGGACACGCAAGTACCCCTCGTGAACATATATATTTTTCCTGTACATTTCTGATTACACATGATATATGATTACCTATCTATCGTACGGTCTCTTCTACATAATCTACCCTTAGTTATATTTATATATCAAATTCCCATATACTATCTTTACCCTACGTACTAACCATAACCTGGACACCTACACTATAAGTCACTTATTACCTGACTCATATCCTAGGCCTTTACATGAATCGATTATCCTACCCTAAGGGCTCACTGGGTACACTGGAAATTGCACATTCAAATAGCTCAACAACACTGTTGCCACCAATACTATTAAACACAATATTATCAATCAGCATGGCTGTTATGCGTAAATGAGACTTACTTGACATAGAAGACTGTAGGCCCTTCCAGCACTTGTCAAACCCATGTTGAAGAGAGCCTTCGGCTGACAACCGAATATTATGTGTTAGAACATGATCCAAATCCCCCGAAATTCCCTAATTTATGGTTTTATTTCGCTGATTCAGCGTTGACGACAGAGGGTAGGTGACTCCCCCTCAGTGTCCTCAATCCTCATAATCACCTCCTCATTGGCTCTCATGGGTGGTTGTGGGCGGACCCCTTGCGTCTTATTGCTGTGTATGCGGTCTCTCACGATTAATCCCGTGTACCGAGTGAGGCAAGCTCTTGCTCTTCGATTACACAGACCTGCTGAGCCTCCACATTCTTAACCTAATTGCCAGTCCTGGTGTTTACAATTTACTGTAATGACTGCGAAACGCTTTTCGCAAGTCTCTAACTTTTGGGTAATACCATACCCTCTCCAATCTCAAATTTGGGCCATAACATGAACAGTACAGCCTACATACCTCCGGACTCTGTTTGTGCCTCAATTTACGCCTCCCCTCTCCTGCCAGAAGATCGGTCGTCCGGAGGACTGGCATGCCATCGGAAGATAAGGTTCATATGTCCCCCTGGATCTCCCCTGCTCTCAACAACTCTTCTGCAATCTACTTCACGTGTTGCACTTAACTGTTATAATTGTCCACTCTAGCACTAACACATTGTTCTCCTGTTGGCTGTTATCATTCAGCTTGTTCGAAGTCCCCCCTGTTTTTGCATAAATGTTGCGTTCGCCAGCAGAATCCGGCGAGAACTTCTCCCTGGAACGCTTGTCAGAGAGGTTCCTTTTTTCCGTAACTTTTTAAGTGGAACCTCTCTATTTGCCCATGGCTCTTTGGCGAACACAATACCGGACAGGCCCTAATGTAAGGAGACTCATATTTTTCCAATGAAAAAAAAACAACATTTTTTTTAATTGAATACATCATTTAGTTCTCAGGATATTTTCATAATCATCTGCCTCATATTTATTCATACAGACCCGAAAATAAGGTGACATTGTTTTTCTAAGAAGGAGTATTTGGAAATAAAACCAGTGTTATATTGGGGCTAATACTGCAGTTCGTTTTTATTATTAAATTTTGTCATTTATCTTCTGTAATTTTGACGCCAACAATGAGTTTCCCCCATTTCTGTGGTTTGTTACAGTTTACCTTCTTTTTGCAAACAAAATACTGGGATACTACAAGTGATTCATGCCATTTCAAAACACTATATTTTCCAAACCATTATATATAAAAATATGATTGATACATGAAGGGAACCACAAACTCACTACGTTTGCATCGTGATACACCAGTTGGCAGCATGAATGCAGTGCCTCACAAAATGGCGATGAAGCTGGAAAAGAGTTTCTGTGAATTGGAATATGTGAGATGTTCGTCTGATATTGCAGTGCAGCGTGCATTCAGGGCAGATCGCATAAAAGAACCGTCATGTAAACAGAGCATTCTGCGGTGGTATCGGCAGTATGAGGATACTCGTTGTCTGTGTAAACGGAAAAGCACGGGGCGACCAATATATTGTTTTAAATGGAATGAATCATTTGTAGTAACCCTGTACATCTTGAGAGGAGCGTGAGAAGATTTTTATAATAAGATCCGACATGATCGCTATATCTGCCAATAAGGACACCAGAGCCGACGGTTCCTTTCTGAAATTGACTTTACTAATTTTCTGCCTCAATGCTATGAAAGTCACTGACTTCCATGTATCTAAAATGTTAGCATCTTTCTCCAGGTTCCGTTTCTTTTGAGGGGGGGATGAGGGTCCCGATAAATTTCGTTCTTCTTCCATTAAAATTCTAAAAGCACAGGATCTCAATTTCCGACGACGACGCCAAAACCGCTGTCCGGCCGTGGTTCCGCGCTCAACCGGCCGAATTCTACAACAGCGGCATTTCTAAACTAGTGGTGCGATGGGACAAATGCCTGAACCGGGGTGGTGACTATGTGGAAAAATAGTCAAAGGTATTTATAACACTGCCTGTATTTTGATTTCTCTGTATGTGTGTCATTATGGCTGAAAAAATAGGAGCAAAAACTTTTCGATTTGCCCTCATATCAGCTGTTATATGAGTTCAACTGATAACACACCTCTCACAATATTCAACATTTTCATGCAGCAAAATACTTGTAACCCAACTTGACCTTCCTCGTCTTTCAGTACCTGGCCACGGTTTCTCCTCACACAAGTAGCTTCGGGCATTGAAACAGAATATCACGCACAATGTAACAATAAATTATGCACTATGAAATCAAGCAGAAACGTGTATGGCATATATTGAACTAAATGAATGTTCACAGTTTCGAATCTCTTGTAGCAGGCTGCAATGTACTGACCACGTGCGCTGAACAAGCTCTGAACTGCTCTGAACACTGATGGGCTGTTATTTACAGTGAACTTGCCCCCAATATTTATACAGAAAGAAGTATGCGAGTATTTCTATTTCGGGGAAATTATGCTCTCTGTGTCAAGATATCAACAAAGTGGTCAAGAATTACAAGTATATAACGAATAAATGTTTGCATTGGAGCAGGGAGACAATTATATTTATGACGTTTTTCTGAAGGGGTGGCGGTAGTAAAGAACGAACAGCCTGTAAGACCTGTCTGGGTTGGTTCTCGGTGAGTTGGATATATTAGTGTTTCGGCCTGCGTGTTGTTTGGAATTGTACTGAGCTCCATCTCGTGCCCAGGTGAAGAATGGTGGAGCTGTAACTCCACTCCAAACTTTCATACTTTGTATCTAATTAATTAAACAACTTTACTTTACCGGCTCTGCGACCCACTCAGCCTCCTATCGAATGGGTACCGGGGGATCTTTCCCCGGGGTTTAAGCGGCCGGAACATGAAGATTACCACTCACCTCCAACTATTGCCAAGGTCAAGAAAATGTGGCTCTTTACATCCACTTTCACATACGCCTTCTTGGAGTAGTGTTTAATTAGCTAAGCTCAAGGACATCTTTACCTTTTAGTATTTTACCTTACTTTAAGGCTAGGTTGCAATCTCTCTCTTGATGATACGTATATTCACACTCTTCTTTTATTGTGGAGTTCAACCTGCTTCGTTTATTTTTAATTTTCATATAAGCCATCTTACTGTAAAATCCGAGCGTAAGAATTTTAAACAATGTACCTTGCAAGATTTGAGGTTTTCACGGAGGTGACTATGGAGAAAGCAGTCTTCTGGGATGTGGCACCGTGTAGATGTGGTGTCAACAGACGTTTCGGAGGAACGTATCGCCTCCATCTTCAGTGTAGAAGGAAAAATAAGGAAATCCGCAAGCGAAGACCGTGAGAACCGGTACAAGCAGACTGCTGACTGCTACCCTGAAGATGGAGGCGATACGTTCCTCCGAAACGTCGGTTAACACCACATCTACACGGTGCCACATCCCAGAAGACTGTTTTCTTCAATGCACTTTGCAAATTACGGGAACAATATATTATTATAAATAATTGGGTTCGACTGTTTTGAAATAGGTTATTGAAGAGAGAGAGACTGTCATATACATTAATATAGCTTCAGACTATGCAGTGGTCTAACATTCTACGTCGTACTTAACGTAAGTTAAAAGGTCTCCGTAAAGAAAATTGACTATGAAATCTCCCGAGCTTTACGAGCAGAAGGAAAAGAACTTGCTCTCGTCTCTATATTCTCTGCCAAATAGAAGTCTCGCTGCGGTGAATGCCATAAACATGTTTTCCGGTAGAAACTTCCTTTGATCCATTTACCTGAAAGAGGTTATTTTTTTTATTATTATTTTTGCCAATTTACAATCTACTTAACCGCAAAAGAAGTAACAAGGAAATGCGATATATCTTCTCATGTACTGAAGGCGGTAACTGCCCAGCGGCAGTTCTCATCCATTTAATTTCTTAAGTCTTCTGGCCACTTCTTCTTCAATCTTCTTGCATTGGCGTGTGGGTTCGATAATTCATCGATTATCTGGTTCTCATGGCCTGTAATCCGGTTTTGGTATTTGTTAGCTTGTTTTTTGATCTCATCCGTTATGACCTGTATGTTGAGGTCTTCGTGGATCGTTTCATTTGATAAGTACCGTGGTGCTCCTCTTATACCTCGTAAGATTTGCAGTATTTTGCTATTGGATGGTTCAGCGCATCCCCACAGCTCAATGCCGTAGGTCCAGATGGGAAACGAGGTTATATTTATAAATTCGTAACCTCGTTCCGCTATACTAATGTGTAGTAAGGTACCCGCTTCGACTACATAAGCCGAAGATGCATTTCTCCTGTTAGAAAAATAAGACGAATCATAATGGTAATAAAATTTAAAAGAAGCCTCCTCTCTGGAGATGCCAAGCGCCTGTTGCGTGGAAAATCCATTCTGCAGTTTTAAAATAAAAATGTTTGAACATATGGAATACTGGAAAGTCATTTTTCATTGTTAACTAACCCCACATGTGTACGTAGGCTCGCGAGCTTGTGGGCGCCTGTGTTTTGCATATGTCTATGTATGCATGCATGTATTGTGTCGATTATTTTGCGACGTTGTTTGTTTCCGGACTCTATAGTGTCTAGTGATTGGATTTCTAATGAATGGTGAATTGGAAATGATTCGAAAGAGAGCGATCAATAACTAACCAAAGTGCTGTCCCAGCGGGACTTAGGAAAATCATTCAAAACTTCATTCTGGATAGCCGATATACTGAGAGGGGATTTGAACCGAGCACCTCCTGAACGCAAGTATAGAGCGCTACTGCTATACAAGCCTGTTCTTTGTACATATGTATGAATTATATATGTGTGTGATGACATATGTTATATACACAGGGATTATCTGGAAGGTGCGGACGAATTTTAAATACGGTTTCAGCACTCCGCACCAACACGTGAGCTATAGCTGATACAGTATTGTCGTGTCCTATTCAGTTGCTGTCATCAACTCTAATGTTAGAAGTATTATGTTTCTGGACATGATCCATCGTCTTCCCTATCTCTTTGGTCCGGAGATAGGGGCTAGCTCTATCTATTGGACCCAGCTGAGTAGGTTTTACCTGAGGACGGGGACAGAATCTTGTCTCCGAAACGTTGTGTTCTGGAAAAGAAACAGGACGGTCTTTTAAAGAATAGACAAAACGATAGATAATGCCCAAAAACATAATACTTGTAGCAATATACCATCGTCACAAACTTTTAGATCTTAACTCGATGTTGCTGATTATTTGGTACGCTGGCATGTTTTGACACGTCGGGTTACAGACAGCCACTACCGAGATTTCCTCTCACATGATCTGCCAAAGCTACTGGAAGATGTGCCACTGGCAGACAGAGCACGAATGTGCTGCATGCATGGCGCTCCGTGCTGTGCGAGATGTTCTCAGTAACACCTATCGTGACAGAAGGAGGGCCCCCTGCATGGCCTACACTCTCCATGCCGGGCTTGAATCATCTGGATTTTTACCTGTGACAGCGCATAAAGTCCCTTGTGTATGCAGCTCCTGTTCACAACGATGAGGCACTTCAACTTCACATTGTGGACGCCCGACAGGCTATTCACAACTGCCCCGGAATCTGTGAACGGATGCGGCGATCCATGTTGAGACGTGTCGAGACGTGCATTGAGTCTCGTGGGGGAGGACATTTTGGGCACTGACGATAAATGTACTCTTTCAGCAATAACTCACAATTTAACGTTTCCAGACACATGCTTATATGGTTATTTTTCCTTGTTTTAATGTGTGGAAATCGTGCCCAAGTTTTCTTCCCACCTTTCAGTTATATCCTTTACCCGTATATAGTATATATAGTATATAGTATATATTCAGATTTCTAAACAATTTTCTAAATTCTTGCAAGCCTTAAGATTTCGAATAGACTTTAAAGGTCTAGTGATTGAGACTAGCTCTCTCTAATGGGCCCAACTGAGTAGGTCTATCTTGCCCCATCCACCTTAGGACGGAGACAGATCCAGGCTCCGAAACATTGTCCTTTTTTGTCTTATATATGCCAGACGATGGATAGAGTCCAAAATATACCTTGTAGTTCCATTAAGATTTCGGCATACAATTTTCTAAATCTTGCCCGCTGGGGCATCTAAATATCGTGGATTAGTTTACTAAGTATTTTTTTTAATTCGCTTAGTGGGGGGGTGGAGTCCAATTAGGTCCACTCGGCACGGCGGCCACTAATTGGCCTATATCCTGCCCAAGGTGATTATGATGGTCGAGAAATTGGTGAAATGAAGATTGACAGAGAAAACCGAAGTACTCGTAGAAAATCCGCTCCATCGTCACTTTGTTCACCACAAATCCCACTTGACCAGACACGGGATCGAACCCGGACCGCCGCGGTGGGAAGCCAGCGAATAACCACTTGAGCTATGGCGCGACCTTATAGGAACCTTATTACACTCATACAGAAAACTGAAACACAGTATTCACCCTGTTACATTCACACAACATATTCTTCCCATTGTCTATTTCCGTTAATTCGCTCGTGGAAGCCGGAAGTGACGGTTTCTTGTATCCTGCATATGCACTAGACTGTACTAGAATGTCTAGCTAAATTTTTAGTGTGTAAGGATTTTGATGTCTCTTAGCTTAACTAAAATCGCTATGTTTACTTTCGTTGGCTATATGCATCTAAGGGGAAGAAGTTTGTAAATGACCAACGAAGGGAAGTCTGTAAAGACAAAATGCAGTCACTTACCACAGAGCTAGGAGTTCAGAAGCCTGCTTCTGAAACCTTCAGCGAGTTGTCGGCGGGTGAACTAACTGCAGAGTATCGTGAATTATCGGTCTTTGAAAGTTGCTATAGGTGGTTCGAAGTTGCCTGATTCCCTTGGATATGGAATACAAAATGTGTTTACACCCTTTTCTCGCATTCGACGAGATCCCACTTGATATTCCGTCTTTTTAAACTACCTTCGTGATTTCTTCAAAGGAGGAATAAAAAAATCAGACCCATCAGCTCTGTCGATGTGTGAATGATGCCGTTCTCAGAGGCATGAACTCTCTTCGCCCGCTCGAACAATGGGATCGTGAATTCGAATCCCACTCAAGACATGGATATCTGTGTGAGTTTATTCTGTTTGTGCTGTTCTGTGTGTGGGTTGCAGCCTTGCGACGGGCTGATCCCCCATCCAAGGGTCCTACCGACTGTGTATAGAATTAAGAAACTGAAAAAACGGCCGAAGTCCAACCAAAGGACCGTAGAGCCGTAGAGAAATATGTGAATAATTCAAACGTTATTTTTTTTTACTTCCTTAGAAGATACGAGCTTATGCCTACTGTACAGTGCAAATTTGGATTGGCTTCTAACATATATAAGAGTTTTATAACGACCAATACTGTCTAGCAGGACAGTGGTCCTGTTAGTTCAGTGAGCAACGTGCAGTGATTACTGGCCTGGATAATCTATTGCTTAATATTATATTTAATGTTAAATTTAGCGTAGTTTCCACAACTAAGTTTTGCAGAGTTCAGAGATGTGATTGAAGCAATGGACAAAACTAAGCATCCCAATCGAGTGCAAGCGTTTGGTCTCATAAACAGCAATTAGAGCGGCCTTCAGTTTTTTACTGAGTACATGAATTAATCTTGAACTCTCTTTGTTCCTGTAGTGACTCAGATATTCAAGCGAGATAGCACTAATTTCATTGCTTTTCCTCTTACATTGATTAACTGTTAATGAAAGTTCACTTAAATCTAAATAACATTCAACATATGGAGTTACGATTCTTGAGGGGTAAGAGCGTGAAGAGCTGCACAACTTACAAATCTGCTGGCGTCAGACAAGTATCTTGTTAAGCCTAAATGTGGCCAACAATATGCCGCTTATGAAAAGCTCATTCATATTTATATATTTTTACAAATTCACGTGGCGTTAAAGAGGTGCAACGCGCAATGTCTCTCTACAGCAATGACTCCATTAACTGCCACTCTCAAGTAAGTTGGTAGGAGTGGTTTAGTATCGAAAAGAATGCGCGGAATGTTCTAGTCACGTGAAAAAGGATATGGCTGACTTAGATCTAGTGGCAGAATAGAATTCATTTACCGTTAAGTATGCCTGTATGATCATATTCCAAAAAAAAAAATTCACTTAATTAAAAAATAATTTCTCTCAATCTTAAATGTCGGAGACCAGTTAACCGTAGACAAAAACAGAAGATCTTTTCTTGAACCTTTGGAACTACCAATGGGCTTGCTTCCTGTACCACTCTTCTCTTTCGTCAGGCTTTTGCTTGAACTTTGTCACATTTCACGAAAACTGTAATTTTAAATTCTTGCTCTAGAGATTTTGCCATGTCTTGTGCATTACATTCTCGATACTGTATTTTTGCCAATTTTAACTTAGTACTTAAATTAATAGTTAGGCCTACAATTCTAACATCAGAGATGGGACTGCAGATGACTGACACTTTCCCTAAAGACATGTAAATAAAGGTATTTTCTCAGTGTATTAAGATAGCTAATAAAACTTGCTGTCAGTAATAATACGTATATTCTGACATGGAGACCCGTTGCTAGGCAGAGATCGCGAGATAAGCGAACATACAACATCCGTTACTAAGTAACGGCTTCGGTAACAATTGGAAACAGCAACAGAACTGTGGCATATGTGGTTACGTTATGTAAGTGTTCATTAAATCCGATTACCAATCCAAACCCCGTCTATAGCCACTCTAAACACGTGACAATGCCATTAAAATTTTCATTGAAATATCAACAATTTTCCTTTGGCCGTAATATTTGACCAACTTAAGCAACAAAGAACATAACATCACCACAGGCGGATCATGGCAGCTTTTTCATCATCATCATGCAAGACAGTCGATTAACACTTTCATTTTCTTCGGTTTATATATTTCGGATCCATTCTGTACACTACGTTGAAATATTTTAGATTCGCAAGTGAATCACGGATCATATTTTCAGAACCCTTGCTATAGCCTATCGTGTCCTGGTAAATTAATGTTTTGTACAGTTCCTGGTTTCCTCCTTATGCCTAAATTTAAAAGAGAAATCTGGAAATATGTTGAAGAGTTCAGTTTTCTAACGGATTCTGCAGAAATTGCGTAACGAACTAGTTTTCAGGTACGTGCACTGGCACTTGATGCGCCTTTCACTGTTTCCAATTACGATAGGTGACGTTTAGTAACTTTCTTGTAAATTATGTTCATTGCTTTGCCCTGCGTGAGGTACACCAGAATATCATTACGAGCTGATGCAAGTTTTGGCCTGGCTTACGTAGTTACGTTGCGATAAGTACGTACTAAAGCCTTATGCTGCATACAGCTCTTTGCATAATCTCAAAATCTTGCTCGAGAATTTAGGGTTGTTAGTGTTTTAATACTATAATATTATGAAGTACCAAGGAGTACAATAACATGACTTCTCCCAATTTTATATCGTATATACAGGTATGATCTACATTTAACAGCTTATATGGAGAAAATAAAAAGTGTGTATACTTTAAGAGTAAACGTCCTGGGTTAGAAGATAGTACTGTACGTACTGTCACGTGTAGGTGGTACGCGTGACGAAAATGACAGGTTCTAGTTCGGATAATTGGATTTATTAGCACTTCGGTTACACGCTATCTCTTAATTACAATTAGTGCAGCGCTATCGTGTTCTTTTTTTTTTTTTGCACTACAGCCCCAGTGAGCCTAGGTCTACCTCCATGAACATCTCCGTTCACTTCGGTTTTTCTAGATCTTACACATTCGGTAGGACTCCTTGGACGGGTGATCAGCTCGTCACAAGGCCTCTACCTGTACACAAACACAGAAAAACGCACACACACAAACTAAACATCCATGCCCTGAGTGGGATTCGAACCCACGATCTCGGTTTCAAAGCGAGCGAAAACAGTACATGCCTTAGACCGCTCGCCTACCGTGACCGGCTATCGTCTTTTTACCCTATATAATTCACTATTGCACGCATGCAAACTAGTCCTCTCCTGGTAGCACAATTAAAACACATGAACTAGGGCTTCAGATCACTCGAGATATCAGTGCACCACAGCACACTTCACAGCCGAATCCTCACAACACCTTTCCGTGACGGCTTCGTGTCCTCTACTCACGGGTTCTCGGCTATGACTAGTTAACGACTCGTAGCTGTCATGAACTGAACTTGCATCAAAATCAAAGTCAAAGTCACATTGCGACTGACGGTCAGTCAGTCAGTAAATCTTGGAGTCGAGTCCCATCTGGGGCTCATGACCATATCTTTATTACTGTTTGACAGTTACGGTCTTGTTTCTGTGGGGGGCCCTCTCTGACAAGAGGACGGGTCTGTTTTTTGTATATGCTGCTGGTCCTTGCGAGGGCAGTCTTTCTCGGGTCCTAGTCCCGTGGTACCTGTGGCCATATTTTACTGTCTCAGATTTGAGACTTCCCTTTTTGTCGCCTCCTACGACTCGCAGGGTCACGGTGGAGGTATTCGACCCCGCCTCCGCACGGGTTACTGAACTTTAATGTAAATTCACTTCTCTTGTAAGCACTTTGCACAGGCCCAACGGTCAGTGATTGAGACTGGCTCTTTCTAACGGGCCCACCTGAGTAGATTTATCCTACCCTACCCACCTGAGGACGGAGACAGATCCAGTCTCCGAAACGTTGTGCTCTTTTGTCTTTTACATACCAGACGATGGATGAAGTCCAAAACAAGCCAAAGAGAGTACAATATACGTGTATTATTTGTGGGTCACATATTAATTTCATAAATATAGAAGTAATTATTGATTATTTGCTTGCCTTATTTTGTTTACTTACATGAATAAATAATTGTTTACGACCAGCTGGTTAGTCCTCTAGTCTTGTATTCCGGAGATGATAGTTTCGAATCTCGTTCTGGGTACTGGACATTCTGACTTACGTTCTCATTAGTTTTCCTCAGTCTCTCCAGATAAATAATGGGATCTTAGGAGTACCAAGACCACTGTTTTCCAAATCCTTTAAAATTCGTCATTCATAATCATCCTACCAATCGATGCTGCATAGAGTAGTACTGATAGCGTCGTTACAGAAACAATGAAGGACTACAATTTGACTGTACAGGGTCTAACTCGTGTATAAAATAAATAAAACGAAAACAGTAGCACGATCTACAAACTCAATTTTACCCATGGCTGAAGCCATGCTGATGAGAATGTATATTGAAATGTCCTACGAAGTCCGACTTATCAGTGAACTATAGGAGTGATGGGGAAACCATGGGCAGTCGGATTCCCCATGTGGCCTTCTGATAATTCTATGAAATAAAACATATAAACATTATTTCACAAAACACTGTGATGATTTTTTGAGGTAATAAGATTAAAAATACATCTCGTAAGAATTTTTAGTACAATGTAACATAATAAAACATAAAACAATTTTTATAATATTTTAATATTAGTAATTTTAATTGATAATTTAAATTTAAGGTACACCACAAATATTTATCTGGTAAAATATACGGCTTCCTGTTATCATTGCCCTTCAGCAAATGCAGAATACATATATTTTAAATCAGTTACCATGTACTGCAACTTATTCATCTCTTGACGAGAACATTTACTGTTCTCTTTCAAACCCGTTTCCATGCAGGAACTACACCGTAATTATTTCATATTGTAATTGTTATAAGGTATATTTGCTGCTGCTTCTAATTAATAACTCGTTAAGGCGTATAGGCGAGCAGATAAACTGCATACATACCGCACTTCGAAACTAGACGGAAGTGATGGATTAGCCTCATGCTCCGGCCATTTTCTAGGAGGCTGTAGGAGTATAATTCATTGTGGACGTGTTAACTGCTAGAGAAATCCACACGTTCTGGAAATCGAACGCCTGTTGTCCAGCCCTTGTCCACTCCCTTAATTTACTGATTTTGAAATGTTTTGTCTGCTTGTTAGAACATTATAAGAACGCACAACACAAGAGATTTTTTTAAGCGCAGATTTTACTTAGAAAAGCAGGTATTAATAAATTTAAAATTTCAGACTGCTGAAAGCCTTTGTGTATGAGATGCGTTTCAATATTACAAAATCCACTTACAGAGATTAGCTTTTAGCATAAAGGCTTCAGGATATGTCGCCTCTTTGTTCGCTCTCAACACAAGGTTAGGTCCTCCTCATACATGAAGTTCCTTTTATTGCCGTGGAAAAGCCGTTCCTGAGCAGCCCCGTTATTCGTTCTACATAAACAATGAAAGTAAAGCAGTTGCAGTCTTAGGGATATTGAAACAATAGAGAAATGCAGAACATTGAGTAGCACTGGAAGGTTCATATGCAGCGTCGGCCTGTGCTCCAGTACAGTTGTGGGTATCGACGCATAAACTTCACATGTACGAGTAACATTTTTTTTCCCTTGGCACTACAGCCCCAGTGGGCCTAGGCCTACCTCCATGAACTTCTCCGTTCACTTCGGTTTTTCTTGATCTTACATATTCGGTAGGACTCCTTGGGAGGATGATCAGCTGGTCGCAAGGCCTCTACCTGTACACAAACACAGAAAAACGCACACACACAAACTAAACATCCATGCTCTGAGTGGGATTCGAACCCATGATCCCGGTTTCCAAGAGAGCGAAGACAGTGACCGGCACGTGTAACATTGCACGTACTAATTTATTGATTGTTTTTAAATATTAAAACGTTTATTATGCCTACACAGAATTTGATATTTTCTCGGGGGTAGTTATGATAAAACGGCGTATAATTTCGAAGGAACATATCGCCTCAATCTTCAGGGCTGAAGAGAGCTCTGCTTCCTACTTGATTGTTACTTGACTTACTGTTCAATTCTGAAGATGGATGTTCTACTCTAACAGCAGACCGGCATTCAGCGGAATGTAGGGCGTTATACATCAGAAGATAAAATAACTCTTCGTCTAACACGTGTATAAGATCTATAATGGGAGGGAAGGTGTGAATATATTGAATAAGCAGTCGCGGAGAGCCGACAAGGGGTGGCCCTCCAGCTTGGGGGTTGGGTGTGGGGCTAACAAGTCCTCACCGTAAAAAATGAGTATGTTACGAAAATGAACACAAAGCCTCGGACCTGGACGGATTCCTTAGATAAACGACATAAGCTAATGAAAATGGACATGAGATTTGGCACTTGGAATGTACGAAGTTTGTATAGGGCAGGTTCGCCCAGGGCAGTGGCGGAAGAAATCTTAAAATATAAGTTAGATTTAGCGGGAGTACAGGAGGTCAGATGGGATGGAGGTGGCATCGCACCAGCAGGAGACCATACATTTCTCTATGGAAAGGGGCATGAAAATCACGAATTAGATACAGGTTTTTTCGTACATAAGAGAATTGTATCAGCAGTTAAGAGGGTAGAGTTCGTTAGTGACAGGATATCATATATAAAACTAAAAGGTCGCTGGTGTGATATCATTGTTATGAATGTTCACGCCCCAACAGAAGAAAAAATTGATGACATAAAGGATAGATTCTATGAAGAACTAGAACATGTATTTGATAAATTCCCGAAGTACCCTATAAAAATTCTGTTAGGAGATTTCAATGCTAAAGTACGGAGGGAAGACATTTTCAAACCGACAATTGGGAATGAGAGTTTGCGTGAAATTAGTAATGATAATGGAGTTAGAGTTATAAACTTTACCATATCAAAAAAACTTACTATCAAAGGTACAATGTTCCCACATCGTAACATGCATAAATTTACTTGGACATCTCCTGATGTGAAGATACACAATCAAATTGACCATTTTTTGATAGACAGAAGACGGCACTCAAGTATACTTGATGTCCGATCATTCAGGGCAGCAGATTGTGATACTGACCACTACCTGGTGGTGGCAAAGGTTAGGAAAAGACTGGCAGTGAGCAAACAAACAACACATAGAGTTCATATGGAGAGGTTCAATCTCAAGAAATTCAATGAGGTAGAGGGTAAGGAGCAAATAGATTTGCGGTTTTGGAAAACTTGGAAACTGAGGTGGATGTTAATAAAGCTTGGGAAACTATTAGAGAGAATATAAAAATGTCTGCCAAAGAGAGTCTAGTTTATTATGAACTGAAGAAGCATAAGCCATGGTTCGATGAAGGTAGTTCAAAATTATTAGAGCAAAGAAAGCAGGCCAAATTGCGATGGTTGCAAGATCCAAGCGAGTTAAATGGGGATAATCTGAACAATATAAGACGTGAAACCAGCAGGCATTTCAGGAAGAAAAAGAGGGAATATCTGAAAGACAAAATTGGTGAGCTTGCAATGAACAGTAAGAAAAAAAACATTAGAGACCTGTATAGAGGATTAAATGACCTTAAGAGGGGTTACCAGCTTAGCAGTAACTTAGTGAAGGATGAGAATTGTGATCTCCTTGCAGATTCCCACAATATTTTGAATAGATGGAAGAACTACTTCTCTCAGTTATTGAATGTACATAGGGTCAGTGCTGTTAGGCAGACAGAAATCCATACAGCTGAGCCGTTAGTACCTGATCCTAGCCCTTTTGAGGTTGAAAGTGCCTTTGCAAAATTGAAACGGTATAAATCGCCAGGTAGTGATCAAATTCCGGCAGAACTTATTCAAGCAACAGGTGAAATATTACATTCTAAGATCCAAAAGCTAATTATTTCTATTTAGCATAAGGAAAAACTGCCTGATCAGTGGAAGGAGTCTATTATTGTATCAGTTCACAAGAAGGGTGATAAAACTGACTGTAGTAATTATCGGGGGATAACACTGCTATCAACTTCATACAAAATGTTATCCAATATTCTTCTCTCAAGGTTAAGTCCATATATAGATGAAAGTATTGGGGATCATCAGTGTGGGTTTCGACGTAACAGTTAAACTACAGATCAGATCTTTTGCATTCGTCGGATATTGGAGAAAAAATGGGAGTACGATGAGACAGTACATCAGCTATTCATAGACTTCAAGAAAGCCTATGATTCAGTTAGGAGGGAAGTATTATTCAATATTCTGATAGAGTTCGGGATACCCATGAAACAAGTTAGGTTGATGAAAATGTGTTTAAACGAAATGTATAGTAAAGTCCGTGTAAGTAAACATTTGTCTGATAAATTTCCTACCCAGAATGGTCTAAAACAAGTAGATGCTTTATCGCCACTACTTTTCAACTTTGCTTTTGAATATGCCATTAGGAAGGTCCAGGGAAACCAGGTGGGACTGAAATTAAACTGGACACATCAGCTGTTGGTATATGTCGATGATGTGAATCTACTGGGTGATAATGTAGATACCATAAAGAAAAACACACAGACTTTAGTTGACGCAAGTAAAGAGGTTGGTCTAGAAGTAAACACTCAGAAAAGTTAGTATATGTTACTGTCTCGTCACCAAAATGCAGGGCAAAATCATGACATATAGATAGGAAACAGATGTTTTCAAAATGTGGCACAGTTCAGATATTTGGGAACAACGATAACAGGTCGAAACCTTATTAAGGAGGAAATTAAGAGGAGATTGAACTCGGGTAATGCTTGCTACCATTCAGTGCAGAACCTTTTGTCTTCTCGTCTGCTGTCCAAAAACATAAAAATTAGAATGTACAAAACTATAATTTTGCCTGTGGTTCCGTATGGGGGTGAAACTTGGTCTCTGCCATTAAGGGAGGAAGATAGACTGAGGGTGTTTGAGAACAGAATGTTGAGGAGAATATTTGGACCGAAGAGAGATGAAGTGACAGGATGTTGGAGAAAACTGCATTATGAGGAGCCTCATAACTTGACTCTTCTCCAAGTATAATTAGAATGATCAAGTCAAGGAGGATGAGGTTGGCAGGGAATGTAGCACGAAAGGGGAAGACGAGGAATGCGTATAGGATATTGGTGGGAAAGCCAGAAGGGAAGAGACCACTGGTAAGACGAAGGCGTAGGTGGCTGGACAATATTAAAATGGATCTTAGAAAGATAGGATGGGATGGTATGGATTGGATTGATCTGGCTCAGGATAGGGACAAGTGGAGGGCTCTTGTGAACACGGTAATGAACCTTCGGGTTCCATAAAATGCTGGGAACTTCTTGAGTAGCTGCAGAATTGGCGGCTCTTCCAGAAGTGCTCAGCTCCATGAGTAAGTAAGTAAGTAGTAATAAGATCTATAATGTGTATTGGTTCATAAAATATTGATTTATAGACTAAGCAAGGCTGTTACGAATTTCTTCCAAGATCCTCTGATGTATCTAAATTCTTAACATGTGACTACACGGGAAATTTTTATTCGACTTGAATAGTTCGATTTAGAATGCGGTTTTCTGGAATCCATTAGAATCGCAAGTGAGAAGCTGTCTATAGCTCAGCATAAGACGCATATATCAAAACTTTAAGCCATAGGATACTATTTCTTTCACTTCACTCTATATTTAAGTGTGATTAAATCTCTTGTAAATAATTGAACAGAAAATAATTTATGTTAAAAGTAATACTAACAGCCCGTGACGATAACGGGTTTTGCAATGGATGATTGGATTAATGGACACTTCTTTACAATTACAACCAATTACAACAGCTCACAATCGATGACTGTCTCAGACTCGCTCCATTCCTTACTGGACTACGAGGGTCTTCCCTTCTGCTGTGACTGACTTGGTTCTGTTTTACGAACCGGTCACTTCTTCAGCACGGATCGAGAGAAACGACTTCAGGAAAATTCGGACCCATGGAAGTTGTGAACCATGGAAGGAACTGGCCTCAGCCGGCAGGAGGTGACCCTAAGTACAAAAGTGGCACAGAGTAGGGGACATGATCGCAAGAGGTACTACTAGGAAAATGTGGTGCAAGAAGCACCGAAAGGACGGACTTTCGGGAAGAGATTTGGGAAGGGCCAGGAATGCAACAATGGCATAAGAGACCGAGGCCTAGGAAAGCAGATACGAGGAAGCAGGCGAATAAAGAACCAATGGAGAAGACGGCAGCTACGTCTTAAGATCGAGAGGACATCTGAGGAGTTCGATAGGAAGGCTCTCGGACTGGAGTTCGTGAAGCGACAACCGGGATGTCCAGCAGGTTGCGGAAAATGAGGAACTGTACCTTGTGGAGCGGCTTGCCCCCTTCTGAGCGAAAAATCAAGAATTGGGCATTGTGATGGGCTCAGCTCCCTGCAAAACGGAAGAAAACCCTACTAGCAATGTTAGCGTAAGAAGAGCCGGGTATGGGAGAAAAGCGAGAAGAACATTTTGATGATGGTGAGAACCTGGAGTAACTGGAATCTTATAAGGGAACAGCTCGGAATGAACTGGCCTTAAGGAGGGAGCACTGGCAGCGGAAGGAGATTAGTCACCGCAGGAAAATAAAACGAGCAACGGCAAGGAAGGTGAGATCAAACCAAGTGCAGTCCTCGGAAGAATGAAAGACGTTGCACTAATAGGCTCTTCGGGACGAAGAGCTTTAAGAAGGGAACAATGTAACAGATTTGCTCAAAGCTTTTCTAGGCAATGGCTGGGTAAACACGTTCCAACCTGCAACAATGGAAGATGTATAAGATTTGAGGTTTTCACGGAAGTGACCATGAAGAAAGTAGTCTTCTGAGATGTGGCGCCTTGTAGATATTGTTTTAACCGACGTTTCGAGGATACGATTCTCCGAAACGTCAGTTAACACAATATCTACAGGGGACCACATCTAAGAAGACAGCTTTCTTCAATGGAAGATGTGCCTCAGTGGACGAATGTTGTAACTCATTGCTGGACAGCAGTCATCTCACCAATGAACTGGCTGACTAGGAATCACGTGACTTCTGTTTTGTGTGTTGTCTTTGCGGAGCCTATAAAATGAAGATCTGTTGTAGCTTAGATTAGTGCAGAGTGCAGTGAAGTGCAGTGTTGTTTAGAGTTAGTTGCAACCCCCCCCCCTACACGTGACATTTTGGTGTCAGAAGTGAGGTACAGAGTAACAAAGGATGGAGTTGTGAGCCTGCACATGCCGTGTGGAATGTTTTATAACAATAAATACACATTTTTCTTTATGAAATATGAAAGAAGAAGCAAAAATTGAAGTCACTCCATCCGTTTACCCTCCTTTCGCCTCCTTCTGTCCCACAAACAGGGAACTTTAAATGTCTTACTCGCGGAGGGAGTGCACAATTCAATAGCGTTGAGTCAGAGGCCCTTTCGAATAAACCTTTGTCGAGTCGACTTGTGGGGAAGCTATGGGAACGGTTCTCCATAGAGTTCGTGCCCCAACCATCTGACCTCCCCCTCTACTCACCCACCTACTCTCTCCGCTAGCTTTGGAAAAGAAAGTCTGTACTGATTCCTGTTCAAATCGCTTATGGCCTCCGCTTTTTAATATTCGGATAGGACAGAAGGCCATTGTGACTGACAGAGTTCACATTCTACAATAAAGGAACTATATGTATAGTACTCTTTACGTCTCAAACTCGGAAGCTCTAGCATCAACAGAAATAAAACTACTGTTAAATTATATCCATAGGTCATAGCCTGTAGATATCCACAAACAATAGGCACAGATATCGATACTTGCGTCATTTAATACTTCATCCAGCGCGGAATGTTATTATCACATGCACAATATAGAGCCGCTGCTAACCAATCCCGACCTAACTTTATTTTTTTTATTGCTAGTGGGGTAGGACTAAGTCCCTTGTACTGCGGCCACATCTGGCCTATTGTACCAGCCCCAGATGATAGGTGACGGTGATTGTGGAGCAACTGGTGGAATGAAGATTGGCAGGGGAAACCGAAGGACTCGGAGAATACCTGCCCCAGAGCCACTTTGTCCACCACAAATCCCACTTGACCAGACCCGGGATCGAACCCGGGCCGCCGCAGTGGGAAACCAGAGACTAACCGCTTGAGCTCTGGCTCAGCCCTAATTTTGTATTAGTGCACCCATGTTCACAGAAAGTGTTCAAGAAACGGAACCACGACGGTGCAACATTACGTCTGTAATGCAGGAAATATCAGTACCGAAATCTGCATTGTTAGCTCACATTATGTTCTAATTTTAATTTTACTATACTAATATTTATCCCTTTAATATATTTATAGTCATGAATATTTATTTGCTCAGCCAGTAAAGGATTTTCTTCATGATACTGTGACGGAGGAAGGAGGTAAATTAGTAAAGTAAGTAAAAGTGAAATAAATCTATCCCTGTAACACGCCGTGGAGGCCCATAGGCTTGTGAGACTTTGAGGTTCCCCCATTTTCTAGACAATCGGCTCGTAGATGGCGGCAAGTTTGTCAGCACTACGCGCCGGCCGCCCTTTAGAGGTAAATAGGTATAAAACATTAAATCAACTTATGCGCATCGGAATTCATGAAGCTTTCAACACATTTCTGTATTGGATAGTAGGATTGTAACATTCCCTCACTGAAACTCTACCGTACTTATGTGCATGAATACAACACTTTAACACAGCCTAACACAAATTGTATGCGTACATAGCTGCACTTACAAGACAATCAGAGAAGCAAACCAACGGATATGTTACATGTGGACAATTATTGTGACGTTTTTCATCAAGTGTTCTGAGGACACCCATGACTTCAGAGGGGATCGAGGGTATTTGTGGGCACTGATATTGCAGTCAGCACACAGAGCTAATGCGGTAATTTCATTGCTCTTTCACAACTGCAACTTTATGGGGAGGAAGTACAGCCGAAACATGTGCTGAATATGACAATATCACATCCGACTTGTGGTTCAGATTTTCGGATTCTCAACACAGATTTGTTGGATGTTGTTTTGTTTAAGTCATGACACAGTAAGGTTATTATGAGTTAAAAGTAATCACATAAGAGGGGGGGTTGTTGCGTGTGCGTCTGTCCCTAAGTCTGAATCTTTTATAACTCTTATCACTTAAAGAGTTCTACAAAATACCATGTGTGAAGTGAAATTAGTACCGAGCTACGTCTCTGCCTGCAAAGACTGGTGTCGCCCTTCACACAGAGCTCCAATCAAACCTCATTACATCCTCAAGAAGTGTTGACAAAAAAAATAAATAGGTACATGACGTGAAATATATCTGTACTTAATATATACCCAATTTTACTTTTTTTTTTAACTTTCTTCCAGCCTAGTGATATTCAGATCTTGAATGCAATTTCAATTCACACAGTGGCTACGATTTGTTTACAGCTTACGTCGCTGAATGAGTCTTTATTTTGTTAGGTAATAAGAGAGACTGGATATTGTAATCGTTAGTTCCGAGTAACAGGGTAAAATTAAAACGTGAAATTTATATAATTGTTGTTGTGAATGGCAACTGATTACGTTTTGTTTTTTTTTTCAAATTAGAGCATTCAGAAAAACAGCCGATAAGTGTGGCCGCGCTTAGATATGAACTTCCTTGCACTCAAAAGCTGGGATCGTGGGTTCGAATCACGCTGAGAGCATGGATATCTGTGTGTTGTCCTGTGTGTACGTAGCGGCCTTGCGATGGACTGACCACTCGTCTAAGCTACCGCCTGTGTAGAAAAGTTTAAGGAATTGAAGAAGAGGCCAGGGCCCAACAGAGGGCTTTAGAGCCATTGATGAATGAATGAAAGACACATTAAAGCATTACGGGTATTGAAGTAATTGTTCGTAGGCTCATAGGACGTTTGAGTAGGGTTACCACCGCTGCTACCAGATCCGTCACCGACATTTTTATCAGCATTATTCCAGCACTAAAAACCTCGTCACCATTTTGCCCCAGAGCCCGGCTTTCGCAATGAAGCCTTTCGTTATTTTCCTTACATCCAGTAATAGAAAAATAACTGTTTTTTTTTCATTGGCGCTACAGCCCTCATTTGGGCCTAGGCCTACCTCCCTTCACTTCGGTTTACTAGATCTTAGGATCTTAGACATACGGTAGAATTCCTTGGGCGGGTGATCAGCTCGTCGCAAGGTCTCTACTTGTACACAAACACAGAGCAACGCACACAAACATCCATGCCCTGAGTGGGATTCGAACCCACGATCCAAGCTTCCGAGCGAGCGAAGACAGTACATGCCTTAGACCGCTCGGCTACCTTGACCGGCTGAATTAGAACCTTAGGCTTTCCAAACCCCTTAACACGCTTTGGCTGTGGCGTAAACATAGTCAACTCGTAACATGCAATATTTCGTGCTACGGCATCCTAAATTCTCCACGAAATTAGGTATGTGCTACAACGTTAATTGCAACAGTTCCTCACAGATGGCTGCACAATGTGCCGACTTTAGAATGCCGTACCATAAAATATGGCATGTTTCTAAATTGAGTAGATTTATCCTATAATCTCTGCAATAGACAACCCGTCGTTCATTAAAAAGCAAAGAAACAGAAAATGTAAAAGTTTCGCAAAAAGATTTGCAGTGAGCTGAAAGGGACCAGCTAAAGCGCTAATGAAATGTTACGGAAAGAAAATAGGCAGACCAGGGATTGCCTTGTTTTGGAATTTGTTGCCAGCAGATCGCAATTCATCAGTCCCACAGAGGACGTGAGTTCATCAGAGCAGCGCTTCAGCCGTATTGGATTTCCTGATGATGACTGCCACTGCTTTCATTCAACCCCCAGATATTCTTCCTGTGAGTCTCTCCCGCCGTCAAAGTGAGGGGCCCCACATCCGAGTGGACTGCAATTGATGAAGATAATCCAGCTGGATGCTGTTGATGAGAACTCCATTGGCTTTCCGCCCTGCCTAATTTTCATATGTTCGCGTCTTCAGGCTAATGACGGATTTAAAGCCTGATGATGGCACACAATGTTTGTTTTAACGCTAAGTTCGCAGGGCTCATTGCCCTGTTATATAAGGAGAGGTAGGCCCAGTCCCACTCAGCGTGTTCAGATATACGAGTTGTATCTGCTTGACGCTTAATCCGCCAAGTCGTGCTGAACTTAGTCCTACAAACGTCATTTCTTACTGCCACTAAATAATATGAAGTGTCGTCCGAAGTTCATGCGAAGTGCATCAGAATGATTCTATTCATAAGTACTGAGCTATTCTGCCTCAAGGTCGAATGAATTCTCTGCTCGGATATATTGTAATAATGTAATGCAATTAAGTTCGCAAAACAAATTTATTCAAGATATCGTTACAAATATTTGGGTAGCTTGTTAACAGATGATGGAAGGTGTAGTAGTGAAACTAATCCAGGATTGCCATGGCAAAGCTGCATTTAGCAAGAAGAAGAATCTTTTTACCAGCAAATTGGACTTAAATTTGAGGAAGAAACTAGTGAAATGCTACATTTGGAGCATAGCTTTGTATGGGGCTGAAACATGGACACTTAGGGCAGTAGATCAGAAATATCTGGAAAGTTTCGAAATGTGGTGTTGGAGAAGGATGGAGAAGATCAGTTGGACCGATTATGTGAGAAATTAAGATGTGTTATTTAGAGTCAGTGAGGAGAGGAATATCCTAAACGAAATAAGAAAACGGAAGGCTAATTGGATTGGTCATGTTTTACGCAGAAACTGCCTTCTAAAAGAAGCTACTGAAGGAAAGATAGAGGGGCGGATAGAAGTGATAAGAAGACGAGGAAGAAGACGTAAGGAGATGCTGGATGACCTTGGGGACAGAAGAGGATACTGTCATTTGAAGGAGAAAGCTCTAGATCGCATTAGGTGGAGGAATTGTTTTGGAAGAGACTGTGGATCTGTCGTCTTGGCAGATTACTGATGATGATGATCGTTACAAATGTTTAAAATTCTTCAAATTACTCCCCTTCATAATTATTCAGCTAATGTCACAAGTTCGCTTATCGTAAGAAAGCAGGACACATACCCATACCAAGCTGTAGTTACTGTATGTTACTCCTCAGTCAGCCATTCATGGAAACTGTACAGCGGGGTACTCCTCACTAAAATAAACAATAATTGCACATTAGCTGGCTTTTCGTTGTAATACAGAGCGTCCGGCTGAAAGGGATCGAAAACAAAAGATTGACATCTCAGAAATTATTTGTCATATACGTTTCCGGTTTATGTCATCGGAAAGGAAAACGTTGAAAGTTTTCTTTTATGCCCGAATCACACGAATGCGCCAGCTGGTGACCTTCAGTTGTAACGATGTCGACACCAAAGGAACAGGTTCAATGCGTGTTGTGGCTAACAGAGTTGCATTCTCTTACGGCTGTCCAGGGTCGTTTAAAACTCAATATCGACCTTAGCCTCCTTCGCGGAAAAGCATTCGGTTCTGAGACAAAAACTGAGGACTACAGGTAGAGTGTTGCGCGTAAAATCTCCTGGAAAGCCGGGACCTCTGAGGAAAACTTCGATCGCATTAGAGAGGCATTCCAGCGAAGTCCGCGCAAATCAATCCGTGCTGCCAGCTTGCAGTTACAGACTCCACGTTCA
>NW_019738989.1:0-3687 GCF_002891405.2 Cryptotermes secundus
AATCTTACATGTCTATTCTAAATCTGAAAACCCATTGAACTTTTAACTGTTGTCACATCACTATCCTCTAATAAAGGAGGGCCATTTAAAAAAAATTCACGAAACACAAATGTTCATACCGAATATGTTTCAAATGACAAGCAAAATGTAACATGGATGGTGACAGCTACAAATACAACAGCAAAAATTCACACCTGCAGAGGGAAAAGGCACATTACAAACTGGATAATTCTAATTTTTTCCAGATATATTTGATGACATACACAAAACAGCAATCAACTGGACTGACATGAAGACACCAACACTGAGACAGGGTGACACACATGCCAGAGTTGAGCTAACTATACAGAAAATGATTTACAAGACATGTGAGACTGACATGAAGACACCAACACAGACAGCGTGACACACATGCCAGAGTTGGAGCTAACTATACAGAAAATAATTTACAAGACATGTGAGAGTGACATGAAGACACCAACACTGAGACAGGGTGACACACATGCCAAAGCTGGAGCTAACTATACAGAAATTGATTTACAAGACATGTGAGACTGATATGAAGACTCCAACACTGAGACAGCACTGAGACACATGCCAGAGTTAGAGCTAACTATACAGAAAATGATTTACAAGACATGTGAGACTGTCATGGAGACACCAACAATGAGACAGGGTGACACACATGCCAGAGTTGGAGCTAACTATACAGTATATGATTTACAAGACACGTGAAACTGACATGAAGACACTAACACAGACAGTGTGACACACACATGCTAGAGTTGGAGCTAACTAAACAGAAAATGATTTACAAGACAGGTGAGACTGACAAACATGTAACGAGCAGGAACATGTAGGAACTTCTGTGATGAATATGGGGAAACTTAAAAAATCTGCTCTTATTCAAGGCATGAATCAACAAAGGGGATAGAATGACTAATATGTAGGTAAGTCAATAAGTAAGTTACAAATGGATATAGAACTTAAATAAGAGTACTGATTTGAAAAATGCTTTTATTTTTATTTTATGCTGATGGTTTTCAGGGGCTTGTGAAAAGATGGGGCAGGTGCCTCAATGTACGGGGAGATTTTGTTGAGAAAGAAAAGCATTTTTCAAATCAATACTCTTATTTAAGTGCTATATCCATTTGTAACTTACTTATTGACTTGCCCTTGTAGCTGTTCACTTTGAGAATATTCAGCACTATACAACGTGTACATACTGTTTTGGCCCACTTTAGGTGAAAGGAAAATTCTCCATTCCTGTCTTGCCATCATTTGCTTCCTGGGTCAGCTTGGTATCCTCTGCCTGCACATACTCAATATGCACACCCCTACATTAATAACTCTAAAGAAGGACTAAGAAATATATTGAACTTTGTCAAAACAAATTCTCATACAAACATTGTTTTGTTAGCTGTACTGCATAGATACATTTTGGAAAGTTGGGCATGAGTAAACGTTGAGATAAGAGTTTACAATGGGAAATTAGAGAAATGTATCAAATGTTTCAAACATGTTACATTACTAAACCATGATCTAAATAGAGGGCTCTATACAAGACAAGGGCTCCATTTCAATAAAACTTGGAAAAATGTACTGGCTAGGAATATTGCTCTGACTTGTTCTGAAACCTTCCACAGAGATATGAAACCAATTTCATTGGCTTGGAAGGAAAATAATAATAATTCTGATAATGAGACCCACAATCCTTCTGCCATAAATAATCATTCTTGTGAAAATTACTCAAGGGAGGCAAGTAAATCACAAACTACTAAGCCACTATGAAAATTGAGTAGATTAAAAAACCTCTACTAAACAGAATGATTCTTATGGTGACGTCTGAAAGTAGGAGAGAGGCAAATCTGTATTCATAAGGAAAATTTTAATAATAATGGTTTTAAAATTTACCATCAAAATATTTGTGGCCTGTTAAATAAGACTGGTGAAATTTATGCTCACCTACATCCATAATTTCCGCAAATACTCTGTTTTACAGAACATCATTTGAAATATTCACAAACTGAAAATTTGACTATAACTAATTAGAAATTAGGCACTAGTTATTGTAGGGAGCCTTTCATTATGGGAGATGTTTATATATATTGTAACGTGTTTAGTTACTGAAGACGCCGTTCGGATTGTTAATTGGTTTATTTAACAACTTATCACAAACTATCCTGATTATCACACGCGTCCGGTTCTTCTTTCCGCGACTGCTGCTAGATTCCAACTGTGTCACTTCTGATCACACACTAACTTCTTATCACACACTAACTCGTTCACTGCTAACTTGAGAACTCGTTCACTGCTTACTGGTACATTTTAACTGCCCTCAGCTGCTGTGTAGTTCCCTTATATAGTCGCAGCGCCCGCCTGTTACGCAATGGGTACCGCTGTTGCCTGTTACCCATGTCACAGCTGCGTTGCCTGTTACGTCACCGCGGGGTGTTGACTCGCCTATTACCATAATAACGACAGTGCTACGATGCCACCACGTACCGCTGGGGACGGAAGGGTCCTCCGTTGCGCAACATGTCACAATATGTACGTAACTCATTCGATTTTGAAGGTATTAATATCAGAGAGACAAAGACATGGAGGCATGTGCTGTAAAATGCAAATTTTTATATTGTCACGTGTTTTGTGTGTCCGAGACAAATAAATATACGTGGGTCTCGGATTCAGTAGAACCTTTATTGTTCTTCACTTATACAACCACACGCTTTACAATCGTTATCACTTGCAGTGTGACAATTACTGCTTACACAATATCTCGGCCAATACTTCTGTAGCTCCAACTATCTTCAGTGGCAGCTTCCCGAAGATTGTCTTCTTCGGCGGTTAATACCAGACTGACTTCTGTATCCTTCGGCATCTATCCAAAAGCTGACTTGACGAATGCATTCGACCCTTTCTATAACCTCGGTCGCGGCTATGCAAACGAGCCTTTGTTATAACCGTGAAAACTCATTTCTATGCAATGCTCACTGTTATGCTACGTTCCCAAGGGGTGTGGATACGTAAGAGTGCAACGCTTTCGTACTTGCTTTCGTGAATTTGCAGGCGTGAACCCACCAGTCGTGGGTCGTGAGTAGTTCATATTGGCTGAAGTGTCTACAAAGACGTGATTCAGTTGATCGCGGAAAGCCGACCATGAACGAGCTCCTCATAGAAAGTTGTACTGTTGTGAGTTCACTTTTTGCTGCTATTTTAGCGCAGAGAATGAATCATATGGTGGAAATGAAAGGAAAACGGAAGAAAAGGCGATGGTGGGTTAGGAAGTGGATTCTAAATAGGAAATTTGGGCCACACAATTTGGTTGACATGGAACTCAGAAATAGTTACCCAGATGATGTTAAGAACTTACTAAGAGTGTCTGAAGACCAATTTGATTTCCTTCTGGAACGCGTTTCACCACTGGTCGCAAAATCAGATACTAATATGAGACAGGCAGTAAGTGCAAAAACAAAACTTCAAGTGACTTTACGATATTTAGCCACAGGAGACTCTTTCAAGAGTCTGGAATTTTTATTTCGTGTTCCAAAAAGTACAATTAGTAAATTCATCTGGTTCATCTGCATATAATTCCAAAAACCGCACAGTTTCCCTTTCTCGTAATTTTATCACCCGATCCGGTGTAGACATGGTAGAGGCAAACTCACGACTGAAAATCAAACATGT
>NW_019738989.1:4808-10853 GCF_002891405.2 Cryptotermes secundus
GGCGGATGGTTAGAATTGAAGTTGAGGTATTGGCCAGTGTGGGTGGGTTTCCTGTAGACCTGTGTGGCTAGTGCCGTCTTTTCCCTGATGACCAGAACGTCCAGAAATGAGATCGCATTGTTAGACTCAGTTTCCATGGTGAAGCAGATGGAAGGCCTTAAACTGTTGAGGTGGTCGAAGAAAGTCTGTAATCTCTCTAGACCATTAGGCCAGACCACAAAAGTGTCATCCACGTATCGCAGCCACAACGATGGTTTGTACGGAGCTGAGTTAGAGCTAGTTTTTCAAAATGTTCCATGAAGATGTTGCTAACAATGGGCGAGAGAGAATTTCCCATAGCCATGCCATCTTTCTGTTGGAAGAACTTGTCGTCAACCTGAAAATAGTTGGTTCTCAAACAGATTTCCAGCAGCTCCATGATGACTTCGACCTGCAAGACAGACCGTTCCGTCAGTGTGACATCGTCGTGGAGTTTGTTTTCAATGATTTGTAGGACCTCGTCGACTGGTACATTAGTGAAGAGACTGACAACGTCAAAGCTAACGAGAGTATCTTGAGAATGGAGGTTAACAGTGTTTAATAACTGAACGAAGTCGGCCGAATTCTTAACGAAAATGCGGATTTACCAGCAAAAGGACTGAGTATCTTATGGAGAAAGCCGGCCAGTGCATAGCAAGAAGAACCAATCGAACTTACTATAGGCCTCAGAGGAATACCCGCTTTGTGAATCTTGGGCAGACCATACAGATGTGGAGGTTTGCTGTGGTATGGAGTCAGCCTGTGTTTAAGATCGGTCGGAAGAGTGGTTTTATATTTAGAAAGGAGTTTCTGTACTTTCCTCTCCACCTTAGCTGTAGGGTCTTTGGGCAAGGTTTCGTAAACTCCGGACTCTAGCAACGTGTTTAACTTATCCTTGTATTCGGATTCGTCCAAAACCACTGTGCAGTTGCCTTTGTCTGCTCGAAGAATCCTAATTTCAGATTTCACGGCTTTCAGTTCCTTCGTGGTCATGTTAGGTCTGGAAGGCTTAGACTTCTCTAGTATGGATTTAACTTTCCACCTGAATTCCATGCCCTTAGTCTGTTGAAGCTTCGAAACAACAGACTCCACCGCACATGCCATATCCAAGTTCGAGTGTGGACGTGTTACTGAAAAATTCAAACCCTTCATAAGGACTGCTTCTTCAGAGTCCGTGTGTCCTCCATAGCGCGACACGTCACAATATTTCAACAGACTCTGAGGAAGCAGTCCTTATGAAGAGTTTGAATTTTTCAGTAAAACGCCCACACTCGAACTTGGATTTGGCATGTGCGGTGGAATCTGTAGTTTCGAAGCTTCCACAGACTAAGGGCATGGAATTCGGGTGGAAAGTTAGAACCATGCTAGAGAAGTCGAAGTTTTCCAAACCTAACATGACCACGAAGGAACTGAAAGCCGTGAAATCTTTGAGAATTAACAAGGAAATTAGGATTCTTCGAGTAGACAAAGGCAACTGCACTGTGGTTTTGGACGAATCCAAATATAAGGATAAGTTAAATACATTGCTAGGGTCAGGGTTTTACGAAACCTTGCCCAAAGACCCTATAGCTAAGGTGGAGAGGAAAGTACAGAAACTCCTTTCTAAATATAAAACCACTCTTCCGACCGATCTAAAACACAAGCTGACTTCATGCCCCAGCAAACCTCCACATCTGCATGGTCTGCCCAAAATTCATAAAGCGGGTATTCCACTCAGGCCTATAATAAATTCGATTGGTTCCCCTTGCTATACACTGGCCGGCTTTCTCCATAGGATACTCAGTCCTTCTGCTGGTAAGTCCGACACTGTTGTTAAGAATTCGGCCTACTTCTTACAGTTATTAAAGGCTGTTTACCTTCATTCTCAAGATACTCTCGTTAGCTTTGACGTTGTCAGTCTCTTCACTATTGTACCAGTTGACGAAATCCTACAAATCATCGAAAACAAGCTCCACGACGATGTCACACTGACGGAACGGTCTAAGTTACAGGTCGAAGCCATCATGGATCTGCTGGAAGTCTGTTTGAGAACCACCTACTTTCAGTTCGAAGACAAGTTCTTCCAACATAACGATGGCATGGCTATGGGAAATTCTCTCTCGCCCATCGTTAGCAACATCTTCACGGATCATTTTGAAAAAATAGCTCTTGACTCAGCACAGTATAAATCATCGTTGTGGCTGCGGTACATGGATGACACTTTTGTAGCCTGACCTCATGGTCCAGAGAGATTACAGAATAACTTCGACCACCTCAATAGTTTAAGGCCTTCCATCTGCTTCACTATGGAGACTGAGTCAGACAATGCAATCTCTTTTCTGGAAGTTCTGGTCATCAGGGAAGAGACGGCACTAGTCACACAAGTCTACAGGAAACCCACCCATACTGGCTAATACCTCAACTTCAATTTTAACCATCCGCAACATGTAAAAAGAGGCTTAATTAAAAGTCTCAATGACAGAGCCTCCAACATATGCCAAGATCGACGAGATTTGGTCAAAGAAATTAACAACCTGAGACATGATCTTCAGTTGAACGGTTATACCAAAGGCTTCATTGACTCGGTCATTAATTCCAAGGGCAGTAGCCGTCCGAAGAAAGAGAACAACCCTCTGTGTTCTGTATACACAAGGTGTGTCCCAAAAGTCATGAAATATATATATATATAAATTTATTGATGATCTCGGTATACAGTGTTAATATTCTTCAAAGTACTGTCCATGAGCATATATTCATTTCTGCCATCGACTCTCCCATGCCCGGTACGCCCCCTCAAAAGCCTCGACGGGAACCTCATTTAAAGCTGTTGTCACGGCCGCTTGAATAGCCTGAATGCTTTCAAAATGGCGTCCTTTGAGTGCAGTCTTGATCCTCGGAAACAAAAAGAAGTTGGCCGGCGCTAGGTCGGGGCTGTAGGGTGGCTGCGGCAGCGTTGCCATGTGGTGCTTCGCCTGGAACTCACGGACGAGCAGAGACGTGTGGCTGGGCGCATTGTCATGATGCAGCCGCCAGTTAGCCGCGATGTTTTTTCGCACGCGGATGACCATTTTCCTTTTTTTAGAACATCCACGTAGTAGTGTGCGTTGACGGTCTGTCCTTGGGGTAAAAGCTTTTTGTGGATCACACGCTTGTCGTCGAAAAAGACGATGAGCATCGCTTCCACTTAGAGTTGCTCATCTCCTTAAACTTCTTCACCCACCTTGTAACTTGCACATATGATAGAGCAGACTGCCCGTAGGCTTGCTTAAGCAGTTCGTGAGTTTCGGCAGCTTTTTTTTTTAGCTTTGTGCAGAACTTGACCGCCCAACGTTGTTCGAAAAGTATCAGCCATCGCGCGCCGTGACGTGGTCACAAAACACAGGTGCACTAAATCAGCGATACTGACGCCTCAGATGCTCGAGCAGACTGACCTTGGGCGCACTGTGAAATTAAAGGCCTCCCCCCGTAACCCAACCGGCCCCAGCGCGCTCCGACCAGTAGGAGCGCGGGCAAGACATATATTTAATGACTTTTCGGACACACCTTGTATTCAATATGTGAAGGGTGTATCTGATAAGTCTAAACGGTTAGGTAATCGGTATAATATTAGGACCATCTTCCGTACGAAACACATTCTTAGGAAATCTCTTATGAAAACCAGACAGAAAAGAGATCCGCAACAGACGGCACACTGTGTCTGTTACATTCCTTGTGAATGGGGCAGAAGCTACATTGGCGAAACAGGCAGACCTCTAGCCGTGCAGCTTTGGGAATATAGGCATAACCTCAAAGAAGGTCTTCTAGAAAAATCTAAACTGGCTCAACATGCCTATGAAGAGGGACATAGGGTAGGTTGGGATGAAGCTAAGATTTTGGATATTGAAAGCCACATCGGTTATAGGAATTACAAGCAAGCGGCCAATATGGCATGCTCGGCCAACCCAGTTAGCCAACCCAGTCTGTTTCCACTCAACAAGACAGGCCATTGAGCACATTCAGCAGTCAGAATCAAATGGAACTCATTTGCACGGCTGTTTTGTAACATGGGTCTAGGTTAATTTCCAGTTAGCTCGAAAGGTTAGAAACAGCAATCAACAACAATATATTGTAGCATTCTACAAAACTGACGCGTGCCACACACAGCAAAACTGTATTGGTGTTCCTTTAGTCTAAATCCATCTCTGATGCTCTATGATTTACTGCACACATCAGTATGTATGCGCAGATATATCTTCAGTTGACTCTGCTGACTGAATGACTTTTTACATACATCACAACAAAACGGCTGCTCCCCACTATGTATATGCTGATGTGTCTTCAGATAATTCTGCGCACTGAATGACTTTTTACATAAATCACAACAAAACAGCTTCTCCCCACTATGTATGCGCTGATGTGTCTTCAGAGTACTCTTCTGACAAAATGACTTTTTACATGCATCACAACAAAACGACTTCTCCCCACTATGTATGCACTGATGCTTCTTCAGATGACTCTGCTGACTGAATGAACTTTTACATACATCACAACAAAATGGCTTCTCCCCATTTTGCAAACATCGATGTGCTATCAGAATTACCTGCTGACTGAATGATTCATCACTGTCACCATAGGCATATGGTTGATCTTCACCATATACAGGTTGAACTTCAAAGCCTCATACAATGAGATGTTCAATTAGTAAGCATGAGAGTGCAGACAGAGGGGTGGGGGGGACAGAGAACACCCCCCCCTGTGTGTGTGTGTGTGTGCCTGAGCCCATCAGCATTTTGGGAGTTTCTGAGTCAACAGACATTAAGCTGCACTGCCACTGTTGAACAAATTCTAATTAAATAAAATTATGCGTTTGTAGGGCTGGACAGGCATAGGATAGGCTCCATAAATGAAATAACAATAAAGGCTGAGCTAAAAGTGATACTAAGAAAGGCTGCATGTGGCCCAGAAAAATCCCCAAAACAATATATATAGATATATATGCATAAAAGGCCTCAAAATGAATAATAGCATACTGTAAATTCAATAGATATGTCCACCCTGATACCATGAGCAAATCCATATGAGTCGCCTCCAAGGTTGCCACACAAGATTCCTTGACAGTGTAAACTTTTGGCTTTTGCCAGAAAATGGCCCCTTCTTCTGGATGTATTAAATGTTATTGGGAACACCACACTGTTTAGTAGCAGGAGTGCGAAATCCTTGCAACAGCTACATATGTACATAAAATTTATACAGAAATATTCAGTCTACACAACAATATTCTATATTTAAAGCAAGTATACACTATCGTATCAACATTTGGTTACATTGATGCAACTAGTTTTGACCCTTATAATGGGTCATCTTCAGGAGTACAATGATACCAGACTCAGTTGGTGAAATGCATTTAACAATTTGCAACTAATTCTTCAACAAGGATTCATATTGTGCACTTGAGTGTTTTTAAATGTATAAATTTAGTCTTCCAGTTAAAATTTTAAACTACTCGGACAATAGAATTTAAAAATTGACTAAAGATTAAATCATAAAAAAATTAAATTGTACTAAAATGGAAGTGAAATATTTTGTGATATCTCTTTAAAACTTTGTGACCGCTACGTGTTGACGTGATTTTCTGGTAGCAGAAGTGAATAAAGTGTGGGGAGCCTGTGTATCAGGATTTTCTCACAAGAGTTAGGTCATGTGGTATTGACCTTACTATCCCCTTGTGGAACTTATGCGCGTTATTCTGTATGTCACCCAACAGGGTGTTTATTAAGAGTGATCTGTAACAGTTTTCTAATTATTATAAGGAGAAGCTTGTGAGTGTGTTGTTAAACTCACTGTTAGCTTATTAAGTATATGTACTTACATATATTTGATTTTCTTATGATGATATGTGTACGGGCTGCTCCCTGTGTTGGTGCTGTCGCTATGCTGTAGCGGTTCAGTCTAGACTACTTGCTTGGGAGGTATCTGTATATGTGGGTATGTTTGTGTAGAGTTGAATGGTATGAGGTATGGGGGAATATACTGTGAGCGGTTGAAAAGATGGGGAAGGGGTGGGGTTAT
>NW_019738989.1:10960-25553 GCF_002891405.2 Cryptotermes secundus
TCACCAGTGATCAGAGTCTTCAAGAACTCAGGATCCCTGTATGTGCACTCCAGCATGTCCAGCGCGACCTCAAGGCGAAGTTGTTGCTGCTCAGGCGAAAGCAGCTTGGGCACAAATTTAGCCGTCATTCTTCGCGCGCCCAAATCCTCAGTTAAAATTGTGTTTGCAGAACCTCTGCTGATCCCAACCTCATCAGCAACTTCATGGATGGCCAAAGGACAGTCCTCCATGATCAGTGTACGCACTTTTTCAATGACATCAGAATTTCGGCTCCTTGACAGTCTCCCAGAACGCTGTTCACTGTCCGCCGACATACAGCCATGTTTAAAGCGGTTGAACCACTCTTTAATTTGAGTGACCCCCATTGCATCATCGCCGAAAGATTGCTGAATTTTGCGAATTGTTTCCTCTTGGGTATCTCCAAGTTTCTGACAAAACTTAATACAGTATCGCAGCTCTAGGGATTCTGTCGTCTTCAGCGAAACGAGAACACGACGAACAGGTATTACACCACTTCGCTATCTGTCAGCCACAGACGTATCCGGCAGTGTTGCGAGTCAGCAAAAATCACGCATGCGCATGAAAGCCCTTTCTACCACTACGCTCAGTTTCCCGACCCCATTAGCCATTACTTACAGCGAAAAAAAATAAATTCGGATACATTTTGGACATACGGTATAATAATTTCATGGTCTGGTGCATTGTGAAAAATGTATATCCAGCTTACAAAATGCATTGTGTGAATATAAATATAAATGCTATCAGGACTAATGAACAACTTTCTAAATTCCTTTCTGCAATTGGTTTCTACAGTGTATCACTGAAGATGAGATTCATCTAGAACTGACATTCTTTTTCTGACGAAACTGGGGTTCACTTGCAGGGATACATAAATACAAAAAGTTACTGATACTGGAATCCACAGAATTTATCGAATCCACATCTAACCCATGAAGTATGGCTCCACCCAGTGAAAGTTGGAGTTTGGGGTGCTGTAAGGGAAACAATGATTGCTTTACTGCGTTTCTTAACGGAACAATTAATTGTGAAGGATATGTACAGGTCATCCTCAGACAATTCGTTTGAGCGTTACAAAAGCAGAAAGGCTGTATGACTGCTTTCAGCAAGACTCAGATACTGCCAAAACTGCACGCATTACTATGTAGGCTTTGCCTGGTATCTTAAGGGACAGAAATATCAGCAGTGGTATTTGGCAGGCACATTCACCTGACTTTTAATTCTTACATATTTCTTCTGTGGTTTTTTGCAGGACAAAGTATAAAACAGTGTGGGAACATCCAACATATCATGCTATTTCTACAGTGCTCATTTTATCAACATCACACGAGCTAACCAATCTAATTGCAAGTCAAATTCAAAGTCATGTTACAACTGACGGTTAGTCAGTCTGTCTGTCTTGGTGTCGAGCACCAGCTGGGGCTCATGACCAGATATTTCTTTTGAATGAAAGTTACGGTCTTGTCTGTGTGGGGCGCCCTCTCTGACGAGAGGTCGGGTCTGTCATTTGTCAGTCAGTCTGTATTAATAAGTCCACTGTCTGTATTTACATAATTTACAAATCCACACTTGTATCTTCTATGTACAATATATACAAGGCCTCTGTCAACCCAGGCATTGCACAGCAGATTATGCCCTATTCCTAGTAGTAATTGCTATCACGGCAATCTAGTCAATTGAAAGGTCGTATGACTAACCGCCGCCAAGTTAAACCTCTTATACTTCTTGTGGCTGGTTTCGCCTTGTCCAATGTTGCGAGCAATCTCATTATCATGATATTTTATGACTTCTGTTTGTTGCCTGCATAATTTTGTTATGTAATCATATACATGTATGAAATTTTGAATGCCATGTGCAATTCGCGGACCGGTGTGCGCCTTGGAAAATTGCCAATCGTGCGGAGAACCCTGTTTTGCAGGCGCTGCAATTTACCTAGATGGGTGTCTGCCGCAAACTCCCAAGCGGGACTAGCATAAGTCATTACGAATCTAATAAGAGCATAATGGATGGTCAGTTTAATGTTAGCGCTCAATCGCTCACTTTTTAACAGAGAATATACTCTAATGAATGTTCTGAAGGCCTTGGATTCGATCATTTCTATGTGTAATTTATATGTCACTCTCTTATCGAAGATTACACCTAGATATTTTGCACTATTTACAAATGGAATATTTCTACCATTTAAAGTAAGAGAAGACTCAGGCGGTCGACGACCACGAGAGAAGTAGACCCCCCGAGTCTTATCTTCATTAATTTTTATATTCCACGCTTACACCAGGTCTCCATTGAGCTGAGACCGCCCTGGAATATTCTAACAATAAAAGCCTCCTTGCGATCTGTCGCATATAGACAGGTGTCGACCGCAAAGACAGCCAGGTGAAAACCATGTGTTTGGGGGGCATTATTAATATACAAGTTGAAAAGAGTAGGGGAAAGACAGAACCTTGTGGCACCCCTGCTTGCATTTCCCTTGGCGTTGACATTTCGCCTTCAACCGAGACCCTGAATTTACGTTTAGAAAGAAAGGACCCAATAAGCTTGGTCAAAGAGTTAGAGAATTCCAATTTTGATAGCTTACACACAAGACTGCGTGCCACGTGGTATCACAGCCTTTTCGGTGTCCAAGAACACCGCAGGTGTAGACATTTTATTGTTGAAATTAAGGGTCACGTGGTCCGCCAGCCTCATATATTGAAATGTCGTGCTGTGACGTGAACGAAAACCAAACTGACATGCGTTGAGCAGGCCTCCTTCTTCAATATGTTTACTGAGGAATTTGAAAATTACTTTTCGAATAGTTTTCCTGTCGTGGACAGGAGGCTGATCGGACGTAAATTTTGAGGGAATTTTGAGTCTTTACCGGTTTGGGTAAAGCTATTACTTTTGCTTCCTTCGAAGTTCTTTGGAAGTGAGAAATCCGAAAGCAATGATTAAATAGATTGGTTAGATGTACCAGTGGTCTCCTTGGAAAGTGCCTGAGGCATTCATTTGGATTGCCGTCAATTCCGAAGGCCTTTCTTTGTTTCGGAGATTTTGTTAATTTCTGAACGTCACATGATCTGATCCTTTGAAGGGGGTTCTCGTCTACGGTTTCCAGCAGAGCTTGACCTCTAGCCTCCACCCGCTGTTCGTGGTTTTCTTCGCACAGATGATGTGGCGTGGACTGAATTTCCAAATAGTCGGCAATTTCGTTGGCTTTTTCAGAAGGATGAAATTTTAGGCCAGAAGAACCATGAATAGCAGTTGGTGCCCTTAGTCCGTCTCTCTGAAGAGTGATTTCGCAATGGGCCATATACACTGAGGTGTGACTTCAGCATTACATATTTTTGTTTCCCACCGTTTAAGTGCCTTTTTACGGGTCATTCGCCTGATTGATTTGGTGACCCAATTGACTGCCGTTTTAAACGCTGGATTCCTGGTTTTTTGCCACAGTTTTCGTAGCCTCTCTTTATATATTATCAAACGCTCTAGACCATTAAGATCGTTGTTTATGTCCGAAAGTGTAACTTTACTTGTCGACAACCCTTATGCCGAAGCAATGGAGGCTGCAAAGTCGCGTGCCGCTTTATCGGCTTCTATCACCGAATTAATATCTAGTTTAGGTGATATTAATTCAGAAGCGAAGCTTTGAAACCGTCCCAAACTGTAAATTTTTAATGGGTTCAAAAGATTCCTAATTTTAACGTGATCCAGTACGTGGAATATTATTGGTAGTTGATCCGAATCCAAAATATCAGAGACGATGACATCTTACACTCTGATATTTTTGTGAACAACAATGTCTAACACGTCAACATTTCCCACAGGGAAATAATGAGTGGGGCACTGCGGTGCTGAAATTTCGAAATCTCTCCTATCAAATAAATCAACGAGTTTCAAGCCTGACGGGTTTGAAATTATGCTGTTCCAAAATGGGTTCTTAGCATTCAGATCACCTGCTAAAATAGACTTTCGTCTGAAGCTTAAGAGCTCAGTGATGACAGTATCACTCCAGGCTCTCCCTGGAGATTTATAAACAGCTGCAAGCAGCACTTCGCTATTACTAATTGGTATGCAGACCCCTGTCGCTTCTACTGAAACAAGGGGTGGTAGGTCTACATGGTTATAGGGAATGCCTTTTCTTACTGCAACGGCAGTTCCACCTTTTTTGCCAGAGTGGCTGTCGATTCTATAAATGTGGTAATTTGGAAAAAACCTCTCATGAGGTTTCAGATGTGTCTCTGAAAACAGAGCCACATCTACTTGTAGGTCTTGCAGCTGTTTACTGAGATCATAGCGCTGCCTACCAATGCCGTTCGCATTAAATGCTATGACTTTGAGGGGCCTATGTACTCTAGTGGCCATTTTATTTCATTAGGTGTAGAACAATTTTAGTAATGGCCATTATTTTTTCCTCCTCGGAAACTGCACCACTGACCTCTGTCATAATCTGCTGTACTACAGTCACTACTCTAAACATATTATCGAGAGATGGACTGTTTACATGAGTATCTTGAGTTGATTTACCTGTATTTTGTTCCAGTATAAGGGCCGGGACGCCCTGTGTCGTGGCTTCTGTTGGGACTGCCACTGGAACTTGAAGAGTCTGAGGTCGCTGCTCCTGTGATGTACTGCCACGGAGCGCCGCCGCGGAGACTCCAGTGGTAAAGATATTCGAGGAGAACACCCTTCCCGTTGTAGTTTTGGGGGCTGTCTGCGATTTCCTTTTCTGCAGTTTCTCCCTTGCGTGTCTGCAGCCCCGATAGTTGGCGGGATGGGGCTTCTCTCCTTCCTTCAATTCGCAATAGCAGCAAGCTGGAGTGGAGGCATCGTTCTCCTTCTCAGGACATTATTTGTGCAGGTGGCCATCCCCGCACCACATGCAAAGGGGAGGTTGTTTGCAATTGGCCCAGACGTGGCCAAACTCTTGGCAGTTGTGACATTGCGTAAGGCCACTCTGTGCTCTATATACCTCAACCCGAATGGAAATGTGGCAAAGGCTTTGAAGATGAAAAATTTCTTGTGATTTTGCCATCCGGGGTAGGGTGATAAAGAAGAGTGGAAGGTTTCTTGCTATCCTTTCGTCTGAAGGCGACCCGCGGGTAGTTTTCATCTGTTTGACGCTAACCACATCAAATCCCAGGGTCACCAGTCCATCAGATATATCCTCCGCAGGTGTATGTTGAGGGAGGTGACAGTTTACAGCGTTTATGGGTTTGTATATTAATGAGGCCCCCGAAACTCATGGTGTTCACTTGGCCCTCTTTGCGGACGACAGCTGTCTATATGCGACAGATCACATGGAGGGTTTTATTGTCAGAAAATTCCAGCGCATTCTCAGTTCAATGGAGACATCTTGTGAGCTCTTGAATATAAAAATTAATGAAGATAAGACTCGGGAGGTCTACTTCTCTCGTGGTCGTCGACCGCCTGAGTCCTGTCTTACTCTAAATGGAAGATATATTCCATTTGTAAATAGTGCAAATTATCTAGGTGTCATCTTCGATAAGAAAGTGACATGAAGATTACACATAGAAATGATCGAAGCCAAGACCTACAGAACATTCATTAGAGTGTATTCCCCATTCAAAAGTGAGCGATTGAGCGCTAACAATAAACTAACCCTCCATAAAGCTTTATTAGATCCGTAATGACTTATGCTAGTCCCGCCTGGGAGTTTGCGGCAGACACCGATCTAGGTAAATTGCAGCGCCTGCAAAAGAAGGTTCTCCGCACGATTGGCAATTTTCCAATGCGCACACCGGTCCGCGAATTGCACATGGCATTCAAAATTTCATACATGTATATGATTACATAACAAAATTATGCAGGCAACAAACAGAAGTCATAAAATATCATGATAATGAGAATGTTCGCAACATTGGACAAGGCGAAGCCAGCCACAGAAAGTATAAGAGGCTTAAACTTGACGGCGGTTAGGCATGCGACCTTTCAAGTGCCTAGACTGCCGTGATAGCAATTACTACTAGGAATAGGGCATAATCTGCTGTGCAATGCCTGGGTTGACAGAGGCCTTGTATATATTGTACATAGAATATACAAGTGTGGATTTATAAATTATGTAAATACAGACAGTGGACTTATTAATACAGACTGACTGACAAATGACAGACCCGACCTCTCGTCAGAGAGGGCGCCCCAAATGGAGAGGACAGCAACTTTCACAAAGAAGAAAACATCTGGTCATGAGCCCCAGCTGGGGCTCGACACCAAGACAGACAGACTGACTGACCGTCAGCTGTATCATTACTTTGACTTTGACTTTCTCAAGTCAGTCAGTCTATATCCAGTTTCACATCAGTCTACAAACAGCACGCTTCGTCGCCAGCGCTCGATCTTCGGAGGTATCGGCACTTCGCTGTGCCAGGCATGACTGCCATGGCTGTCTGTCAGTCACACCGACTCACTGGGCAACTTGGCCGCCTCGATTCGCCGGTAGTCCTGTCCGACACACTGGGCAACTGGCGTAGCTACCGCCTGTCCACTCCAGCGACCGCGCTCGACAACCAGAGTTTCATCAGCACCTGCCGCGCTGCGAACAAACAACCTCCATTAACGGCCGCACTGTGGCCAGCCAACACACCGCAACCAACCTCTCTTTCTACCGCCATTCTTTGCACTACTTCACCGGCCATATATCCCAGCAGTCAACGGTCCTTTTCAGGACCTACAAATTTTTCCGAATGAGTGGGTTGTCATTGGAATAATGACATGACACAAAACTCCACAACAGCAAACCCCAGAAGGAAGAACTATAAAAAAATTCATAGGGAAATAGCAAATATTCCGGCACAATAGCTTTAAGGGTTGTTACACCTAAGGGGGAGGGAGTGAGAAAATATAATTACTTTAGTCTGTCGCTACCCAGTTAACTAACATCTTCGCGGCCCTCGGCCGCCGTCGGCTGTCTTGGTTCTGGTCGCTCGGGATAGGACGTGGACGGGATGGTTGTGAAGGGGTGAATCAAAACTCCCTGCGTACATCATATCCTATGTACACTGTCTATTTACATTAATATTTACATTAAAAGGGCCGCCTTCGGCCTGTTTACATGACACTTCTCGCTAAGATCGTTCTAATTTCTCTGTCGGTGGGAGGTACCATGAGATTGTTGCTTTCCTTCATTGCTTGTCACTCTCTACTCCATTTCTACCCTATTCTACCCTGGCTCTCGCTGGGGTACACTGGAGACTGCACTTAAGATCAGACAACAACACTTTTCTCAACACTAATGTTTAACAGCATGGCGCATATGAGCAAAGAGACTTACTTGTAATACAAATGTAGATAACTGTCGCCATCCACCACCTTGTGGCACACATATCGACTAGAGCCTCCGGCTGACAACTGAATATTCTGTGTTAGATCAGACCCCTATGTCTCCTGAATTCAGTAATTTATAGTTTCGATTTGCTAATTCAGCTGTTGACGACAGAGGGTAGTTAACTCATCCCTACTGTCCTCAATTCCCAAAGTTATATTCTCATTGGCTATTCTATGTGGCTCGTGGTGGACCCAAGGTATCTTATTGCTGCGTAATTACTCATATGACCATACTCCAGTGTCTTAGTTAGCGTAGCGTCTTGCTTACGCTATTACGCATGAATGCTGATCATCACATTCTTAACCTAGTTGCCTGTCCAGGTGTTGTCATACTAATGTAATGGCTGTAAACACTTTTCGCAAGTCTCGAACATTTAGGTAATGGCTTAAATTTCCAATCTCAAATTTGAGACACTAAAACTCCCCTCCATAAAACGTGAAATATTTTCTACTACAATGATAAAATATCACACTTGTTTTCTATACTTAACATTACATCCACCAGCATTTTTCGTTTGGTTCAACCGTCCCAAAAAATTACTCCCAACCAAATTACACAAATTACATGAATCACATGAATTCGTTCTCATGTGTCCCTTTCTGTTCATTAATCCACTTTCTCTCGTTGGCTTGGTTCCTTCACCAAAAAAAATTTACCCACAAGTTACACCAATTACAATATTTACATTAGTGGGTTATCATAGGTCTCTTTGTCTACTTTTCTCAGCACAAGTCTGTATTTCACTTATACACTGTGACATCAGCGCGGGTCCCTGGGTCTCCGGTCTGCGGACTCGCATCTCGGATCTCCTTGTCGTTGGGTCCTGCCTCTGTTACGCCCTTCGGAGGGTCTGCGTTGTCCCTCTCCGCGTTGACTGCTCCGGCCTTCCTTCTCGCGTCGCGCGTTCGGAAGACGGGTAACGCCAGTCTGTGCCTCCACAAGCACAGACCAATCGCCGTGGCTGCTGCCGTTGAACCGGCCACGACCCCGCCGTATGTCCACTTCCACGCGTAGAGTCGGGCCTCGATCTGCTTCTGCAACAGGTCCATCGACATGGGGACTGGTCCCATGCGGCCCACACCTCGTCCAGTACTCCGCGGTGCCTTCTCAGGTACTCCACTTCCTCCGGTCGTAGAAATGCCGGCACTGGTGGCAAGATTAGCCCCTGGTCCTTCCATTCGGCTCGGGATTGGAATTGGCGGCTAGCTGGTAACGTCAGCGATCCAACTAGTATGTCCCAGCCCTGTGGCTGCTCGAGTACACCTGTTCCCTGGATACTTGTTTGATTCAAGAGGCATTCGTGAGTGTTTAGGCATTTGCATTCTACTCTCGTAAGTCTCTCTACTGCATACAGCCATGCATCTTTTACTGGATGTTTTCTAAATACAGGCCTAAAATTGTTGGACACAATCTCTCGTGTGCACATCGAGTAACCTTGATTGGTTCCGAAATATAGGCTACTCAGGCAAGCCTCATCTGTCCTCTCTATTGTGGGGACTACCGCCTGGCACATAGTCATAGTCCCTTCCTGGCAACTCTTCATATAATCTGCAGGTAGCAACATGTAACTCCTCCTATCTGATGATACCGCTAACTTCTCGGTCCCTGTTTGAATCCTAATGAATTTTCCTATATTGAGCTCGAATGTTGGTAACGCCACTGTGTTGTACACAAGGTAGGTTCGCTTCTCATGTCTTAGGGGAAGTTGGATAACAAGGCGAATAGCTTCCTCTGTGGCCAGGACTGCGACTTGGGCCGATGCATAGAATACATGCATAATCTCCGGCTTCAAGGCTGTAATAAATAAATAGCCTTGCTCGAGTTGCACATAGATGCCGCGTAAAAATCGCGAACTGTTTATGAGAGGGTAACAAACTGGCCTTCAGGCGATGTGTCATCGCTAAGTCTAGGCTTAATGTTATACTAGCTATATCCGTGTACATCTTCATTAATAAGACTTCTAGTTCTCTCGTGTAGCTTGCTCTTTTTCTGCCTTGATTATCCGGCGTGTGGTCTGATTAAGTTGCTGGTCTAGTGTTAACTGCTCTCTAACCTCTTCTTCGCGGCGTAATTTCATTGCCCTAATCATTTGAGCTAGTATATTTGCGTTTTCCCCTACGCGCAAATCTATCTCGCGGCTCATCGTCAAACGTTCCTTCCCGTCGTCTTAACGTCTTAATTTTGTCATTTATGGGTCCCAAATCTTCGATCAATGCGGCTCCAAATAGAAACTTGAGGGCTTTCCCTTCTAGGTTAAGTATTCCCCTCTTAACTCGCGGTCCTCTCGGTAGCGTCTGCAGTAGGTCGTCGGCTTTCCCCTGCAGCTCCCCTGCTAGCTTGCTAGCGTACCTCAGCTCCTGCCATTGAGCTGGGTCCCTTCCGACAGTGAAGGTTAAATCTCATAATTCCTTGATCAGGTCGCTTATCGCTTGGGCGTGTTTCTTTACGCCGAAGTCCACCATGACATGCCGCACGGCGCCTCTAATTAATATCTCTCGTTCCATTAGGAACGCCATTCCTCTGTCTCCTATTATCCTCTCTGTACCGACTGGCTCCGCTCTTCCTTCACCTGAAAATTAAAATGAGCGCATTACTATTCGCTATCTCGCGCGCGACGTTCCGACTCCGTCCGGCTTTATTCCTTGTAGTTACGCTGAGGCCTTGGGCGCAATGCATAACCGGGTTGGCCTTCAGTAGACTCGCTTGCCCTTGGTGGGTTGCGTGCTGACGCGTTGACATTACCTGCCCCACTATTCTCGTCTCTCTCCGCTGTTTTTTCTGTCTCGGTCTCCTCCACAGCGGCGACATTACCGCTGACTCGGCTTTCTCGCTCATTTCTATTGCGGCCTTCACGCTGTGTGTTGGTTCTTGTATCTGCCTCCTCCACAGCTGGGTCATTTCCGCTGACTCGGCTTTCTCGCTCATTTCTATCGTGGCCCTCACGCTGTGCGTATCGGTATAGTGGCCAGGCTTCTCCGCCTTCCGATTCTGAGTCGCTTGAATCCGCCTCGTTTCTGGTCTCTGTCCCATCTTCAGTGGGCACGATACCGCTGCGTCGGCGTTTGTACTCGTTCGCTCCCTGCCTCTCGTAAGGCTGGAACGAGTGGAGCGGTTCACGTCCTCCCTCTTCTGAGGAGGAATCACTGGAGCTCGATTCACTGTCTTCCCTCTCTGGTTTGGGTCGCAGTTCCCGCCTCCTTCGCCGATTCTGCTTCCGTCTCTCACGAAGCTCTTCTTTCGAAGCCCTGCATAGCTTCAATTGTGCCACATGGACATTCACTTCTCTCTTCCCTACCTGTATTTTGTACACTAGGTCAGAGATCTTCCGCAACACTTGGTATGGACCTAGCCATTTGGGGTTAGGTTTCCTTCCCCTTCCCATCCTTTTGCGGTACACTAGTTGGCCCTTGCGGTATTCTGTCCTCCATGCTTGCTGGTTGTGGCGACAGTTTTTGGACCTTCTCACGTGGGCCAGTTTCCTCTGAGCTCTCCGGCGGGCTTGCTTCAGTTGGCCGGCCAATCTCCTTACTGCCTCTACCGCCGGTCCTCTCGACTCTGTGACCGTCTTTTTCTTTGTTGTTTCTCCCCCTTCCTTTGCTCCTCGCAAGGGTCGCGGGTCCGTCCGGCAGATCATTACTTTAGGTTGGTTCACCTCCGTCCCTCTTGGCGGGCGGTCTCTCTGTTTAAATTTCTGGCCCCTCAGGGTCACCTCGTCCGTGGCCAAGTCAATGTATGCTTCAAATTCTATTAATAAATCTTGCCCTATAATTCCGTCCTTTTGAAGCGGAAAGGGCGCCACTACGAAATCGTGGATGCAACGTTGGTTTCCGATTACATTTTCCAAGCGTCTGGTTCCTTCAATTCCCAGCGCTTGGCCGGTTATGCCCCTGACCACATCTCTGAGTTCCTCCGTGGGCTCATCTCCCACATATGGCTGAATCAAGGACACATCAGCTCCCGTCTCCACGATAAAGTCATATTCTTTTCCTTGCACTAACACGTCGATGGATAATGCTGTTTCTGTCTTCGTATTCGTGACTGGGACCCATGCGGTCTTTTTCCGGCGGTTGGCGGGGCACTCTTCAGCCGAATCTAGTTTGGGGAGTTCTTCTCCCTCCTGGCTGTGGGATTCCTTCCCGCCTTGCAGTGTCTTGCTATATGGCCTGGTTGCCCACAGTCGTAACAGATGAGCGGGGCTCGAACCCGTTCTCGATCCCTGCCCGCTCGTTCTTGGAAACGTTGTACGGGCGTTTTCCACAGCTGTCTATCCCTTCGCCGAGGTGGTCCGTTCTTCCTTGCTTCCGCGCTGTACCGCTCGTCCCTTTGTACAGCGAAGGCGGCATGTTCTTTATGCCTGGTCTCCATCTTGTTGGCGTTATGTATTACCGTTGCCATGGCCAGCGCTTGTTCTATTGAGTCGGGGTTACGAATTCTCAGTTCGTGGCCCGTTTCCCCTCTTAAGCCATACACGAAGCTGGTGAGTAGCCGGGACTCCGCCTCTTCCCTTAGGATTCTTTGTTCCGTCGGGTCCGCACTTTTCCTCACAGTTTTCCGGCTTAATGCGCGGCATCTGTCGAGAAATTGGTTGGGTGTTTCTTCCCTTCCTTGCGCTGCCCCATGAAGTTGGTTGTAGTGGTACCGCGCCGGTAGTTTTTCACTAAAGCGGTCCACAACGCTGCTTTCAGTTCTTCATATCTCACATTTTCCCCCGCGAGGTGGTCCCTACCGTTTATGAACACTCTCGCTTCTCCTATTAATTTAGCTCTCACTATGTCTGCTAAGTCCTCCCCTGACCAGTTGCTCAGGCGTGAACACTGCTCCACCTGTGATATAAACTCCGTTAACGGTATGGCGTTGGCCTGACCGCTCCATTCCTTGATGCTTGAGGCCAGCGATAAATCTTTGGTCTTAACCCCTATTGTTAGCCCTCTTAATTACTACTCTAATTGCGCTATTCTAGCCTCCATGATTCTATTTAATATTATCCTTGCTTATTCCTGTCTTCTCAACTTTTCTCCTCTACCAGTCTCTACGGGGTGTGTTTCCGTTGATCACGCAGCTGCCAACGCTTTGTTACACCTCAGGGGAGAGGGAGAGAAAATATGTTTACTTTAGTCTGTAGCTGCCCAGTTAACTAACATCTTCGCGGCCCTCGGCCGCCGTCGGCTGTCTTGGTTCTGGTCGCTCGGGATAGGACGTGGACGGGATGGTTGTGAAGGGGTGAATCAAAACTCCCTGCGTACATCATATCCTATGTACACTGTCTATTTACATTAATATTTACATTAAAAGGGCCACTTCGGCCTGTTTACATGACACTTCTCGCTAAGCTCGTTCTAATTTCTCTGTCGGTGGGAGGTACCATGAGATTGTTACTTTCCTTCATTGCTTGTCACTCTCTACTCCATTTCTACCCTATTCTACCCTGGCTCTCGCTGGGGTACACTGGAGACTGCACTTAAGATCACACAACAACACTTTTCTCAACACTAATGTTTAACAGCATGGCGTATATGAGCAAAGAGACTTACTTGTAATACAAATGTAGATAACTCTCACCATCCACCACTTTGTGGCACTCATATCGACTAGAGCCTCCGGCTGACAACTGAATATTCTGTGTTAGATCAGATCCCTATGTCTCCTGAATTCAGTAATTTATAGTTTCGATTTGCTAATTCAGCTGTTGATGTCGGAGGGTAGTTAACTCCTCCCTAGTGTCCTCAATTCCCAAAGTTATATTCTCATTGACTATTCTACGTGGCTGGGGGGTGGACCCACGGTATCTTATTGCTGCGTAATTACTCATATGACCATACTCCAGTGTCTTAGTTAGCGGAGCGTCTTACTTACGCTATTACGCATGAATGCTGATCATCACATTCTTAACCTAGTTGCCTGTCCAAGTGTTGTCATACTAATGTAATGGCTGTAAACACTTTTCGCAAGTCTCGAATATTTAGGTAATGGCTTAAATTTCCAATCTCAAATTTGAGACACTACAAGGGTTAAACAGAACCCTTCTGCTGTTGCAAGAAATGTCTACATGTAGGGGGAAAGTATTTTCAATAACTTCTGTGACGTGTGAATTGTATACTTCATTCCAAAAAAACTGGCCACAGGCATACTGATTCATTGGCAAAATTGTATGCACCTTGCAGCCTGTGGCGCATCAGTTGTTGTGAACCTGCCGAGAAAATTAAGAACCTCCATCCATATGTAGATGTATACATTTTTTTGATGTTCATTAATAGCTTTATTTGTGTGTTTTATTACATCCACTGTATATTCCACTTCACCACAATTGCGTCTACATACTCGTATTAGGATATCTTGCCAATGCCAGTTCTTCACTACTGATTTCTACACCTCTTACACATTCTCTGTAACTAATGTTTATTCATCTTTCTGTCTAACCAAAAAAAATTGTTATGAAAACCAATCACCTGACAGCTGGTACAGAGGCAACTTCAAACGTGTCAGGTATATCCAATTTACTTCAAAGAAAGGGCAAGAGGCTAACAAGTGTCTATAATATGTCACACATTGTCACAAATCATTAGTCATACTAAAATCCTGGTATTAATTTCTGATAGACGCTGAGTAAACCCCAGGGCCTAGTGCGGCTGGAAGGATAAGTGCGGCCGGTGCGTAAGGTTGACAACCTTATCGCCATCTTTGAGCCGATTGTCTAGATAGTGTGGGACCCTCAACATCTCACAATCCTATGGGCCTTCACGGCCTGGTACCTGGATAGCTTTACTTTTACTTTTTTACTTTTAGTTATCCTAAAGCAAATCCTCAACACAATGACACCTCTATGTTATTACACGGATACAGACTGCAAGTGTGACAGAAAATAAATGATAAACTTCAGCATTTATAGATCCTGGAAACGCTATGATGTAGTACGAAAGCACTGCTTAGTACAGTGGTTCTCAAACTATGGGGCGCTAAACCAGGGGGGGCGTAGGGCTTGAAAAGGGGCGCAGCATACTTTCATACAGATAAAAATTAAAACTGCCATAAATCAATTAGAAAAGTAAGAAAAAATAAAAATACATATAGAAAAACTTTTGATGAGTACAGGCTTTAATTGTCATGAATTTCAAAATAACTAATAATTAGTCTCTTTACTGGCAATTATAAAACTCGTATGCCAGAGACAGCGTTGATAGTTCGGCAGCAGCCGCATCCTCTGAAATCCTCTGAAGTCAAGACTTCTTAAAATGCTGTGTGAGGAAATGGGTG
>NW_019738989.1:25859-34729 GCF_002891405.2 Cryptotermes secundus
CAAAAGGCAATGAAGATACTGATTCCTTTCGCAACAACTTACTTATGCGAGACAGGCTTTTCTGCTTTGGCAACTATAAAGTCAAGGTATCGTTCAAGGCTAAATATTGCTAAAGAAGTTAGAGTGGCCATTTCTGATATTACACCACGTTTTGATAAACTTTGTTCTCAAAAGCAGGCTCATCCATCACATTGAACTTTGACATTTAAATGTTTGATTTTCTTTGCAGAAAAAATTAAATACTTGTTAGTTAAATATCGTTTCATTTCAATAATTGCAAGTTAATTGCAAGTGTTAAAACTAATTTCTATTGTAGGCCTAATATTGTGATACTTTAATTTTGAGTAAAAGAACTGCTAAATAGTATGTAGAAACACACAAAATAAACTAAATAAAACGTCAAACATACCATGACTTCTATTTTGATAAAGAAAAACAGGCTGGGGGCCTGTTTACACAAGATCTGTTGTCATCTCTATTAGATCTGCTTAAAGAAAATGGGAGCGGTACATCACACGCAACATTCAAGGTACTACAGGCAGGAAAAAAACTTTCAAAATCTAAGTAAACAGCGCAGAGGAGTTGTTTCATGTACACGGACAAGACAAGCGGCATTTCTGCACATTTGTGTTATCTGCCTAACAGCACACATACAGCTCACCTCAGGTTCAGCCTTTATTTCTGGAAATGTTATTAGGACAGGATCCTCTTCCTCTTATGCATCTGAGACTGCCTCAGATTTTACATTCTTGGCCTGATTTGCATCATGAAGTGTTGGGTATGTGTCACCATATGGACCCACTAAAGCGTTCTCCAAATTAATACAGTTCTGTAAAAACCATCACATCCTTCTCAGAATTGGATGCACAATACCACACATTAAACAGCATATGCTCTCCTTGCTATATCTGTTTCTCGTAACATCTAACCCATAAGATCTGTTTTGTACGGATATTCTTCTCTACAGCTATCATGATCACTAGAATGTACTTGTTTTATAGCTCAGTGACCTTCCCAAGGAACTACTGGTCACTGCAGCAGTACAGAAAATATCTGCTTTCTTTGGTACCTAAAACCATCATAATGAAGAGCTCCACAACTTGTTACCTTTGTTCACCAAGCATAATTAAAATATCAAGTCAAGGAGGATGAGATGGGCAGCTCATATAGCAGGCATGGGGGGAAGAGGAATGCATATAGGATTTGCTGAGAAAGCCATAATGAAAGAGATCAATAAGAAGACCTAGGCATAGGAGGGAAGGCAATATTTTAGTGGATCTTTAAGAGACATAGAATGGGGTGGTGTGGACTGGATTCATATGGCTCAGGATAGGGACTTGTGACGGGTTTTTGCGAACGTCAATATACTTCCAGGTTCTATACAATGTTGGGAAAATCTTCAGTGGCCAAGCAACTGGTGGCTTCTCCAGGACTCACTCAGCTCCATGAAGTTAGATATAGTACCTAAGGGCTCATTACTGTGCTCTTACATGGTCAAAATGGCTCTGCATCCTAAGGCAAACAGACCCAGTACAAATCTTTCCAATCTATTTCTTTAAAATTTATCTTAAGAAATTGAACTTTTTATGCCAAGCTAGTGTTAGTTTCCATAATCCACCTGGGGAGTATACATTGTTCTTCATATTGTAACATTTTGCATTTTTATGTGGGAGAAGGTTTCTATTCAAGGAGAGTGATATGGGTATGTAAGTAAGTAAGGAAGTAAGGGGTGGGCCATAAATCCGGCCCCCGCACTGTGACATTCAATGATTTATTGTGCTTCACTTTGGATTAGCCTGTGGGATCTGCCCACATTCAAGCAAGTGTGACAACGCAAGCTTCATTGCTTAGCAACGATGAGTAAACAGCGACTGCAGGCAAAGCCCACAACAATACGGACAGTGACTGGTTTTCTATATGCCCAACCCTAGGTTACATAGGAAAATACAGTTACAGTCACAGTTCTAGATTCTACAGTTCTACAATTCTGGTTCAGTGTGTTCATTATTGTTCTTATTATTCTTCAATTCTTTAAACGCAAGTTCGTCTGTGTATACGGTGCAACTGTAATAAATACTATAGGACAGTTCAACTAGTGGTTGTCTCTTCACATGACATCCCACATTGGTGACCCCGACTGAACATGGAAACCGCAGACAGTTCATCAGCAGAAGTGCCCAGAATGGTCGTGCGGCTCCCGCTGTTCTGGCCCGAGAGACCAGCCGTCTGGTTTGCCCAAGCCGAGGTGCAATTCACCTTGGCCGGCATAAACAGCCAGCGGATCAAGTTCTGCCACGTCACCTCACAGCTAGACAACCGATACGCCACAGAGGTTGAGGACATCATTACCTCTCCACCCAAATTAGGCCCCTACACCCTACTCAGGACCGAGATTGTGAGGCGGCTATCCTCTTGGAAGCCGCAGCACTCTGTGCGGACCGCATCTCCGAGGTCGAAGTCCAGCCAACGCTCGCTAGCGTTGATGAACCAAGGACATTGGCCACTTCGGCAGGAGATCGATGAACTCTCCCGCAAAGTGGCTGCACTCAGCACCGACCAGGACCGCCTCCACCCCCCCTTCAGGGAGTCTGACAACAAACCGAGAGACCAAGGCTCCAGTCCCAAGTGTTCCCGCCCCGCTTTCAACAACCTCCGGCCCGGGAGCAGATGCCCCTCCAGGGACGACACTACATCCAGTATCTGCTGGTACCACCGCCGCTTCTGCGCTCGGGCACATAACTCTACTCCCCCCTGCTCCTACCGCAAGCAGGGAATCTGACGCAGCGGAAATCATCGGCGGCACATATCTGGGCTACGAAAACAGGCCGCCTCTTCATAACGGACAGAGTCAGCAAACAGCAGTTCCTTGTTGACACGGGTTCGGACCTCTGTGTATACCCCCGCAGGCTCGTCCATCGACGCATGGAACGTACCAACTATGACCTGTGTGCGGCTAATGGCACGTCCATCCACACCTACGGATGGCTGCCTCTCAGCCTCAACTTGGGCCTACGCCGAGAATTCACGTGGCGCTTCGTACTGGCCGACGTCCCGCACCCTCTAATCGGCGTGGACTTCCTGTCGCATTTCGGCCTCCTGATGGACTGTCGGAACAGCCGCATCCTGGACTGGGTCACGATGCTCTCAGTCCCGGCATCAGCGGCCAACGCACTGATCCCCAGTGTAAAGACAATCAGCAGCAACACACCAATCGACAGCCTTATCACAGAGTTCCCGGATCTGACCCGCCCAGCTGGAGTCCAGCGCGAGATACGACACAACACCGTCCACCACATCAGGACTGTACCTGGCCTACCAGTAACCTGCCTACCACGTCGACTGGCACCGGACCAACTCGCTATCGCAAAAGCCGAATTTATCCCCATGTTGCTGGATGGTACAGCTCGTCGATCAGAGAGTTCATGGTCCTCGGCACTACACATCGTGCCCAAGAAAGACAGCGGATGAAGTCCATGCGGCGACTACAGAGCGCTCAACTCACGGACCATCCCCACCGCTACCCCGTCCGGCATATCCATGACTACTCCCACCAGCTTTTCAGTTATTCCGTCTTCTCCGAGATCGACCTGGTGAGAGCCTACAACCAAAATCCCGTCCATCCCGACGATATACAGAAGACGGCCATCACCACTCCATTCGGCCTATTCGAGTTCCCCTTTATGTCCTTCAGCCTTCGCAACGCCGCACAGACCTTCCAATGCTTCATGGACGACATTCTGCGGGGACTCGACTTCTGTTTCGCTTACCTGGATGAATCCTCATCTTCTCCCGGTCTCTAAAGGAACACGAGAAACACCTACGGGCACTTTTTGACCGACTGCAGAAGTAAGGGATCCTCATCAACCCGGCCAAGTGCGTCTTCCGAGTACCTGAGATCACCTTAATCGGTTATAAGATGTCGCCCGAAGGTTCCCAACCGCTGGAAGAACGAATAAAATCTCCAGGAATGTCAACATCCCAATACCGCCAGTCAGCTCCGCCTTTTCATGGGCATGCAGAACTACTACAGGTGATTTCTGCCCCACGCGGCAGCCTTCCATGCACCACTGCACGACGTCCTTTCCAAACCCAGTGTCAAGGGCTCCCACCCTATCACTTGAACACCGGAACTCCGCAGGGCCTTCGAAGAGTGCAAGGCGAGTTTGCCACGCGCCACACTACTGGCTCACCCCGATCAATCCGCGCCGCTTGCACTCGTCACAGATGCTTCCACGTCCGCCATGGGTGCCGTGATACAGCAACTCGTCAAGAACGCCTTGCAGCCCCTGGCATTCTTCTCAAGGAAACCCAACCAGGCCCAGCAAAAATACAGTGCGTATGACCGCGAGCTGCTGGCCATCAATGAGGCCGTAGAGCACTTTCCCCACATGCAGGAAGCGCGCCACTTCAGCATCTTCACAGACCACAAACCTATTACCTACGCTTTCCAGCAGAAAAGGGACAAATGCTCACCTTGGCAATTCAACCACCTGGATTTCATAGCACAATTCACGACCGACACCCAAAATATCTCGGGACAGGACAACGTTGTTGCCGATGCGCTCTCCCGCTTCGAGTCCGTCACTGCGCCACCATCCTACGACGCATTGGCGGCATCGCAGCACAGCGACGACGAGCTCCAATCGCTTTGGCAGTCAAACACCGCTTTGCGGCTCGAAAAGCTACCAACCCCGGTACCACGGTGTCCATCTACTGCGATACCTCTGCTGGGAAACCTCGGCCGTACATCCCAGCTCCTATACGGTTCGAAGTGTCCCAGTCCGTCCATGATTTGTCGCACCCAGGGACCAAAGCAAAGGCAAAACTGGTCGCACAGCGTTTCGTGTGGCCAGGCGTGCAGGATTGCCGCACCTGAGCACGTGCTTTTCAACCCTGTCAGCGTTCCAAAGTCTCCCGCCACACAGTGAACCCCATTGGGCTACTTTACACCCCCGGCAGCCAAATTTCTTCACGTCCACATAGACCTTGTTGGACCCCTTCCGACATCAGGAGGCTACATATACTGCCTCACTGCAGTCGACCGTTTCACCCGTTGGCCAGAAGCCATCCCCATCCCGGAAATCACAGCCGACACAGTGGCACGAGCCCTACTCACCGGCTGGATATCCCGCTTCGGTTGCCCACAGACCATCACCACCGACCAGGGACGTCAGTTTGAAACTCAACTCTTCCGCTCCCTGGCCAAGCTCTGTGGCATTCAACTCTCGCGGACAACTGCTCACCACCCATCGGTTAACGGACTAGTGAAACGTTTTCACCGAACACTAAAGGCAGCCATCATGTGCCACGCAGACCAACACTGGATAGAAGCCCTACCCCTGGTTCTCCTCGGAATCCGCACGGCATTCAAAGAGGACCTGCAGGCATCAGTAACTGAGCTCGTGTACGGCGAGCCACTAAGGATACCAGGAGCGCTGCTAACTCCGACTGCCGACCCAGTGGATCCAGCGCACCTCATCACCCAACTTCGCTAAAATATGGCCTGCCTCACAACGATTCCAGCAACACGCCACGCCTCCCCGGCTATATTCGTGTACAGAGACCTCGAGAAGTGCACGCACGTCATCCTCCGGCAGGACACGACTCGTAGATCGTTAGAGCCCCCTTACAGCGGCCCCTACCTGGTCCTATCACGGAAGGAGAAGACAATGCAAATCCTCGTGCGCGGCAGGCTCGCCACCGTGTCAACCGATAGGGTCAAACCTGCCTACATGTTAAACGAGACAGGCCGTGGCACCACCACCAAGACCTTCAACCCCGCAGCCGACGAAACCCCAACCGCCGTCCCGTATGCCGTACCACCACAGCCTGTACAACGAACTATATGCTCAAGATGTCATGTACATTTTCCTGATCGCTTTAAAAGTTGCGCAACGGTCTCCGTGGGGGGCTTGATGTGGGAACTGCTCACATTCAAGTAAGTGTGACAACGCAAGCTTCATTGCTTAGCAACGACGTGTAAACAGCGGTTGCTAGGCAAAGCCCACAACAATACGGGCAGTGACTGGTTTTCTATATGTCCGTCTCTAGGTTAAATAAGAAGATACATTGAGAGGAAGGTACAGTTGCATTTACAGTTCCACCTTCTACAGTTCTACAATTCTGGTTCAGTGTGTTCATTGTTATTATTATTATTCTTCAATTCTTCAAAGGCAAGTTCGACTGTGTAAACGGTGCAACTGTAATAAATGCTATAGGACAGTTCAACTAGTGGTTGTCTCTTCATATGACATCCCACAAGCTCTTTATTGATCCTACGCTTTTAATAAAGTGTAGGACCCTGCTTATGGGGGCGTCATAAAAGTCACTTGGTTCCATAAAAAAGTGACCCAAGTGACGAAATATTAAATAAGCTATAGCCTCACAATCACACAGAATGTGTGCGGCTGATTTGTTGTCTTGTAGGCACCTTTCACAAGTTTGTCTGTCTGTCAGTCCCAACTTGAAAAGGTGTCCTTTCAGGTGGCAGTGTCCGGTAAGTAATGCTACCACCCATTTTAGTTGATCTCTGTTTAATCTCAACAGATCCTTTGTTCTTCTGGCAGAGGGTCTTGCTATAAAACCTGTTGCCTGTCAGAGTCGAATTATGGATTTCCATTATTTTTTATGGTTTCTATCAGTCCAGTCCATGACGGCTTTTTTTTTGGCAACTCCAATTGAGCTGCTGCAAGCTGGTTCAGGTCATACAAACAGCTGTTCAGATCGGGATACGGGTAGGTCATATAGCGTGCATGTGAGAAAGAAAAATCACAGAAGACCTGAAAGAATGAGACAACTTGGGAGACAATTGTGAAGATGGATTTTGTTAAAGATACAATTATGGGGGTTTTGGACTGGGTTTGTTTGTGTCAGGATGCAAAGTCATGATGAGCATGTGTGAACACAGTAATGAGTGCTTAGGTTCCATAAAGAGCAGATACGTATTGTCTGTACTTCCACAGGGACCACAGGTTTCTCAGGAAGGTCCCTGCATTATGAACTTAACACTTGCTATGATTATGAAGTCTGTAGAGAACAAATCTGTACAGAGCAACTGTTAGGAGAAACAGCTACAGCAAGGAGAGCATATATTGCTTCATGTATGGTGTAGTACAGCCATGACTGATTATTGCATAATTTTATGTATAGTGATGTAAGACTGTTTTTTGATATAAATTTAACACTTTATTTATCTATTTTAATGATTATAAACTGTACATATATATTTATATTTGTATTGTACTATATTAACTATGTGACTGGTTCTATATCCATGTGTATGGATTTATGGAATATACAATAAATGAATAAATGAATGAATGAAAGATGTGATGCCTTTACAGAACTGTACCAATTCAGAGAAAGTTTTAATGGGTCCATATGGTGAGATATATCCAGCAAGTCATGATGCAAACCAGGCCATGTATATAAAAGCTGAGGAGGTCTCAGACTCACAAGAGGAAGCGGATCCTCTGCAAATAACAGTTCAGGAGATAAAGGTTGAACCTGAGGTGAGCTGTATGCTTCTGTATGTCCACTGTTAGGCAGATATCACAGATAGGCAGGAATTCCAGTTGCCTATCTCATCTCCATGTGTCTGGCTGTCTGACTGTGCAAATAGAACAACTGCACTATACTGCTTGCCTTTCAAGGCCTTGTTCTGAAGTGTCTCTAGACACTTATAGTTTGTTGAATGTAAGCTGCTTGTGATGTACCACTTCCATTTCATTTTAAACAGTTCTGATTTAGATGAAATTAAATTTTATGTAAACTAAACTGTATTTGAGAGAAGTTCTATAGCAGCAAAAATCCTTAGGGAGTCACAGAACTGTTTGCAGTTTGACATATGTTAGAACCAAGAATTTAAGATACAAGAACCCTTGTGAGCTAATTTCAATGAATCCCACAAGATATTTTTCATGCGATGTAGATAACAAAATATTCTGCACTCTCTTGCAACAAGAGTGGCAAGAATTGTACTGTATGGAGCTGAAGAAACATTTCTTGCTGTGAGAGAAAGTATTGTGTCTCATGCTTGTGTGCACAGACAAGAGTTTTATTTTCACATATCACTTCAATTTGTCAAAGAAACTAAATATTTAGTGACCCGCCTCTTTTTTTTTATAATCCATGTGCGGAGTTCCTTATACTTGGGCGATAACGGTTTTCGATATTATGTAGGAGAGCAATGAGTTCAAGGAGAGAGATGTGGCTAAGTCATGTAGTGCACATGCAACAGTGAGAAATGCATACGAAGAGAAGAAAAACTTGGGAGACCTGAGTGCGAATGGAAAGTTGCTATTAAGATAGATTTTAAAGAAATAATTTGGAAGTGTTTGTACTGAGTCTGTTTCTACAGAATATGAAGCCATGTTGAACACAGTAGTGAGCCTTTTCTGGCCTTCTCAACAAATCCTATATGCATTGCTCTTCTCCCCTGTGTCTGCTATATGAACTTCCCATCTCATCCTCCTTGACTTTAGCTTTTAGGTACAAGAAATAACTTCATGGAGCTGAGTGACTCCGTGAGAAGCCACCAGTTGCATGGTCACTGAAGATTTTCCCAACATTGTGTAGAACCTGGAAGTTTATTGACATGTTTGCAAAAACCCGTCACAAGTCCTTCTCTTGAGCCATATGAATCCAGTCCACACCACCCCATCCTATGTCTCTTAAAGATCGACTAAAATATCTTCCCACCTATGCCTAGGCCTTCCTAGTGGTCTCTTTCCTTCTGGATTTCTCAGCAAATCCTATATGCATTCCTCTTCTCCCCCATGCCTGCTATATGAGCAGCCCATCTCATCGTCCTTAACTTGATATTTTAATTATGCTTGGTGAACGAAGGTTACAAGTTGTGGAGCTCTTCA
>NW_019738990.1:0-25480 GCF_002891405.2 Cryptotermes secundus
ACTTTCTAGACACAAGGAGAAGAAGCTGAAGAAGAAAAAGGGGGGGTAGGAAGAGAAGAATCTGAACGAAGCCTAAGTAAGACGCATGGCTCAGAAGTTAGCAACGCAAAGCTAGCAAGCTAGTAACGCAACGCTAGAAAGCTAGCAACACAAAGCTAGGAAGATAGTATCGCAAAACTACCAAGCTAGCAACGCAAATCTAGCCATCTAGCAAGCTAGCAACGCCAAGCTAGCAAGCTTGCAACGCATATATAGCAAGGTAGCAATGGAAAGCTAGAAAGCTAGCAACGAAAAGCTACCAAGATAGAAAATCAAAGCTAGCAAGATAGAAACTCAAATCTAGCAAGCTAGCAAGCTAGAAACTCAAAGCTAGCAAGCTAGCAACGCAAGGCTAGCAAGCTAACAACGCAAAGCTAGCAAGCTAGTACGCAAATCCAGCAAGATTGCAAGCTAGCAACTCAAAGATAGCAAGATAGGAACGCAAAGGTAGGAAGTTAGCAACGCAAAGATAGCAAGCTAGCAACTCAATGCTATGAAGCAAACAACGCAAAACTAGTAAGATAGCAACGCACACCTAGCAAGCTAGCAACGCATATCTAGCAGTCTAGAAAGCTAGGAAAGCAAAGCGAGCAAGTTGCAACGAATGCTAGCAAGATAAGAACGCAAAAATAGTAAGATAGCAACGCAAATCTAGCAAGCTAGCAACGCACATCTAGCAGTCTAGCAAGCTAGCAAAGCAAAGCTATCAAGCGAGGAACGCAAAGCTAGCATGCTAGCAACGCATAGCTAGCAAGCAAGAAAGGCCCACAAGGAAGAAAGCAAGCAAGCAAGCAAGGAACGCAAAGCTAGCAAGCTAGCAACGCAAAGCTAGCAACCCAAAAGTTGCAAGCTAGCAACTCAAATCTAGCAAGCTAGACAAAGCTAGGAACGCAAAGTTAGCAAGCTTGCAACGCAAACTAACAAGCAAGAAACGCAAAGCAACAAGCAAGAAAAGAATGAAGCAAAGGAAAGCAAGCAAGGAAGAAAGCAACCCAAAGCTAGCAAGCTCAAATCACAAATGTTGCACGCTAGCAACAAAAAGCTAGCAAGCTAGCAAGGTAGCAACGCAAATCTAGAAATCTTGCAACGGAAAGCCAGCAAGCTTGCAACGCAAAGTTAGCAAGTTAGCAAACTAGGAACGCAAAACTAGCAACATAGGAATGCAAAGCTAGCAAAGTTGTAAGGAAAATCTAGCAAGCTAGCAACGCAAAGCTAGCAATATAGCAACGCAAAGCAAGCAAGCAAGCAACGAAAATCTAGCAAGCTAGCAACGCAAAGCTAGCAAGCTAGCAACGCAAAGTTAGGAAGCTAGCAACGAAAAGCTAGAAAGCTAGCAACGCAAACCTAGCAAGCTAGCAAGGCAAAGCTTGCAAGCTAGCAAAGCAAATCTAGCAATCTAGCAACGTAAAATTAGCAAGTTAGCAACGCCAATTTAGCAAGCAATCAAACTAGCAACGTAAAGCTAGAAACCTACCAACGCAATGTAGGAAGCTAGCAACGCAAGCAAGCAAGCTAGCATCGCAAATCTTGCAAGCTAGCAAGCTAGCAACGCAAAGCTGGCAAGCTTGCAACGCACAGCCAGCAAGCTAGCAACGCAAATGTAGCAAGATATCAAACAAGCAACGTAAAGCTAGCAACCAAGTAACGCAATGTAGCAAGCTAACAACGCAATGCTAGCAAGCTAGCAACTCAAAGCTAACAAGCAAGCAACCAAAGCTTGCAAACTTATAACGCAAAGCTAGCAAGCTAGCAACTCAATGCTAGCAATCTAGAAACGCAAAGCTATCAAGCTAGCAAAGGAAAGCAAGCAAGCTAGACAAGAAAAGCTAGCAAGCTAGCAAGGCATAGCTAGCAAGCTAGAAACGCAAAACTATCAAGTTATCAACGCAGAGATTGCAAGTTAGCAACGCAAAGCAAGAAAGCAAGAACAAAACAACGCAAAGCAAGCAAGAAGGCAACGCAAATCTAGAAAAAACAACGCAAACAAGCAAGCAAGCAGGCAAGCAACACAAAGCAAAAAGAAAACAAGCTACGCACACAAGCAAGCAAGCAAAGAAAGCAAGCCAACAAGCAAGCAAAGTAATTCAAGCATGTTACGCAAAGCAAGCAAGCAAGCAAGAAACGCAAAGATAGCAAGCTAGGAAAGCAAAGCTAGCAAGCTAGCAACGGATAGTCAGCTAGCTAGCAACGAATGGCAAGCAAGCAAATTACGTAAATTTTGCTAGCTAACAAAGTAAAGATGAAAAGCTTGCAACGCAAAGCAAGCAAGCTAACTTAGGAAAGCTAGCAAGCTAGCAACGCAAAGCTAGCAAGCTAGAAACGCAAAGCTAGCAAGCTAGCAACGCATATCTAGCAAGCTAGCAACGGAAAGCTAGCAAGATAGAAACACAAATCTAGCAATCTAGCAGCGCAAAGCTATGAAGCTAACAACGAAACAAGCAAGGAAGAAACGCAAAGCAAGCAAGCAAGCTAGCAAGCAACGAAAAGCTAGCAAGCTAGCAAATCAAAGCTAGCAAGCTAGCCACGTATATCTAGCAAGCTAGCAACGCAAAGATGTCACGTTAGAAACGTAAAGCTGCCTGGCTATCTAGCAAAGCAAAGCTAGCAAGCTAGCAACGCAAAGCTAGTAAGCTAGTATTGGAAAGCCAGCAAGGTAGAAACGCAAAGCTGGCAAGCTAGCAACGCAGAGCTGGCAAACTAGCAACGCAAAGCTGGCAAGATTGCCAAGTAAAGCCAGCAAGCTAGCAAGGCAAAGCTAGCTATCTAGAAACGCATAGCTAGCAAGCTAGCAACGCAAAGCTAGCAAGCTAGGAACGGAAAGCTAACAAGCTACAAACGCAAACCTGGCAAGCTAGCAAAGCAAATTTAGCAAGCTATCAAAGCAAAGCTAGCAAGCTAGCCACGGAAATCTAGAAAGCTAGCAAATCAAAGCAACCATGTTGGCAAGGTAAAGCTAGCATTCTAGAAACGCAAAGCTAGCAAGCTAGCCACGCAAAGCTACCAAGCTAATAACGCAAAGAAAGCAAGCTATCAACGCAATACTAGCAAGAGAGCAACGCAAAGCTAGCTCGCTAGCAACGCAAATGAAGCAAACTTGGTAGCTAACAAAGCAAAGCTAGCAAACTAGGAACGACAAGCTAGCAAGGAAGTAAGGCATAGCTAGCAAGCTAGCAACGCAATGCTAGCATGCTAGCAACGCATAGCTAGCAAGCTAGCAAAGAAAGTTAGCAATCAAGAAAAGCAAATCTTGCAAGAAAACAAGCAAAGCAAAGGTAGCAATCTAGAAACTCAAAATTAGAAAGCTACCAACGAAAGCTAGCAAGCAATAAAGGGAAAGCAAGCAAGCTAGCAACGCAAAGCTAGCAAGCTAGCAACGCAAAGCTAGCAAGATAGCAACGCAAAGCTAGCGAGCTAGCAACGGAAAGCTAGCAATGTAGCAAAGAAAGCTAGCAAGCTAGCCTCGCAAACTAAGCAAGCTAGCAGCGCAAAGCATGCAAGCTAGTTACGCAAAGCTAGCAAGCTAACAACGCAAAGCTAGCTAGCTAGCAACCAAATCTAGCAAGATAGCAAGCTATAAACGCGAAGTTAGCGAGATAGCGACGCAAAGCTTTGAAATTAACAGCGCAAAACTAGCAAGCTTGCAACGCAAATCTAGCAAGCTAACAACGCAAAGCTAGTAAGATAGCAACGCAAAACTAGCAAGTTAGGAACGCAAATCTAGCAATCTAGGAAGCTAGCAACACAAACCTAGCAAGCGATCAACGAAAACTAGCAAGCAAAAACGCAGATAAGAAAGAAAGCAAGCAACGCAAAGCTAGGAATCTAGCAAAACAAAGTTAGCAAATTAGCAACGCAAAGCTGGCAAGCTAGAAACGCAAAGAAGGCAGGCTAGAATCGTAAAACTGGTAACCTAGCAACGAAAAGCTGGCAAGATAGCAACGCAAAGCAGGCAGGCTAGCATCGTAAAGCTGGTAAGCTAGCAAAGAAATGCTGGCAAGCTAGGAACGCAATTCAAACAAGCTACCATCGGAAAGCTAGCAACCTAACAACGCAAAGCTACCAAGCTAGAAACATAAAGCTAGCAAGCTAGAAACGCATATCTAGCAAGCTAGAGTCGGAAAGCTAGCAAGCTAGCAACACAAATCTAGCAATCTAACAGCCCAAAGCTATGAAACTGACAACGAAATTAGCAAGGAAGAAACGAAAAACAATCAAGCAAGCAAGCAAGCAACGCATATCTAGTAAGCTAGCAACGCAAGGATGTCAACTTAGAAACGCAAAGCTGGCTGGCTATCTAGCAAACAAAGCTAGTAAGCTAGCAACGCAAAGCTAGTAAGCTAGTAACGGAAAGCTAGCAAGGTAGAAACGCAAAGCTAGCAAGCTAGCCATGCAAATCTAGCAAGCTAGCAACGTAAAGCTGGCAATCGAGAAAAGCAAAGCTGACAAAATAGCAACGAAATGCTGGCAAGATAGCAAAGTAAAGCTAGCCAACAAGCAACGCCAAGCTAGCAATCTAGAAACGCATAGCTAGCAAGCTAGCAACGCATAACTACCAAGCTAGCAAGCTAGCCACGGAAATCTAACAAGATAGCAACGAAAGCTGTCAAGCTAGCAAAGCAAATTTAGCAAGTTATCAACGCAAGCTAGTAAGCTAGCAAAGCATAGATAGAAAGCTAGCAACGCAAAGCTAGCAAGCTAGCCACGGAAATCTAGAAAGCTAGCAAATCAAACAACCAAGCTGGCAACGCAATGCTAGCAATCTAGAAAAGCAAAGCTAGCAAGCTAGCCACGCAAATTTACCAAGATAGCAACGCAAATATAGCAAGCAAGCAACGCAATTCTAGCAAGATAACAACGCAAAGATAGCTCGCTAGCAACGCAAATATATCAATCTAGGAAGCTAACAAAGCAAAGATAGCAATCTAGGAACGACAAGCTAGCAAGGAAACAACGCAGAGCTATTAAGCTAGCAACGCAATGCTAACAAGCTAGCAAAACATAGCTAGCAAGCTAGCTACGAAAGCTTGCAAGCAAGAAAGCAAAACATGTAAGAAAGCTAGCAAAGCAAAGGTAGCAATCTAGAAACTCAAAGTTAGCAAGCTAGAAACGAAAGCTAGCAAGGAATTAACGCAAAGCAAGCAAGCAAGCAACGCAATACTAGCATACCAGCAAGGCAAAGCTAGCAAGCTAGCAAGGCAAATCTAGCAAGCTTGCAACGGAAAGCCAGCAATTTAGAAACGAAAATTAGCAAGCTAGCCAAGCAAATTTAGCAAAATAGCACCACAAAGCTTGCAAGCTAGCTACGCAAATCTTGCAAGATAGAAACGCAAAGTTGGCAAGCTAGCAACGCAAATCTAGCAATCTAGAAACGAAAGCTAGTAAGCAAGAAACGCAGATAAGCAATAAAGCAAGCAACGCAAAGCTAGAAATCTAGCAACGCAAATTTAGCAAGCTGGCAAAGAAAGATAGCAAGCTATAAACGCAAAGAAAACAAGCAAGCAACGCAAAGCTAGCAAGCCAGCAACGCAAAGCAAGCAAGCTAGCAACGCAAAGCTAGCAAGCTAGCAATGGAAAGCTAGCAAATTTAGCAACGCAAAGTTGGCAAGGAAGCCACGCAAATCAATCAAGCTTGAAATGCAAAGCTGACAAGCTAGCAAAGCAAATCTGCAAGCTAGCAACAAAAGCTAGCAAGCTAGCCACGCAAACTTAGCAAGCTAGCAACGCAAAGCTTGCAAGCTAGATACGCAAATCTTGCAAGATTGATAAGCAAATTTGGCAAGCTAGCAACGCAAATCTAGGAATTCAGCAACGCAAAGCTAGCAAGATTGCAACGCCAAATTAGCAAGCTAGCAACGCATATCTAGAAAGCTAGCAAGCTAACAACGCAAAACTAGAAAGCTAACAACGGAAATCTAGCAAGCTAACAAGCTAGCAACGCAAAACTATTAACCTAGCAACGCAATGCTAGCAAGCTAGGAACGCAAACCTAGCAAGTTTGAAGCGCAAAAACTAGCAAGCAAGCAAAGAAAATCTAACAAGTTTGCAACGCAAAACTAGCAAGTTTACAACGCAAATCTAAATATCTAGCAAGCTAGCAACACAAAGCTAGGAAGCTAGCAACGCCAAGCTAGCAACCTAGCAACGCAATGTTAGCTAGCTAGCAACGCAATGCTTTCAAGCTAGCAAAGCAAACCTAGCAAGCTAGAAAAGAAAGCTAGGAAGCAAGAAATCAAACAACAAAACAAGCAAGCAAAGAAAAGCTATGAAAGTAGCAACGCAAAGCTAGCTAGCAAGCAACGCATTGCTAGCAAGCTAACAAGGCACACCTAGAAAGCTAGCAACGAAAGCTAGCAAGAAAGAAAAGCAAAGCAACCAAGCAAGCAAGCAACGCAAAGCTAGCAAGATAGCAACGCAATAATATATACCAAGAAACGCAAAGCAAACATGCAAGCAAACCAAATCTAGCAAGATAGAAAAGCAAAGCTAGCAAGCTAGCAAAGCAATGCTAGCAATCTAGAAACGCAAATCTTGCAAGGTAGCAACGGAAATCTAGCAAGCTAGCAACGCAAAGCTAGCAAGATAGCAACGCAAAACTAGCAAGCTACCAACGCAAAGATAGCAAGCTAGCAACGTAAAGTTAGCAAGCTAGGAACGCAAAGCTGAAAAGCTGGCAACTCAAATCTAGCAAGCTAGCAAGCTACCAACGTAAAAGTTAGGACGCTATCTACGCAAAGTGAGCAAGCTTTCAGCGCAAAGTTAGCAAGAAAGCTACGCAAAGCTTGCAAGATGGTAACGCATTTCAAGGAAGCTAGAATCGTAAAGGTACATGTTAGAAACTCAAAGCTAGCAAGCTAAAAACGCAAAGCTAGCAAGCTAGCAACGCAAATCTAGCAAGCAAGAAACGTAAACCAGCAAGAAAGCAAGCAAGGAAGAAACACAAATCTAGCAAGCCAGCAACGCAAAAATAGAAACCAAAACTAGCAAGCTAGCAACGCAAAGCTAGCAAGGTAGAAACGCAAAGCTAGCAAGGTAGCAACGCAAAGATAACAATCTTGGAACGCAAAGCTTCTAAGCTAGAAAGGCAAAGATAGCAAGCTAGCAACGCAAATCTAGCAAGGAAGCAAGCTACCAAAGCAAAGGTTGCAAGCTAGCAACGCAAAGATAGCAAGCTTACAATGCATAGCTAGCAAGATAGCAACTCAAAGCTAACAAGTTAGTAACGCAAAGCTAGCAAGGTAGCAACGTAAATCTAACAAGCAAGCAAGACAAAGCTAGCAAGATAGCAACGCAAAGCTAGAAAGCTAGCAACGAAATCTATCAATCTAGCAACGAAATCTAGCAAACTAGCAAAGCAGAGCTAGCAACGCAAAACCAGCAAACTAGCAACACTAAGCTAGCAAGCCAACAAAGTAAAGCTAGCAAGCTAAGAAAGCAAAGCTTGCAAGCTAGCAACGCAAAGCTAGCAACCTAGCAACTCAAAGCTAAAAAGCCAGAAAATCAAATCAATCAAGAAAGCAAAGCAAATGAAGCAATCAAGGAACGCTAAACTAGCAGGATAGCAACGGAAATCTAGCAAGCTAATAACGCAATGCTAGCAAGCTAACAACGCAAAGCTAGCAAGCTAGCAAGGAAACAATTAAAAAATGCAAGCTATCAAATTAGCAACGCAAATCTAGCGGCGACAACGGAAAGTACCCTGGTTAGCAACCAAAATCTAACAAGCAAGCCACACAAATCTAGCAAGTTAGCAATAAATCTAGCAAACTAGCAAAGCAAAGCTAGCAAGCTAGGAACGGAAAACTAGCAAGCTAGCAACGGAATGCTAGAAAGGTAACAAAGGAAAAATTGCAAGCTAGCAACTCAAAGTAAGCAAGTTGGTAACACTAAGCTAGCAAGCAAGAAATATCAAGCAAGCAAGCAAGGAATCCAAAGTAAGCAAGCAACGCAAATCTAGCAAGCTAGCAACGCAAATATATCAAGCTACGAATCTAGCAACGAAAAGCTAGCAAGCTAGCAACGCAGAGGTAGCAAACTAGGAATGCAGATCTATCAAGCTAGCAACGAAAGGCTAGCAATGTATCAACGTAAGGCTAGCAAGCAAGAACCTCAAACAAACCAGCAAGCAAGCTAGAAACTCAAAGCTTGCATGCAAGCAACGCAAAGCTAGCAAGATGGCAACACAAAGATAGCAAGCTAGCAACGCAAATTTAGCAAGCAAGAAAGGTAAAGCAAGCAAGCAAGCAAAGCAAATCAAGCAAGCAAACCAGCAACTCAAAATTAGCAAGCTAGCTAAGCAAAGCTAGCAAGCAAACAATCAACACAAAGCAAGCAAGCAACGAAAGCAAGCAAATTAGGAAGCAAAGAAAGCAAGTAAATTACGCAAAACAGGCAAGCAATCAAGCAACGCAAAGCAAGGAAACAAGCAAGAAAGCAAGCAACGGAATTCAAGCAAGCAACAGAAAGCAAGCAAGCAAGCAATAACCGCAAAGAAGCTAGCAAGCAAAGCAAAGAAAGCAAGCAACGCAAAGCAAGCAAGAAAGCAAATGAAGCAAAGCAAGCAAACAAGCAAGCAACGAAAAGCAAGCAAGGAAAAACTGAAAGCAAGAAAGGAACCCAAAGCAACCAAGCAAGGAACACAAAGGAAGTAAATCAAGCAAGGATCGCAAACAAGCGAGAAGGCAAGCAGGCAACTCAAAGCAGACTAGCAACACGAAGCAAGCTAGCAACGCAAAGCCAGCAAGCTAGCAACGCAAAGCTAGCAAGCTAGAAACGCAAAGCTAGCAAGCAAGCAACGCAAAGCTAGCAACCTAGCAACGCAAAGAAAGCAAGCTAGCAAGGAAAAGCTTTTAATCTAGAAACGCAAAGCTTGCAAGGTAGCAAAGCAAAGATAGTAAGTTAGCAACGCTAAGCTAGCAACCTAGGAACACAATGCTAGCAAGCTATCAACACAAATAGAGTAAGCTATCAAGCTGGCAACGCAAAACTTGCAATCTAGCAACGCAAAGCTAGCAAGCATGGAACGCAAAGCAAGGAAGCAAGCAACGTAAAGCTAGTAAGCTAGCAACGCAAATGTAGCAAGCTAGCAACGGAAAAATAGCAAGCTAGCAACGGAAACATAGGAAGCTAGCAACGCAAAGCTAGCAGGCTAGGATGGCAAAATTAGCAACTTAGAAACCCAAAGCTAGCAATTTAGCAACGAAAGGCTAGCAAGATTCTAAGCAATGCTAGCAAGCTAGCAACGCAAATCTGGCAATGTAACAATGCAAATCTTGCAAGCTAGCAACTCAAATCTAGCAAGCTACCAAGCTAGCAACGCAAAAGTAGCAAGTTAGTAACGCAATGCTAGCAAGCTTGCAACGCAAGATAACAAGCTAATATCGCAAAGCTAGCAAGCTGGCAACGAAAAGCCAGCAAGGAAGCAATGCATAGCTAGCAAGCTAGCAACTCAAAGCTCGCAAGATTGCAACGCAATGCTAACAAGTTGCGACGCAAAGCTGGAAAGCTAGCAAGATTGAAACGCAAAGCTAAAATGCAACCAACGTAATGCTAGCAAGTTAGCAACGCAAAGCTAACTAGCTGGCAACGCAATCTAGCAGGCTTGCAAAGCAAAGTTTTCTATATAGCAACGCAAAACTAGCAAGCTACAAACGCAAAGTTTGCAAGGTAGCAACGCAAATCCAGCAAGGTAGCAACGCAAATCTAGCAAGCTAGCTACGGAAAGCTAGGAAGATATCAACGCAATGCTAGCAAGCTAGCAACGCAAAGATAGCAAGCAAGAATCGCAAAGCAAGCAAGCAAGGAATGCAAAGCTAGAACGCAAGCAACGCAAACCTAGCAAGATAACTAGCTAGAAAAGTAATTCTAGCAGGCAACAACGGAGACCTAGCAAGCCAGCAACGCAAAACTAGCAGGCTAGCAAGCGCAAAGATGGCAAGCTAGCAACGCATAACTAGCTAGGTAACAACTTAAAGCTAGCAAGATAGCAACACAAACTTAGCTGGCAAAAACGGAAACCTAGCAAGCTAGAAACGAAAGCTTACAACATTGTAACGCAAAGCTAGCAAGCTTGCAACCCAAACTAGCAAGCTAGCAACGCAAAGCTAGCAAGCTAGCAACGAAAAGCTAGCAAGCTGGCAACGAATGCTAGCAAGCAAGAAACGCAAAGTAAGCAAGCAACGCAAGGCTAGCATGTTCAGAATGCAAAAATAGCAAGCTAGCAACGTAAAGCTAGAATGCTAGCAACGCAAACCATGCAAGATAGCAACGCAAATCTAGCAAGATAGCAAATTATCAACCTTAAAAAGTAGGATGCTAACAACGCATGGCTAGCAAGCTAGCAACGCAAAGGTAGCAAGATAGCTACGCAAAGGTAGCAAGATGGCAACGCAAATCAAGAAAGCTAGCAACGTAATGTTACATGCGAGCAACGCAAAGCTAGCAAGCTAGCAACGAAAATCTCGCAAGATAGCAACGCAAAGCTAGCAAGCAAGAAGAGCAAACAAGCATGAAACAAGCAAGAAAGCAACGCAAAACTAGCAAGCTAGCAACGCAAAACAAGCAAGCTAGCAAAGCAAAACTAGCAAGCTAGCAACGCATAGCAAGCAAGCTAGAAATGCAAAGTTAGCAATGTAGCAACGTAAAGCTAGCAAGCTAGCAACGCAAAGCTAGCAAGCTATCAAAGCAAATTTACCAAGCTAGTAATGCAAAGCTAGCAAGCAAGTAACGCAAATCTAGAAAAGTAGCAAGCTAGCATCGTTAAAGTAGCAAGGTAGCAACGCAAAGCTAACGTGCTAGAAACGCAAAGCTAGCAAGATAACAACGCATAGCTACCAAGTTAGCAACTGAAAGTTAGCAAGCTAGCAACGGAAACCTAACAAGCTAGCAACGCAAAGCTAGCATGCTAGAAAGGCAAAGCTAGCAAGCCAGCAACGCAAAGCTAGCAAGCTAGCAACGCAAGGCTAACAAGCTTTCTACGCATGCTAACAAGCTAGCAACGAAAATCTGGAAATGTAACAATGCAAATCTAGCAAGCTAGGAACACAAATCTAGCAAGCTAGTAAGCTAGCAACGCAAAAGTAGCAAGCTAGCAACGTAATGCTAGCAAGTTAGCAAGGCAGAGTTAGCAAGCAAGCAACGCAATGCTAGAAAGTTTGCAACGCAATCCTGGCAAGCTAGCAACCTAGCAACGCAAAGCAAAAATGCAAGCAACGCAATGTTAGCAAGCTAGCAACGCAAAGATAACAAGCTAGAAACGCAAATCTAGCACTATAGCAACGCAAAGCTAGCAAGTTAGCTACGGAAAGCTAGGAAGCTATCAAGGCTAAGATAGTAAGCTAGCAACGAAAAGCTAGCAAGCAAGAAACGCAATGCAAGCAAGCAAGGAAGCAAAGGTAGCAAGCAAGGAATCCAAAGCTAGAAAGCTAGCAACGCAAAGAAGGCAAAATAGCAACGCAATGCTAGCAAGAGAGCAACGGAAACTAGCATGTTAGCAACGCAAATCTAGGAAGCTTGCAACGCAAATTTAGCTTGCTAGCAAAGAAAGCTAGCAAGGTAACAACGCAAACAAGCAAGCTAGCAACACAAATCTAGCAAGCTAGCCACGCAAATCGAGCAAACTAAATAGAGAGAAACGCAAATCTAGCAGGCAACAACGGAAAGCTATCAAGCTAGCAACGAAAATCTAGCAAGCTAGCAAGCGCAAATTTAGCTAGCTAGCAACGCATAACTAGCAAGATAACAACGCAATGCTAGCAAGCTAGAAACACAAATCTAGCAAGATAGACACGCAAATATAGCAAGCCAGCAAGCTAGAATCGAAAATGTAACTGGCAAAAACGGAAAGCTAGCAAGCTAGCAACGAAAGCTAGCAACAATGTAAAGCAAAGTTAGCAAGCTTGCAACGCAAACCTAGCAAGCTTGCAACGCAAAGCTAGCAAGATAGCAACGCAAATATATCAAGCTACGAATCTAGCAAAAAAGCTAGCATGCTAGCAACGCAGAGCTAGCAAGCTAGGAATGCAGTTCCATCAAACAACAACGTAAAGCTAGCAAGCAAGAACCTCAAACAAACAAGCAAGCAAGCTAGAAAAGCAAAACTTGCATGCTAACAACGCAAAGCTAGCAATCTGGTAACTCAAAGATAGCAAGCTAGCAACGCAAACTTAGCAATCAAGGAAGGTAAAGCAAGCAAGCAAGAAAAACAAATTAAGCAAGCAAGCCGGAAACACAAAATTAGCAAGCCAGGTAAGCAAAGCTAGCCAGTAAACAAGCAACGAAAAGCAGGCAAGCAACGAAAGCAAGGAAATTAGGAAGCAAAAAAGCAAGCAATCAAGCAACGCAAAGCAAAGAAACAAGCAAGAAAGCAAGCAACGGAATGCAAGCAAGCAACACAAAGCAAGCAAGCAAGCAAAAACCGACAAAGCAAGCTAGCAAGCAAAGCAAAGCAATCAAGCAACGAAAAGCAAGCAAGTAAGCAAATGAAGCAAAGCAAGCAAACAAGCAAGCAACGTAAAGAAAGCAAGGAAGCAACTGAAAGCAAGCAAGGAACTCAAAGCAAACAAGCAAGCAACACAAAGGAAGTAAATAAAGCAAGGAACGCAAAGCAAGCAAGCAGGCAAGCAGGCAACGCAAAGCAGGCTAGCAACACAAAGCAAGCTAGCAACGCAAAGCCAGCAAGGTAGCAAAGTAATGCTAGCAAGCTAGAAACGCAAACCTAGCAAGCAAGCAACGCAAATCTAGCAACCTAGCAACGCAAAGATAGCAACCTAATAACGCAAATCTAACCAGCTAGCAAGGAAAAGCTTCTAAGCTAGAAACGCAAAGCGAGCAAGGTAGGAAAGCAAAGATAGTAAGTTAGCAACGCTAAGCTAGCAACCTAGGGACACAATGCTAGCAAGCTATAAACACAAATCGAGCAAGCTATCAAGCTGGCAACGCAAAACTTGGCAAGCTAGCAACGCAAAGCTAGCAAGCATGAAACGCAAAGCAAGGAAGCAAGCAACGCAAAGCTAGTAAGCTAGCAACGCAACTGTAGCAAGCTAGCAACGGAAAACTACAAGCTAGCAACGGAAACCTAGGAAGTTGGCAACGCAAAGCTATCAGGTTAGGATGGCAAAACAAGCAAACTAGAAACGCAAAGCTAGCAACTTAGCAACGAAAGGCTAGCAAGATTCTAAGCAAAGCTAACAAGCTAGCAACGCAAATCTGGCTATGTAACAATGCATATCTTGCAAGCTAGCAACTCAAATCTAGCAAGCTTCCAAGCTAGCAACGCAAAAGTAGCAAGTTAGGAACGCAATGCTAGCAAGCTTGCAACGGAAGATAACAAGCTAATATCGCAAAGCTAGCAAGGTGGCAACGAAAAGCTAGCAAGGTAGCAATGCATAGCTAGCAAGCTAGCAACGCAAAGCTAGCAAGATTGCAACGCAATGCTAACAAGTTTGCGACGCAAATCTGGCAAGCCAGCAAGATTGAAACGCAAAGCTAAAATGCAAACAATGCAATGCTAGCAAGCTAGCAACGCAAAGCTAACAAGCTGGCAACGCAATCTAGTAGGCTTGCAAGCTAGATACGGAAAGCTAGGAAGATATCAACGCAATGCTAGCAAGCTAGCAACGCAAAGCTAGCAAGCAAGAATCGCAAAGCAAGCAAGCAAGGAATGCATAGCTAGAACGCAAGCAACGCAAATTTAGCAAGTTAACTATCTAGAAAAGTAAATCTAGCAGGCAACAAAGGAAACCTAGCAAGCCAGCAACGCAAAACTAGCAGGCTAGCAAGCGCAAAGTTGGCAAGCTAGCAACGCATAACTAGCTAGGTAACAACGCAAAGCTAGCAAGCTAGCAACACAAATCTAGCTGGCAAAAACGGAAACCTAGCAAGCTAGCAACGAAAGCTCCCAACATTGTAACGCAAAGCTAGCAAGCTTGCAAACCAAACTAGCAAGCTAGCAACGCAAAGCTAGCAAGCTAGCAACAAAAAGCTAGCAAGCTGGCAACGAATGCTAGCAAGCAAGAAATGCAAAGCAAGCAAGGAACGCAAGGCTAGCAAGTTCAGAATGCAAAGATAGCAAGCTAGCAACGTAAAGCTAGAATTCTAGCAACGCAAACCATGCAAGATAGCAACGCAAATCTAGCAAGATAGCAAACTCTCAACGTTAAAATGTAGGATGCTAACAACGCATGGCTAGCAAGCTAGCAACGCAAAGGTAGCAATATAGCTACACAAAGATAGCAAGAGGGCAACACAAATCTAGCAAGATATACACGCAAATATAGCAAGCCAGAAAGCTAGAAACGAAACTCTAACAGGCAAAAACGGAAAGCTAGCAAGCTAGAAACGAAAGCTAGCAACAAAATAAAGCAAATCTAGCAAGCTTGCAACGAAAACTTAGCAAGCTTGCAACGCATAACTAGCAAGCTAGCAACGCAAAGATAGCAAGCTAGCAACGGAAAGCTAGCAAGCTAGCAACTCAAATATATCAAGCTACGAATCTAGCAACGAAAAGCTAGCATGCTAGCAAGGCAGAGCTAGCAAGCTAGGAATGCAAATCTATCAAGCTAGCAACGTAAAGCTAGCAAGCAAGAACCAAAACAAACAAGCAAGAAAGCTAGAAACGCAAAACTTGCATGCTAGCAACGCAAATCTAGCAAGCTGGCAACACAAAGATAGCAAGCTAGCAACGCAAAGTTAGCAAGCAAGAAAGGTAAAGCAAGCAAGCAAGCAAAGCAAATCAAGCAAGGTAGCAAGCAACTCAAAATTAGCAAGCTAGCTAACCAAAGCTAGCCAGCAAACATGCAACGAAAAGCATGCGAGCAACGAAAGCAAGCAAACTAGGTAGCAAAGGAATCAAGAAATTTACGCAAAACCAGCAACCAATCAAGCAACGCAAAGCAAGGAAACAAGCAAGAAAGCAAGCAACTTAATGCAAGCAAGCAACAAAAAGAAAGCAAGCAAGCAAAACCGACAAAGCAAGCTAGCAAGCAAAGCAAAGCAGTCAAGCAACGCAAAGCAAGCAAGTAAGCAAATGAAGCAAAGCAAGAAAACAAGCAAGCAACGTAAAGAAAGCAAGGAAGCAACTGAAAGCAAGCAAGGAACCCAAAGAAATCAAGCAAGCAACAGAAAGGAAGTAAATAAAGCAAGGAAATCAAAGCAAGCAAGCAGGCAAGCAGGCAACGCAAAGCAGGCTAGCAACACAAAGCAAGCTAGCAAAGCAAAGCCAGCAAGCTAGCAAAGTAAAGCTAGCAAGCTAGATACGCAAACCTAGCAAGCAAGCAACGCAAAGCTAGCAACCTAGCAACGCAAAGATAGCAAGCTAATAACGCAAATCTAGCAAGCTAGAAAGGAAACGTTTCTAAGCTAGAAAAGCAAAGCTAGCAAGGTAGCAAAGCAAAGATAGTAAGTTAGCAACGCTAAGCTAGCAACCAAGGGACCGAATGCTAGCAAGCTATAAACACAAATCGAGCAAGCTATCAAGCTGGCAACGCAAAACTTGCAAGCTAGCAACGCAAAGCTAGCAAGCATGAAACGCAAAGCAAGGAAGCAAGCAACGCAAAGCTAGTAAGCTAGCAACGCAACTGTAGCAAGCTAGCAACGGAAAAATAGCAAGCTAGCAACGGAAACATAGGAAGCTAGCAACGCAAAGCTAGCAGGCTAGGATGGCAAAACTAGCAACCTAGAAACGCAAAGCTAGAAACTTAGCAGCGAAAGGCTAGCAAGATTCTAAGCAATGCTAACAAGCTAGCAACGAAAATCTGGCAATGTAGCAATGCAAAACTTGCAAGCTAGCAACTCAAATCTAGCAAGCTACCAAGCTAGCAACGCAAAAGTAGCAAGTTAGCAACCCAATGCTAGCAAGCTTGCAACGCAAGATAACAAGGTAATATCGCAAAGCTAGCAAGCTGGCAACGAAATGCTAGCAAGGTAGCAATGCATAGCTAACAAGTTTGCGAAGCAAAACTTGCAAGCCAGCAAGATTGAAACGCAAAGCTAAAATGCAACCAACGCAATGATAGCAAGCTAGCAACGCAAAGCTAACATGATGGCAACGCAATTTAGCAGGCTTGCAAAGAAAAGCTTGCTTTATTGTAACGCAAAGCTAGCAAGTTAAAAGGCAAAGTTTGCAAGGTAGCAACGCAAATTTAGCAAGCTAGCATCGCAAATCTAGCAAGCTAGCTACGGAAAGCTAGGAAGATATCAACGCAAAGCTAGCAAGCTAGCAACGCAAAGCTAGCAAGCAAGAATCGCAAAGCAACAAGCAAGGAATGCAAAGATAGAACGCAAGCAACGCAAATATAGCAAGCTAACAAGCTAGAAAATAAATCTAGCACTCAACAACGGAAACCTAGCAAGCCAGCAACGCCAAACTATCAGGCCAGCAAGCGCAAATTTAGCAAGTTAGCAAAGCATAACTAGCTAGGTAACAACGCAAAGCTAGCAAGATAGCAAGCTATCAACGTAAAAGTTAGGAAGCTAACAACGCATGGCTAGCAAGCTAGCAACGCAAAGTTAGCAAGATAGCTACGCAAAGATAGCAAGATGGCAACGCAAATCAAGCAAGCTAGCAACGTAAAGGTACATGTTAGCAACGCAAAGCTAGCAAGCTAGCAACGAAAAGCTCGCAAGATAGCAACGCAAAGCTAGCAAGCAAGAAGAGCAAACAAGAATGAAAGCAAGCAAGCAAGCAACGCAAAGCTAGCAACGTAAAACTAGCAAGCTAGCAACGCACAGTTAGCAAGCTAGAAATGCAAAGTTAGCAATGAAGCAACGTAAAGCTAGCAAGGTAGCAACGCTAAGCTAGCAAGCTTTCTACACAGAAATAGCAAGCTTGCTACGCAAAGATAGCAAGTTAGTAACGCAAATCTAGTAAACTAGCAAGCTAGCATCGCAAAAGTAGCAAGCTAGCAACGCAAAGCTAGCAAGGTAGAAACGCAAAGCTAGCAAGATAACAATGAAAAGCTACCAAGTTAGAAACTGAAAGCTAGCAAGCTAGCAACGGAAACCTAACAAGCTAGCAAGGGAAAGCTAGCATGCTAGAATGGCAAAGCTAGCAATTACGCAACGCAAAGCTAGCAAGCTAGCAACGCAAGGCTAGCAAACTTTCTACGCATGCTAACAAGCTAGCAACGAAAATCTGGAAATGTAATAATGCAAATCTAGCAAGCAAGAAACCCAAATCTAGCAAGCTATTAAGCTAGCAACGCAAAAGTAGCAAGCTAGCAACGTAAAGCTAGCAAGATAGCAACGCAGAGATAGCAAGCTGTCGACGCAATGCTAGCAAGTTTGCAACGCAAACCTGGCAAGCTAGCAAGCTAGCAACGCAATGCAAAATTGCAAGCAACGAAATGTTAGCAAGCTAGCAACGCAAAGCTAACAAGCTAGCAAGGCAAATCTTGCAAGATAGCAACGCAAAGCTAGCAAGTTAGCTACGGAAAGCTAGGAAGCTATCAACGCAAAGATAGTAAGCTAGCAACGCAAAGCTAGCAAGCAAGAATCGCAAAGCAAGCAAGCAAGGAAGCAAAGCAAGCAAGCAAGGAAAATAAAGCTAGAAAGCTAGCAAAGCAAAGCAGGCCAGATAGCAACGCAAAGCTAGCAAGAAGGCAACGGAAATCTAGGAAGCTTGCAACGCAAATGTAGCAAGCTAGCAACGAAAAAATAGCAAGGTAACAACGCAAGGCAAGCAAGCTAGCAACACAAATCTAGGAAGCTAGCAACGCAAATCGAACAAGCTAACTAGCTAGAAACGCAAATCTAGCAGGCAACAACGGAAAGTTATCAAGCTGGCAAGCAAAGCTAGCAAGCTAGCAAGCAAAGCTAACAAGCTAGCAACGAAAAGCTAGCAAGCTAGCAACGAAAAGCTAGCATGGATGAAACGCAAAGCAGGCAAGCTAGCAACGCAAACCATGAATGATATCAACGCAAATCTAGCAAGATAGCAAGATATCAACGTAAAATTTAGGAAGCTAACAACGCAAAGCTAGCATGCTAGCAACGCAAAGGTAGCAAGATAGCGACGCAATAATAGCAAGATTGCAACGCAAATATTGCTAGCTAGCAAAGCAAAGCTAGCAAGCTAGCAACGCAAATCTAGCAAGCTAGCTACGGATAGCTATAAAGGTATCAATGAAGAGGTAGCAAGCTAGCAACGCTAGGCTAGTCAGCAAGAATCGCAAAGCAAGCAAGCAAGGAAGCAAAGCAGAGCAAACAAGCAACGAATGCAAAGCTAGTAAGCTAGCAACGCCAAGCTAGGTAGTTAGCAAAGCATATCTAGCAAGCTAGCAACGCAAAGATAGCAAGATAGCAACGCAAATCTAGAAAGCTAGCAATCTAGCAAGGCAAAAGTAACAAGCTAGCAACGCAAATCTAGCAAGCTAGCAACGCAACGCTAGCAAGATAACAACGCAAAGTTAACAAGTTAGGATCGCAAATCTAGCAAGGTACCAACGTAAAGCTAGCAAGCTAGCAACACAAACTAGCAAGTTGCAACGCAAAGCTAGCAAGCTAGCAACGCACTCTATCTATGAAACTAGAAACGCAAATTAGCAAGCTATAAAAGGAGTGCGAGCAAGCTAGCAACGCATAGCTAGCAAGCTAGAAACGCAAAGCTACCAAGCTAGAAACGAAAAGCTAGCAAGCTAGCAACGAAAAGCTAGCAAGCTAGCAACGCGAAGCTAGCAAGCCAACAATGAAAAGCTAGCAAGCTTGGAAAACAAAGCTAACAAGCTGGTAATGCAAAGCTAGCAAGCTAGCAACGCAAAACTAGAATGAAAGCAACGCAAAGCTAGCAAGCTAGCAACGCGAAGCTAGCAAGCCAACAATGAAAAGCTAGCAAGCTTGGAAAACAAAGCTAACAAGCTAGCAACGCAAAGCTAGCAAGCTAGCAACGCGAAGCTAGCAAGCCAACAATGAAAAGCTAGCAAGCTTGGAAAACAAAGCTAACAAGCTAGCAACGCAAAGCTAGCAAGCTAGCAACGCAAACGTAGCAAGTTAGCAACGTAAAGTTAGCAAGCAAGCAACGGAATGCTGGCAAAATAGCAACGAAACCAGCAACCTAAATACGCAAAGCTAGCAAGATAGCATCGTAAATCTACCAAATTTGCAACGCAAAGATTGCAAGCTTGCTACGCAAAGAGAGCAATCTTGCAACACAAATGTAGTAAGATAGCAAAGCAAAGCTAGGAAGCTAGCAACGCAAAACTAGAATGTAAGCAACTCAAAGCTAAAAAGCAAGAAACACAAATTAAGCAAGCAAACAACGGAAAGCAAGCAAACAAGCAAAGAACGCATAGCTAGCAAGATTGCAACGCAAATTTAGCAAGCTAGAAACGCAAAGTTGGCAAGCGAACAAAGCAAGGCTAGCAAGTAAGAACCGCAAAGCAAACAAGCAAGCAAGCTACGCAAAGCCAGCACGCTAACAACCAAATTCTATCAAATTAGCAACGCAAACTTAGCAAGCTAGCACCGGAAAGCTAGCAAGTTTGCAACGAAAAAGCTAGGTAGCTAGCAACGCAAAGCTAGCAAGCATGAACGCAAAGCAAGCAAGCAAACAACGCAAAGCTAGAAAGAAAATAACGCAAAAAAGCAAGATTGCAAAAATAAAAGATAGCAAGCTAGCAACGCAAATCTACCAAGATAGCAACCCAAAGCTAACAAGCTAGCAACGCAAAGCTAGCAAGCTACTTAAGCCAAACAAGCAAGCTAGCAACGTAAAGTCAACAAGCACGAAACGCAAAGCAAACAAGCAAGCAAGCAACGCAAAGCAAAGAAGCAAGCAAACAAACCTAGCAAGATAGCAAAGCAAATGTTGCAAGCTAGCAACGCAAAGCTAGCAAGCTAGCAACGGAAAGCTAGCAAGCTTGCAACGCAAAGCTAGCAAGCTTGAAACGTAAAGCTATAAAGCTTGCATCGCGAGGTTAACAAGGTTGCTACGCAAAGCTAACAAGCTGGCAACGCAAAGCTAGAAAGATAGCAATGCAAATCTAGCAAACTAGCAACGCAAATCTAGAAAGCTAGCAAGGTAGCAATGCAAAAGTTGCAAGCTAGCAAGGCAAGGCTAGCAAGCTAGCAAAGCAAAGCCAGCAAGCTAGCATGGCAAAACTAGCAAGCTAGCATAGCAAAGCTAGCAAGTTAGCAAACGCAAAGCTAGCAAGTTAGCAAAGAAAATCTAGCAAGATAGCAACGCAAATCTAGCAAGCTAGCAACGCAAAGCTAGCAAGCAAGCAACGCTATGCTAGCGAGCTTGCAACGCAATGCTAAGCAGCTAGCACGCTTTCTAGCAAACGGTAAACGCAAAGCTGCTAGCTAGCAACGCAAAGCTAGAAGCTAGAAACCGTAAGCTAGCATGCTAGCAACGCAAACCTAGCAAGATAGCAACGCAAATCTAACAAGCTAGCAACGCAAATCTAGCAAGCTATCAACGCAAACCATGCAACCTAGCAACACACCTATAGCAAGTTAGCAAGCAAAGCAAAGTTAGCAAGCTAGAAATGGTAAAGTAGCAGGATAACAACGCAAAGCTGGCAAGCTGGCAACGCAATTCCAGAAAGCTAGCAACGTAAAGTTACATGCTTGCAACGCATACCTAGCAAGCTAGGAAGATAGCAACGCAAAGCTGACAAACTAGAAACGCAAAGCTAGGAATTTAGCAACGCAAAATTTGCAAGCAAGAAACGCAATCAAGCTAGAAAGCAAGCAAACAAACCAAAGTTAGCAAGTTAGCAACGCAAAGCTATCAACGCAATCTATCAATCCAGCAACGCGATGTAGCAAACTAGCAACGTAAAATTAGCAAGCTAGCAACGCAAATTAGAAAGCTAGGAACGCAAACCTAGCAAGCTAGCAACGCTAAGCTAGCAAGCTAGCAACGTTAAGCTAGCAAGATTTCTACACAAAAATAGCAAGCTTGCGACGCAAAGATTGCAAGCTTGCAACGCAAAGCTAGTAAGCTAGCAACGCCAAGCTAGCAAGCTATCAAAGCAAATTTAGCAAGCTAGTAACGCAAAGCTAGCAAGCTAGTAACGCAAACCTAGTAAACTACCAAGCTAGCATCGAAAAAGTAGCAAACTAGCAACGCATATCTTGCAAGCTAGCAACGCTAAGCTAGCAAGATAACAACGCAAAGCTAACAAGTTAGGAACTGAAAGGTAGCAAGCTAGCAACGGAAACCTAGCAAGCTAGCAACGCAAAGCTAACAAGTTAGGAACTGAAAGGTAGCAAGCTAGCAACGGAAACCTAGCAAGCTAGCAACGCAAAGCTAACAAGTTAGGAACTGAAAGGTAGCAAGCTAGCAACGGAAACCTAGCAAGCTAGCAACGCAAATTTGGAAATGTAACAATGCAAATCTAGCAAGGTAGCAACACAAATTTAGCAAGCTAGTAAGCTAGCAACGTAAAAGTAGCAGGCTAGCAACGTAAAGCTAGCAAGATAGCAAAGCAGGGTTAGCAAGCTAGCAACACAATGCTAGCAAGTGTGCAACGCAAACCTGGCAAGCTAGCAACGCAAAGCAAAAATGCAAGCAACGCAATGTTAGCAAGCTAGCAACGCAAAGCTAACAAGCTAGCAACGCAAATCTAGCGAGATAGCAACGCAAAGCTAGCAAGTTAGCTACGGAAAACTAGGAAGTTATCAACGCAAAATAGTAAGCTAGCAACGCAAAGCTAGCAAGCAAGAATCGCAAAGCAAGCAAGCATGGAAGCAAAGCAAGCAAGGAATGCAAAGCTAGAAAGCTAGCAACGCAAAGAAGGCAAGATAGGAACGCAAAGCTAGCAAGAGGGCAACGGAAATCTAGCATGTTAGCCACGCAAATCTAGGAAGCTTGCAACGCAAATGTAGCAAGCTAGCAACGCAAAACTAGCAAGCTACCAACCCAAAGATAGCAAGCTAGCAACGTAAAGTTAGCAAGGTAGGAACGCAAAGCTGAAAACCTAGCAACGCAAACAAGGCAAGCTAGAATCGCACATTTGCAAGCTAGCAACGCAAATCGGGCCAGCTAGCAACGGAAAGCTATGTAGCTAGAAACGCAAAGCTAGCAAGCAAGAAACGCAAAATTTGCAAGCTAATAACTCAAAGCAAGCAAGCTAGCAACGAATGATAGCAAGCAAGAAATGCAAAGCAAGCAAGCATGCAATGCAAAATTAGCAAGCTTGCAAAGCAAATGTAGCAAGCTAGCAACGCTAATGTGTCAAGCTAGCAAGGCACAGCTGGCAAGCTAGCATAGCACAACTGGCAAGCTAGCAACGCAAAGATGGAAACTAGCAAAGCTAGCAAGCTAGCAATGCAAAGCTAGCAACTTAGCAACGCAAAGCTAGCAAGGTAGCAAAACAAAGCTGGCAATCTTGAAATGCAAAGGAGGCAAGTAAGCAACGCAAAGCTGGTAAGCTAGCAACGAATAGCTGTCAAGCTAGCAACGCCAAGCTAACAAGTTTTCAACGCATATATAGCAAGGTAGTAATGGAAAACTATAAAGCTAGCGACGAAAAGCTCCCAAGATAGAAACGCAAAGCTAGCAAGCTAGCAACTCAATGCTATCAAGCTAACAACGCAAAACTAGTAAGAGAGCAACGTACACCTAGCAAGCTAGCAAGGAAGAAACTCAAAGCTAGCAAGTTTCCAACTCAAAGCTAGCAAGTTTCCAACTCAAAGCTAGCAAGTTTCCAACTCAAAGCTAGCAAGTTTCCAACTCAAAGCTAGCAAGTTTCCAACTCAAAGCTAGCAAGTTTCCAACTCAAAGCTAGCAAGTTTCCAACTCAAAGCTAGCAAGCTAGCAACTCAATGCTATCAAGCTAACAACCCAAAACTAGTAAGTGAGCAACGTACACCTAGCAAGCTAGCAACGCATATCTAGCAGCCTAGCAAGCTAGAAAAGCAAAGTTAGCAAGCTAGCAACGAAATCTAGCAAGCTAAGAACGAAAAACTAGTAAGATAACAACGCAAAATTAGCTAGCTAGCAACGCATATATAGCAGTCTAGCAAGCTAGCAAAGCAAAGCTATCAAGCGACGAACGCAAAGATAGCAAGCTAGCAACGAATAGCTAGCAAGCAAGAAATGCCCACAAGGAAGAAACAAGCAAGCAAGAAACGCAAAGCTAGCAATCTAGCAACGCAAACTAGCAACCAAAATTAGCAAGCTAGCAACCCAAATCTAGCAAGCTAGCAATCTAGGAACGCAAAGTTAGCAAGCTAGAAACGCAAAGCTAACAAACAAGAAACGCAAAGCAAGCAAGCAAGAAAAGAAGCAAGCAACGCAAAGCAAACAAGGAAGAAAGTAACCCAAAGCTAGCAAGCTCAAATCACAAATGTTGCACGCTAGCAACAAAAAGCTAGCAAGCTAGCAAATTAGCAACGCAAATCTAGCAATCTAGCAACGAAAGCCAGCAAGCTTGCAACGCAAAGTTAAAAAGCTAGCAAACTAGGAACGCAAAACTAGCAACCTAGGAATGCAAAGCTAGCGAAGTAGCAAGGCAAATCCAGCAAGCTATCAACAAAATCTAGCAAGATAGCAACGGAAAGCAAGCAAGCTAGCAACCCAAATCTAGCAAGCTAGCAACGCAAAGCTAGCAAGCTAGCAACGCAAAGTTAGGAAGCTATCAACGCAAAGCTAGGAAGCTAGCAACGCAAACCTAGCCAGCTAGCAAGGCAAAGCTGGAAAGCTAGCAACGCAAATCTAGCAATCTAGCGACGTAAAACAAGAAAGTTAGCAACGCCAAGCTAGCAAGCTAGCTACGCATATCTAGCAACCTAGGAAGCTAGCAATGGAAATCTAGCAAGGTAGCAACCCAAAGCTAGCTAGCTAGCAAAGCACACCTAGCAAGCTAGCAACGAAAGCTAGCAAGCAAGAAAGGCAAAGCAAACAAGCAAGCAAGCAACGCAAAGCTAGCAAGCTAGCAACGCAAAAATATATGCCAAGAAACACAAAGCAAACATTCAAGCAACCCTAATCTAGCAAGATAGCAAAGCAAAGATAACAAGTTAGCAACGCAAAGCTAGCAAGCAAGCAACGCAAATCTAGAAAGATACCAACGCAAAACTAGCAAGCTAGCAACCCAAACCTAACCATCTAGCAAACTAGCAACGCAAAGTTAGGAAGCTAGAAACGCCAAGCTAGCAAGGTAGCAACGCAAAGTTAGCAAGCTAGCAACGAAAGCTAGAAAGTAATAAACGAAAAGAAAGCAAGCAAGAAACGCAAAGCTAACAAGCTAGCATCGCAAAGCCAGCAAGCTAGCAAAGCAAAGTTGCAAGCAAGAAACGGAAAACTAGCAAGGTAGCAACTCAAATTTAGGCAGCTAGCCACGCGAATCAAGCAAGCTAGCAATGCAAAGCTGACAAGCTAGCAAGGCAAATCTAGCAATCTATTATTGCAAAGCTAACAAAATAACAACGCCAAGCTAGCAAATTAGAAACTCATATCTAGCAAATCTAGCAACGCAAAGCTAACAAGCTAGCAACGCATAACTAGCAAGCTAGTAACGGAAAGTTAGTAAGGTAGCAACGCAAAGCTGGCAAGCTAGCAAATCAAAGTTAGGAAGCTAGCAACTCAAAGCTAGCAAGCTAGCAAAGGAAAGCTAGCAAGCTAACAAAGCTAATCTAGCAACGCAAAATTAGCAAGATAGCAACGCAAAGATAGCAATCTAGCAACGCAAACTAGCAAGCTAGCCACGCATATCTAGCAAGCTAGCAAAGCAAAGCAACCAATCTGGCAACGCAAAACTAGCAAACTAGAAACGCATAGGTAGAAAGATAGCAACGGAAAGCTAGTAAGCTAGCAACGCAAATTTAGCAAGCTAGCAACGAAAAGTTATCAAGCTAGCAAAGAAAAGATAGCAAAAAAAGGCAAAGCAAGGAATAAAGCAACCCAAAGCAAGCAAGTAACAACGCAAACAAGGAAGCAAGGAATGCAAAAGTAGCAAGCTTGCAAGGCAAATCTAGCAGGCTAGCAACGCAAAACATACAAGCTAGCAACGCAAATATAGCAAACTAGCCACGCAAAAGTAGCAAGCTAGAAACGCAAAGCTAGCAAGTTAGCAACGCAAAGCTAGCAAGATAACAACGAAAGCTAGCAAGCTCGCAAAGCAAATCTAGCAAGCTAGCAACGAAAAGGTACAAGCTAGCAACGCAAATTTTTCAAGCTAGCAAGCTAATAACGCAAATCTAGCAAGCTAGCAACTCAAAGCTAGCAATCTAGCAAAGGAAAGCTAGCAAGCTAACAAAGCTACTCTAGCAACGCAAAATTTGCAAGACAGAAACGCAAAGCTTGCAAGCTAGTAACGCAAAGCTAGCAAGATATCAACACAAAGCTAGCAACCTATCAACGCAAATCTACCAAGCTAGCAAGCTAGCAAAGCAAAATTAGCAAGTTAGGAACGCAAATCTAGCATGCTAGCAGCGTAAATCTAGCTAGCTAATAACGAAAAGCCAGCAATCTAGCAACACAAAGCTAGCAAGCTATCAA
>NW_019738991.1:0-26908 GCF_002891405.2 Cryptotermes secundus
GCTAGCAATCTATCAACGCAAAGCTACCAAGATAGCAACGCAAAGGTAGCAAGCTAGCAACGCAAAGCCAGCAAAATAGCAACTCAAAGATATCAAGCTAGAAAACAAATCTAGCAAACTAGCAAGCTCAACAGCTCAAAGCTAGCAAGCTACCAAAGCCAAGCTAGCAAGGTAGCAACGCAAAACTACGAAGCTAGCGAAGCAAAGATAGCAATTGAGCAACGAAAATCTAGGAAGCTAGCAACAGAAATCTAGCAAGCAAGGATCGAAAAGCAAGCTACGCTAAGCCAGCAAGGTAGAAACTGAAAGCTAGCTAGCAAGCAAAGGAGAGCTAGCAAGGTAGCAACGCAAAACTACGAAGCTAGCGAAGCAAAGATAGCAATTGAGCAACGAAAATCTAGGAAGCTAGCAACAGAAATCTAGCAAGCAAGAATCGAAAAGCAAGCAAGCAAGCTACGCAAAGCCAGCAAGCTAGAAACAGAAAGCTAGCTAGCAAGCAAAGGAAAGCTAGCAAGGTAGCAACGCAAAATTAAAGAATTAGCCACGCAAATCTAGCAATCTAGCAAAGCAAAGCTTGCAAGTTGACAACGCAAATTGGCAAGATAGCAACGCAAATTTGGCAATCTAGCAACGCATAGCTAGAAAGCTGGCAACGGAAAGCTAGCAAGCTAGCAACGCAAAAATAGCAAGCTAGCAACGGATAAATATCAAGCTATCAAGCTAGCAACGGAAACTAGCAAGTTAGCATCGCAATGCTGGCAAGATATAAACGCAAAGCTGGCAAGCAATCAACGCAAAGCTGGCAAGCTATCAACGCAAAGCTGGAAAGTGAAACGCAAAGCTGTTTAGTTAGCAACGCTAAGCTGGCAAGCTATCAACGCAAAGCTTGCAAGCTAGCAAAGCAAAGTTATCAATCTAGCAACGCGTATCTAGCAAGCTAGCAAGCTATCAACGGAGAGCTAGCAAGCTAGCAACGCAATGCAGGCAAGATAGAAACGAAAAGCTGGCAAGATAGCAACGCAAAGCTAATAACATGTCAACCCAAATTTAGCATGCTAACAAGCTAGCAAGGGAAAGCTAGCAAACAAGCAACTGAACGCTACGAAACAAGCAACGCAAAGCAAACAAGAGAGCAACGCAAAACTAGAAAGATAGCAACGCAAAGCTAGCAAGCTAGCAACGCATATTTAGCAATTTATAAAGCTAGCAACGCATATTAGCAAGCTAGCAAAGCAAAGCTAGGGAGTTAGCAACGCAAAGCTAGCAAGCTTGCAACCCAAAACTTACAAGTTATCAACGCAAATCTAGTAAGATAGCAACGAAAAGCTATCAAGCTGGCAACGCAAATCAACAATTTAGCAAGCTAGCAAAGCAGAGCTAGCAAGCTAGCAACGCAAAGCTAGCAAGAGAGCAACACAAAACTAGCAAGCTAGCAACGGCAATCTAGCACGCTTGCAAGTCATAGCTAGCAAGCAAGCAACGCAAAGGTAGCAAGCTAGCAACGAAATTTAACAAGCTAGCAACGCAAGGCTAGCAAGCTTGCAACGCAAAGCTAGCAAGCTAGCAACGCAAAGCTAGCAAGCGAGCAACGCAAATCAAGCAATCAAGGAACGCAAAGAAAGCAAGCAAGCAAACAAATTTAGCAATCTAGCAACGCAAAGCTAGCAAGCTAGCAACGCAAAGATAGCGAGATAGAAACGCAAATCTAGCAAGCTACCAACGCAAATAAAGTATTCTAGCAACGCAAAGACGGCAAGCTAGCATCGAATATCTAGCAAGGTAGCAACGCAAAGAGAGAAAGCTAGCAACGCAAAGCTAGCAAGCTAGCAACACAAAGCTAGCAAGCTAACAAAGCAAAGATAGCAAGCTAGCAAAGCAAAGCTAGCATGCTAGAACGAAATGCTTGCAATCTAGTAATGCAAAGTTACCAAAGCTAACAACGCAAATCTAGCAACCTAGCAACGCATAGATAGCAAGCTAGAAACGCAATGCTAGCAAGGTAGCAACGCAAAGCCAGCAAGATAGCAACGCAAAGCTATCAAGCTAGAAACGCAAATCTAAATATCTAGGATGCTCAGCAACGCAAATCTAGCAAGCTAGCAACGCAAAGCGAGCAAGCTAGCAACGCAAAGCAAGCAAGATAGCTAACGAAACGCTATTAAGCTAGCAATGGAAAACTAGCAATCTAGCAAGCTCAGCAACGCAAATCTAGCAAGATAGCAACGCAAAGCTAGCAAGCTACAAAAGCCAATTTAGCAAGGTAGCAACGCAAAGCTACTAAGCTAGCAAGGCAAAACTAGAAATTTAGCAACGCAAAGCTAGGAAGTTAGCAACGAAACTAGTATGCAAGCAAGCTACGCAAAGCTAGCAAGCTAGCAACTCAAAGCTATCAAGCTAGATACCCAAAGCTGGCCAGCTAGCAAAGCAAAGCTAGGAAGCTAGCAACGAAAAATATCAAGCTAGCAACGCATAGCTAGCAAGCTTGCAACTCATATCTAGTAAACTAACAAGCTAGCAACGGAATCTTACAAGCTACAACGCAAAACTGACAAATAACAACGCAAAATTGGCAAGCTAGCAACGCAAATCTGGCAAGCAAGCAAAGCAAAGCTAGCAAGGAAGCAACGCATATCTAGTAATCTAGCAAGCAAGCAACGGAAATCTAGCAAGCTAGCAACGGAAAGCTAGAAAGGTAGCAACGCAAATATAGCAAGCTATCAAGCTAGCAACGGAAAGCTATCAAACTAGGAACGGAAAGCTAGAAAGCTAGCAATGCAAAGATAGCAAGCTAGGAACAAAATGCTAGCAAGCTAGATTGCAAGGCTTGCAGCCTAGCAACGCAAAGGTAACAAATTAGAAAAACAAAATTAGCAAGCTAGCAACGCAAATCTAGCAAGCAAGCAAAGCAATGCTTGCAAGCTAACAACGCAAATGTGGCAAGCTAGAAATGCATATCTGACAAGCTAGCAACGCAAAGCTGGCAAACTAGCAACGCATATATAGCAAGTTTGAAACGCAAAGATAGCAAGCTAGCAACGCAAAGCTAGCAAGCTAGCAAAGCAAAGCTAGCACTGTAGCAACTCAAAGCTAGGAAGCAAGATACGCAAAGCAAGCAAGCAAGCATGCAAAGCAAAGCTAGCAAGCTAGGATCGCAAAGCTAGCAAGCTAGCAAAGCAAAGCTAGCACTGTAGCAACTCAAAGCTAGGAAGCAAGATACGCAAAGCAAGCAAGCAAGCATGCAACGCAAAGCTAGCAAGCTAGCAACAAAAAGTACGCAAGCTAGCAACGGAAAGCTAGCTAGGTAGCAACGCAAATTTAGCAAGCTAGCCACGCAAATCTATCAAGCTAGAAACGAAAAGCTGGCAAGCAAGCAACGAAAATTTTCAAGCTAGCAACCCAAAGTTGACAAACTACAAACGCATATCTAGCAATCAAGCAAGCTAGCTATCTAGAAAGTTAGCAACGCAAAAATAGCAAGCTAGCAATGCAACGCTAGCAAGATTGCAACGCAAAGCTAGCAAGCAAACAACGCAAATAGAGCAAGCTTGCAACGCAAATCCAGCAAGCTTGATCGCAGTGCATGCAAACTAACATCGCAAAGCTAGCAAGCTAGCAACGCTAAGCTAGCAAAATATTAACGCAAAGAGAGCAAGTTAGAAACGCAAAACAATCAAGCTAGATCTCAATGCATTCAAACAAGCAACGCAAAGCGAGCATGCTAGCAACGCAAATCGAGCATGCTAGCAACGCAAATCTTGCAAGCAAGCAACGCAAATCTAGCAAGATAGCAAAGCAAAGCTATCAAGCTAGCAAGGCATAGCTAGCAACATAGTAACAGGAAGCTAGAAAGCTAGCAACGCAAAGCTAGCAACTTAACAACGCAAAGATACCAAGCTAGCAATGCAAACCTAGCAAGCCAGGAACGCAAAGATAGCAAGCTAGCAACGCAAAGCTACCAAGCAAGCAACGCGAAATTATCAAGCTATAAACGGAAAGCTAGCAAGCTAGCAACGCATACTAGCAAGCTAGCAACGCATACTAGCAAGCTAGCAACGCATACTAGCAAGCTAGCAACGCATACTAGCAAGCTAGCAACGCATACTAGCAAGCTAGCAACGCATACTAGCAAGCTAGCAACGCATACTAGCAAGCTAGCAACGCATACTAGCAAGCTAGCAACGCATACTAGCAAGCTAGCAACGCATACTAGCAAGCTAGCAACGCATACTAGCAAGCTAGCAACGCATACTAGCAAGCTAGCAACGCATACTAGCAAGCTAGCAACGCATACTAGCAAGCTAGCAACGCATACTAGCAAGCTAGCAACGCATACTAGCAAGCTAGCAACGCATACTAGCAAGCTAGCAACGCATACTAGCAAGCTAGCAACGCATACTAGCAAGCTAGCAACGCATACTAGCAAGCTAGCAACGCATACTAGCAAGCTAGCAACGCATACTAGCAAGCTAGCAACGCATACTAGCAAGCTAGCAACGCATACTAGCAAGCTAGCAACGCATACTAGCAAGCTAGCAACGCATACTAGCAAGCTAGCAACGCATACTAGCAAGCTAGCAACGCATACTAGCAAGCTAGCAACGCATACTAGCAAGCTAGCAACGCATACTAGCAAGCTAGCAACGCATACTAGCAAGCTAGCAACGCATACTAGCAAGCTAGCAACGCATACTAGCAAGCTAGCAACGCATACTAGCAAGCTAGCAACGCATACTAGCAAGCTAGCAACGCATACTAGCAAGCTAGCAACGCATACTAGCAAGCTAGCAACGCATACTAGCAAGCTAGCAACGCATACTAGCAAGCTAGCAACGCATACTAGCAAGCTAGCAACGCATACTAGCAAGCTAGCAACGCATACTAGCAAGCTAGCAACGCATACTAGCAAGCTAGCAACGCATACTAGCAAGCTAGCAACGCATACTAGCAAGCTAGCAACGCATACTAGCAAGCTAGCAACGCATACTAGCAAGCTAGCAACGCATACTAGCAAGCTAGCAACGCATACTAGCAAGCTAGCAACGCATACTAGCAAGCTAGCAACGCATACTAGCAAGCTAGCAACGCATACTAGCAAGCTAGCAACGCATACTAGCAAGCTAGCAACGCAAATCTGGCAAGCTAGCAAAGCTTATAAAGCAAGCTAGAATCGCAAAGAAAGCAAGCTAGCAAAGCAAAGTTAGCAAGCTATCAACGCAAGTCTAGAAGCTAGAAACGCAAAGCTACCAAGCAAGCAACGCGAAATTATCAAGCTATAAACGGAAAGCTAGCAAGTTAGCAACGCAAACTAGCAAGCTAGCAACGCATACTAGCAAGCTAGCAACGCAAAGCTAGCCAAGAGACGCAAAGCAAGCAAGCAAGCATGCAACGCAAAATTTCAAGCTAGCAACTCACAGCAAGCAAGCTAGCAACGGAAAGCTAGCAAGGAACCAACGCAAAGCTAGCAAGCTTGCTACGAAAATCTAGCAAGCTAGAAACGCAAAGCTGGCAAGCCTACGACACAAATTTACAAAATATCAACGCAAAGTTGACAAGCTACCAACGCATATCTAGCAATCTAGCAAGCTAGTAACGCAAAGCTCTCAAGCTTGCAACGCAAAGATAGCAAGCTAGAAACGCAAAGCTAGCAAGCTAGCGACTGGAAGCTAGCAAGCTAGCGACTGGAAGCTAGCAAGCTAGCGACTGGAAGCTAGCAAGCTAGCGACTGGAAGCTAGCAAGCTAGCGACTGGAAGCTAGCAAGCTAGCGACTGGAAGCTAGCAAGCTAGCGACTGGAAGCTAGCAAGCTAGCGACTGGAAGCTAGCAAGCTAGCGACTGGAAGCTAGCAAGCTAGCGACTGGAAGCTAGCAAGCTAGCGACTGGAAGCTAGCAAGCTAGCGACTGGAAGCTAGCAAGCTAGCGACTGGAAGCTAGCAAGCTAGCGACTGGAAGCTAGCAAGCTAGCGACTGGAAGCTAGCAAGCTAGCGACTGGAAGCTAGCAAGCTAGCGACTGGAAGCTAGCAAGCTAGCGACTGGAAGCTAGCAAGCTAGCGACTGGAAGCTAGCAAGCTAGCGACTGGAAGCTAGCAAGCTAGCGACTGGAAGCTAGCAAGCTAGCGACTGGAAGCTAGCAAGCTAGCGACTGGAAGCTAGCAAGCTAGCGACTGGAAGCTAGCAAGCTAGCGACTGGAAGCTAGCAAGCTAGCGACTGGAAGCTAGCAAGCTAGCGACTGGAAGCTAGCAAGCTAGCAACGTAAATCTAGATAGATTGCAAGATAGTAACGCAAAATTAGCAAGCTAGGAACGCAAAGCTAGCAACCTAACAACGCACATCTAGACATCTAGCAAGTTAACAACCAAAGCTAGCAAGCTAGCAACTGGAAGTTAGCAAGCTAGCAACTCAAAGCTATTAAGCTACGAACGCAAAGCTAGCAAGCTAGCAAAGCATTGATAGCAAGATAAAAACGCAAAGCTAGCAACCTACCAACGCAAACCTAGCAAGCTAGCCACGCAAACCTGGTAATCTAGCAACGCCAAGATTGCAAGCTACCAACGCATAGCTAGCAAGCTTGCAAATCATAGGTAGCAAGCTAGCAACTCAAAGCTAGCAAGCTAGCAACGCAAAGCTAGGAAGCTAGCAACGTAAATCTAGCAAGATAGCAGGTAAATATCGCAAAGTTAGCAAGCTAGCAACGCATAATAGCAAGATACAAACGCATATTTACAATCTATCAAGCTAGCATCGCAAAGCTAGCAAGCTAGCAACGCAAAGCTATCAAGCTAACAATGTAAAGTTGGCAAGCTAGCAACGCAAAAATAGCAAGCTAGCAAAGTAAACCTAGCAAGTTAAGAACGCAAATCTAGAAATATAGCAAGCTAGTACGGAAAATTAGCAAGCTAGGAAGGCAAAGCTATCAAGCTAGCAACGCAAAGCTAACAAGCTAGCAACGCAAAGTCAGCGAGAGAGCAACGAAAGCTAGCAAGTTAACAACGCAAATCTAGAAACCTAGCAAGCTAGCAACGCACAGATAGCAAGATAGCAAAGCAAAGCTAGCAAGCTAGCAAGCTAGCAAGGCCAAGCTAACAAGGTATCAACGCATAGCTAGGACGCAAGAAACGCAAAGCAACAAGCAAGCATGGAACGCAAAGCAAGCAATACAGCAACACAAAGCTAGCAAGCTAGCAACGGAAAGCTAGTAATGTAGCAACGCAAAGCTAGGAAGCTAGAAATGCAAATCTAGCAAGCTAGAAACGCAAAGCTGGCAAGCTAGCAACGCAAAATGGCAAGCTAGCAACGGAAATCTAGAAATCAAGAAAAGCAAAGAATGCAAATCTAGCAAGATAGCAAAGCAAAGCTATCAAGCTAGCAAAGCAAAGATAGCAAGCTAGCAACTGGAAGCTAGCAAGCTAGTAACGCAAAAACTATTACGTTAGCAACGCAAAGCTAGCAAGTTAGCAACGCAAAGATAGCAAGATAGAAACGCATATCTAGCAAGATACCAACGCAAAACCTAGCAAGCTAGGAACGCAAATCTGGTAAGCTAGCTACGCAAAGATGGCAAGCTAGCAACGCAAAGCTAGCAAGCTAGAAAATCAAATCTAGCAAGTGTGCAACTCAAAGCAAGCAAGGTAGAAACGTAAATGTAGCAAGCTAGCAACCCAATGCTAGCATATCTAGCAATCTAACAAGCAAGCAACGCAAAGCTAGCAAGCTAGCAACGCAAACTTGCAAGCTAGAAAAGCAAAGCTGGCAAGCTAGCAACGCATATCTAGCAAGCTACCACCGCAAAAATAGCAAGCTAGCAAAGCAAAGCTAGCAAGATAGCAACGCAAAGCCAGCAAGTTAGCATCGCAAATCTAGCAAGCTAGAAACACAAAGATAACAAGCTAGCAACGCCAAGCTAGCAAGCTAGATCGCAAAAGTTTGCAAGCTATCATCTCAAAGCTAACAAGCTAGCAACGCAAAACTAGCAAGTTAGCAATGCAAAACTAGAAAGATAACAACTCAAAGCGAGCAAGATAGCAACTCAAAGCTATCAAGCTAGCAACACAAATCTAGCAATCTAACAAGATAGCAGCACAAAGCTAGCAAGCTAGCAACCAAAGCAAGCAAGGTACCCAAGCCAAGATAGCAAGGAAGCAACGCAAAGCTACGAAGCTAAAACGCAAAGCTAGCAATTAAGTAACGCGAAGCTAGGAAGCTAGCAACGAAAGCTAGCCAGAAAGGAATGCAAAGCAAGCAAGATACGCAAAACTTGCATACTCGCAACGCAATTCTAGCAAGCTTGAAACGCAAATTTATCAAGCTAACAAGCAAACAACGCAATGCTAGCAAGATAGAAACGCAAAGTTAGCAACCTAGCAACGCAAATGTAGCAAGTTATCAATCTAGCAACTCAAAACTAGCAAGCTAGCAACGCAAAGCTAGGGAGTTAACAACGCAAAGCTTGGAAGCTAGCAACCCAAAGCTGGCAAGCTAGCAATGCAAATCTATAAGATAGCAACGCAAAACTCTCAAGCTAGCAACGCAAATCTAGCAATGTAGCTAGCTAGAAACGCAGAGCTAGCAAGCTAACAAAGCAAAGCTACCAAGTTAGCAACTCTAAGCTAGCAAGCTAACAACGGCAATCCTACCAGATAGCAAGTAAAAGCTAGCAATCTAGCAACGCAGAGGAAGAAAGCTATCATGCTAGCAAAGCAAATCTAGCAAGTTAGCAACGCAAATCTAGCAATCAAAAACGCAAAATAGCAAGCAAGCAAGCAAGCAAAGAAAATCTAGCAAGCTAGAAACTGGAAGCTAGCAAGCTAGCGACTGGAAGCTAGCAAGCTAGCGACTGGAAGCTAGCAAGGTAGAGACTGGAAGCTGGTAAGCTAGAAACGTAAAGCTTTTAAGCTAGCAATGCATAACTAGCAAGATAGCAACGCAAAGATAGCAAGATAGATACGCAAAACTAGCAAGCTACCAACGCAAACCTAGCAAGTTATCATCGCAAACTGGTAAGCTAGCAACGCAAAGATGGCCAAGTAGCAACGCAAAGCCAACGAGCTAGCAAATAAACAAAAGCAAGCTAGCAACGCAAACTAGTTAACTAGCAACGTAAATCTAGCAAGATTGCAAGCTAGCACCGCAAAGTTAGCAAGCTAGCAACGCAAAGCTAGCAACCTACCAACGCATATCTAGGAATCTAGCACACTAGCAACGCAAAATTAGCAAGCTAGCAACGCAAATTTTGCAAGCTAGCAACGCAAAGCTGTCAAGGTAGCAAAGAATATCTAGCAAACTAGCAACGCAAAGATAGGAAGCTAGCAACGCAAAGCTACCAAGCTAGCAACGCAAAGCTAGCAAGCTAGCAACGCAAAGAGAGCAAGCTAGGAACGCAGAGCTAGCAAGCTAGATCGCAATTCTTGCAAGATAGCAACGCAAAATTACCAAGCTAGCAAAGAAAAACCTTGCAAGAAAGTAACGCAAAACAAGAAAGCTAGCAACGAAATCTACCAAGCTAGCAACGCAAAGCGAGCAAGCTTGCAAAGCAAAGCTAGCAAGGTAGAAACGCATATATAGTAAGTAAGCAAGCTAGCAACGGAAAGTTAGCAATCTAGTAACGCAAAGCTTGCAAGGTAGCAACGCAAATCTAGCATGCTAGCAAACTAACAACGGAAAGCTAGCAAACTAGCAACGAAATCTACCAAGCTAGCAACGCAAAGCGAGCAAGCTTGAAAAGTAAAGCTAGCAAGGTAGAAACGCATATATAGTAAGTAAGCAAGCTAGCAACGGAAAGTTAGCAATCTAGTAACGCAAAGCTTGCAAGGTAGCAACGCAAATCTAGCATGCTAGCAAACTAACAACGGAAAGCTAGCAAACTAGCAACGAAATCTACCAAGCTAGCAACGCAAAGCGAGCAAGCTTGAAAAGTAAAGCTAGCAAGGTAGCAACGCATATCTAGTAAGTAAGCAAGCTAGCAACGGAAAGATAGCAATCTAGTGACGCAAAGCTAGCAAGGTAGCAACGCAAATCTAGCATGCTAGATAACTAACAACGGAAAGCTAGCAAACTAGCAAAGGAAAGATAGCTAGCTAGCAACGCAAAGATAGTAAACTAGCAACGCAAAGCTAGCAAGCTAGATCGGAATTCTTGCAACTAGCAACGCAAAGCAACCAAGCTAGAAACGCAAAATTAGCAAACTAGCAACGCAAATCTTGAAAGCTAGCAACGCAATGTTTGCAAGCTAGCAATGCAAACCTAGATAGCTAGCAACACACAGGTGGGAAGCTAGCAACGTACAGCTGGCAAAAGAGAAACCCATAGTTGGCAAGCTACAACGCCAAGCTGCTAAGCTCTCAACGCATATCTAGCAAGCTAGCAACGCCAAGGATAGCAAGCTAGCAACGCAAAGCTAGCAAGTTAGAAACGCAATGCTAGCAAAGCTAGCAACGCAAGGATACCAAGCTAGCAACGCAAAACTAGCAAGATAGGAACGCGAAGGTTGAAAACTAGCAACACAAAGCTACCAAAGTAGCAACGAAACTAAAAAGCTTGCAACGCAAATCTATCAATATAGCAACGAATATCTAGCAAGATAGCAACGCAAAGCCAGCGAGATAGCAACGAAAGCTAGCAAGTTAACATCGCAAATCTAGCAATCTAGCAAGCTAGCAACGCAAAGCAACAAGCTAGCAACGCAAACTTAGCAAGGTAGCAACGCCAAGCTAGCAAGGTTGCAACGCACACCTAGGAAGGAAGAAACACAAAGCAAGGAAGCATGCAAAGCAAAGCGAGAAAGCTTGCAACTCAAAGCTAACAAGCTAGCAACGGAAAGCCAGCAAGGTAGCAACGCAAAGCTATTAAGTTAGCAACGCAAAGCTAGCAAGATAGCAAAGCAAACAAAGGAAGATATAAACGCAAAGCTAGCAAGCTAGCAATTCAAAGGTAGCAAGCAAGCAAATCAAAGCTAGCAAGCTAGAAACGCAAAGCTAGCAAGCTAGCAATGTTAATCTAGTAAGACAGCAAGCTATCAACGCAAAGTTAGCAGGCTAGTAAAGGAAAACTCGCAAGCTAGCAAAGCCAAGCTAGCAAGGTGGCAACCCAAAGCTACGATACTAGTAACGCAAAGTTAGCAATTTAATTACGAAAAGCTATGAAGCAAGCAAGCAAGCTACGCAAAGCTTCCAAGCTAGCAACGCAAATTTATCAAGCTAATAACCTATCAACGCAAAGTTAGCAACATAGCAACGCAAAACTAGCAAGATTGCAATCTAGCAACGCAAATTAGCAAGCTAGCAAAGCAAAGCTAGGGAGTTAGCAAAGCAAAGCTAGCAAGCTAGCAACCCAAAACAATCAAGCTAGCAACGAAAATCTAGTAAGATAGCAACGCAAAGCTATCAAGCTAGCAACGAAAACCTAGCAAACTAGAAAGCTAGCAAAGCAGAGCTAGCAAGCTAGCAACGCAAAGCTAGCAAGATAGCAACGCAAAACTAGCAAGCTAGCAACGGCAATCTAGCAAGCTTGCAAGTCAAAGCTAGCAAGCTAGCAACGCAAAGGTAGCAAGCTAGCAACGAAATCTACCAAGCTAGGAACGCAAGGCTAGCAAGATAGCAACGCAAAGCTAGCAAGCTAGCAACGCAATTCAAGCAATCAAGAAACGGAAAGAAACAAGCAAGCAAGCAAGCAAACAAATTTAGCAAGCTAGCAACGCAAAGCTAGCAAGCTAGCAAGCTAGCAACGCAAAGATAGCAAGCTAGCAACGCAAAGATAGCAAGATAGAAACGCAAATCTACCAAGCTACCAACGCAAACCTAGTAAGTTGGCAAAGCCATGATGGCAAGTAACAACGAATATCTATCAAGGTAGCAACGCAAAGATAGCAAGCTTGCAACGCAAAGGTAGCAAGCTAGCAACGCAAAGCTAGCCACCTAGCAAAGCAAAGATAGCATGCTAGCAAAGCAAAGCTAGCATGCTAGATCGCAATGGTTGCAATCTAGTAATGCAAATTTAACAAAGCTAACAACGCAAATCTAGCAAGCTAGCAACGCAAAGATAGCAAGCTAGAAACGCAATGCTAGCGAGGTAGCAACGCAAAGCCAGCAAGATAGCAACGCAAAGCTAGGAAGCTAGGAACGCAAATCTAGCTATCTAGGAAGCTCAAGAAAGCAAATCTAGCAAGCTAGCAATGCAAAGCGAGCAAGCTAGCAACGCAAAGCAAGCATGATAGCTAACGCAAAGCTATCAAGCTAGCAACGGAAATCTAGCAATCTAGCAAGCTCAGCAACGCAAATCTAGCAAGATAGCAACGCAAACTAGAAAGCTACCAAAGCCAAGATAGCAAGGTTGCAACGCAAAGCTATTAAGCTAGCAAGGCAAAACTAGCAATTTAGGAACGCAAAACTACTAAGTTAGCAACGAAACTAGTATGCAAACAAACTACGCAAAGCTAGCAAGCTAGCAACTCAAAGCTATTAAGCTAGAAACGCAAAGCTGTCAAGCTAGCAAAGCAAAGCTAGGAAGCTAGCAACGCAAAAATATCAAGCTAGCAACGCATAGCTAGCAAGCTTGCAACTCCTGTCTAGCAAGCTAACAAGCTAGCAACGGAAACTAACAAGCTAGCAACGCAAAGCTGACAAGGTAGCAACGCAAATTTGGCAAGCTAGCAAGGCAAAGCTGGCAAGCTAGCAACGGAAACATAGCCAAGTAACAACGCATATCTAGTAAGCTAGCAAGCAAGCAACGGAAAGCTAGCAAGCTAGCAACGGTAAGCTAGCAAGGTAGCAACGCAAATATAGCATGCTAGCAAGGTAGCAACGGAAAGCTAGCGAACTAGCAACGGAAATCTTGCAAGCTGGCAAGGCAATGCTAGCAAGCAAGAATCGAAAGCAAGCAAGCACGCAAGAAACTCAAATTTAGCAAGATAGCAAAGCTAAGCTCTCAAGCTAGCAAGGCAAAGTTAGCAACCAAGCAACTGGAAACTAGCAAGCTAGCAACGCAAAAATAGCAAGCTAGAAACGCAAAGCTAGGAAGCTACCAAAGCAAATTTAGCAAGCTAGCAACGAAAAGCTGGCAAGCTATCATCGCAAATTTACCAAGCTAGCAAGCTAGCAACGCAAATTTACCAAGCTAGCAAGCAGGCAAAGCAAAGTTATCAAGCTAGCAAATGAAAGTGAGCAAGCTAGCAACCCAAAGCTAGCAAGCTAGCAACACAAAGCTATTAAGCTAGCAACGTAAAATTAGCAAGCTAGCAACGCAAAGATAGCAAGATATGATCTCAAAGCTAGCAAGGTAACAACGCAAACCTAGCAAGCTAGCAACTCGTAACTGTTAATCTAGCAACGCAAAGATGGCAAGCTAGCAAAGCAAATCTAGCCACCAAGAAACGCAAAAAAGCAAGCAAGCAAGAAACGCAAATCTAGCAATGTTGCAAAGCAAAGCTTCAAGCTAGCAATGCAAAGCTAGCAACCTAGAAACTGGAAGGTAGCAAGCTAGCAACGCAAAGCTATTAAGTTAGCAACGCAAAGCTAGCTAGCTAGCAAAGCATAGATAGGAAGATATAAACGCAAAAGCTAGCAAGGTACCAACGCAAACCTAGCAAGCTAGCAACGCAAAGCTGGTAAGCTAGCAAGGCAAAGATGGCAAGCTAGCAACNATAGCAAGCTAGCAACGCAAAACTAGCAAGCTAGCAACGCAAAGCTAGCAAGCTAGCAAAGCCAAGCTAGCAAGTTAGCAACGCATTGCTACGATACTAGCAACGCAAAGTTAACAATTTAGTAACGCAAAGCTAGGAAGCTAGCAACGAAAGCTAGCCAGCAAGAAACGCAAAGCAAGCAAGCAAGCTACGCAAAGCTTCCAAGGTAGCAACGGAATGCTAGCAAGCTAGCAACGCAAATTTATCAAGCTAACAAGCTATCAACGCAAAGTTAGAAACATAGAAATCCAAAACTAGCAACCTTGCAATCTAGCAACGCAAATTAGCAAGCTAGCAAAGCAAACCTAGGGAGTTAGCAACCAAAAGCTAGCAAGCTAACAACCCGAAACTATCAAGCTAACAACGCAAATCTAGTAAGATAGCAACGCAAAGCTATCAAGTTAACAAAGCAAATCTAGCAATCTTGCAAGCTAACAAAGCAGCGCTAGCAAGCTAGCAAGTTAGCAACGCAAAACTAGCAAGCTAGCAACGGCAATCTAGCAAGCTTGCAAGTCAAAGCTAGCAAGCTAGCAACGCAAACGTAGCAAGCTTGCAACGAAATCTACCAAGCTAGCAACGCAAAGCTAGCAAGCTAGCAACGCAAAGCTAGCAAGCTAGCAAAGCCAAGCTAGCAAGTTAGCAACGCATTGCTACGATACTAGCAACGCAAAGTTAACAATTTAGTAACGCAAAGCTAGGAAGCTAGCAACGAAAGCTAGCCAGCAAGAAACGCAAAGCAAGCAAGCAAGCTACGCAAAGCTTCCAAGGTAGCAACGGAATGCTAGCAAGCTAGCAACGCAAATTTATCAAGCTAACAAGCTATCAACGCAAAGTTAGAAACATAGAAATCCAAAACTAGCAACCTTGCAATCTAGCAACGCAAATTAGCAAGCTAGCAAAGCAAACCTAGGGAGTTAGCAACCAAAAGCTAGCAAGCTAACAACCCGAAACTATCAAGCTAACAACGCAAATCTAGTAAGATAGCAACGCAAAGCTATCAAGTTAACAAAGCAAACGTAGCAAGCTTGCAACGAAATCTACCAAGCTAGCAACGCAAAGCTAGCAAGCTAGCAACGCAAATCTAGCAAGCTAGCAAAGCAACGATAACAAGCTAGCAAAGCAAAGCTAGCATGCCCGATCGCAATGCTTGCAATGTAGCAATGCAAAGTTACCAAAGCTAACAACGCAAATTTAGCAAGCTAGAAACACAAAGCTAGCAACCTAGCAACGCAAAGCCAGCAAGATAGCAACGCAAAGCTATCAAGCTAGGAACGCAAATCTAGCAATCTAGGAAGCTCAGCAACGCAAATCTAGCTAGCTAGCAACGCAAAGCAAGCAAGCTAGCAACGCAAAGCTAGCAAGCTAGGAACGCAAAACCAGTGAGCCGCACTTCCTCCTCTTCGAAGGCAACCATGCTCTGCTACCAATTGTTGAGCCGCTTCGAAGACAACCGGAGCTCACAATCGACTGTTTGTCTCGTGGTGTTCCAATGCCTCCCCAAAGTGGAAGGGGATCTCAAGGGAGGAACCGAGAGGGTTAGCTGGCATAGGCGTTGGGCAGTACAAGTATTTCAGCAGAGTACAAGAAATCATAACAATCCAGCTGGCTTTTCAAATATATAAAAATATATTGCAACAAAAGAGTAGAAATGTAAATCATACAAATATGACAAGGAAAATGTTACAGCTTCGCCTGAAGGGCTGGTAGAAAAATCAAATAAACATCAGTCAAGAATGACTCAGAATTTGCCCGCAGTCAAAGTAACGGTTGCGACCCTTTTAAGTTCACTGACCTGGGCTGATCAATAGCCTTGAAAGTACATGGTTAAAACTGTCGCAAATAGCCTGGTTGCCAAGATGAAACTCGATCATAATGTTCTGACTACACCGATTACAAAATAATACATAAAACAGAGCTGAAAAGAAACAAACATTCAATCCCAACAAAATGCCCCTGCCGCATTGCGGCACTCAGTGACCAATCACAAGTCACGTAACTCCTGGCACTCTCACAAATACAGGGCAGTTCTAAAACATCTCGCCCAACTTCCTCAGTAAGTACTTACTTGATAAAATATATATTACAAGCCAGGGAAAATAATAAATAAATAAATAAATACACAAACTCCCGAGCCAGCCAGCCCCACGCCGGCTCGACAGGGCTTTCTCTCTCTTCCTGTAGTAGTTAATGCGCCGAAACAGAATTTCTACGCATAATGCGTAATCAAAAACCAAACTGAATTTCGAACTCCCAAAACCGACCTTCTCGGTCGAAGACGAAGAGGAAAAAGCAACAGACCTACTTGCCTGTAAACGTAGCTCGTGTCGGGACAAGAGGGAAGGGGAAACACGTGACCTCTGGGTTACGCAAAGAACTTGATGGGAAAAGGGATCGGCTCCGCGTCGTATCGTACGTAGTTGCCAGAGAGAGAGAGACGGTAAATCCAAAGATCCTACACCGAAAGAACCGTGACACGGTTCAGGATCTCACCCTCTCTCCACCTGGCAAAAACAACAGGCACCTCCCACACTCCTGGTTCCATCCATGGACACTCTTACGACGACAACCAAGCAGATGCGCAGCTAACTGCGCTATCCTGTTTTCTCTCTAGTGCCCATCCGTAGATACTCCTCAGCTCCATGCGCGGAAGTGTTCCCTTCCGGAGAGTCGCGGGTGCCAGCCCGCCAAACCCTCCGACACGACCGTCGCATCCCTTGATCACCCCTCTGAGTTGGTAAGGGAGCCCCAACTTCAGACGGCGATCCTAGCGGGCGCGGAGTACATAAATCCAGGAGAATCGAAGTTACAAATCTTCTCAGGCGCCGACGTCACCATAGTCGGAGTAATCTCGTCGCATACGACATCGCGAGCCAACAGGAAGGATAAAGGAGGACACTCGCTGAAACACACACACACAAACTTCAGGCAACATCACTGTACTACAGGAAAAGCTCACAAAAAATAATAATACATCATTCATGGGTAGTCCATTAGTTATCTGTAGCTAATCACCTACATAGTACCTCTTTAACTGCGATACATGCGCCTTCCTAGTGTAAACGCCAGTATCTGGATTTGCCAATTGTACAGTAACCTTGGTCAAGAATTTGGCAATGACCATTGGCTCTGACCACTTATTGTCCAACTTGGCTGAACGGTGTAGAGCTTTCGAACTCTGAGGGTGGAGCCTCACAAGAACCAAATCTCCAACCCTGCATTCTACCTCCCTCCTCGATTGGTTGTAGCGTTTCGCTACTCTTTCCCTAGCTTTCTGCAGATTATCAATAGATCGTAGGAATCGGACGATCATCAAGCCTACCTTCCCCCCGCCGCCGAAATACGAACCACAGAAAGGATACGAATCTATCGGTAATGAGACGGCCTCTCGATCACAGGGCTATGACCACTCGCCCTGTCGATCATATAATCCGCTTCATTACTCAGGCCAGGCAATCACAGACTCGATAATACCGAAAAACGTCACGCCGAACACGTCTCAGGCGCTCGGGGCCTCCGAAGGTTTCCCCTCCCCGAGGTTCGCTCGGGCCCTTCGGAGGTCTCCTCGCCTCGGGACGTTAGAAGACAAACAATTTCTCGCGATATGACCAACTCGTTCACACTTATAGCAGCGAACATTGCGATCATTCACCCGAGGGCTCTCCCTTGCCACCATACTAACGGGGCACCTATTGCTCTCTTCTCGCGAAACCTCATCAATGGGAACGCGACGCTCTAAACCTCTAACTTGCTCGACCAGACGAGCCTCGGCGACACGAGTCGCAAGCAGATTCAACTCCTCTACAGTTTTCGGCTCCGACTCGAACGTCAGCCACGAACGAACATTGGGATGTAGGTTCTGAACTATACGGCGAACTAAAGCCGACTCAGAAACTTGATATTCCAAGATCTCCGCGGCACTTACTACTGACGTAACGAAATGAAACAAATCCTCAGTGGGCCCTTGAAAACGATCCAGCACGTACTTCATCAACAAACGCTCTCGGATACGAGGCGGAAGAAAGACAGACAAGATATCGGCACAGGCTGCTCGCCACTCAGAACCAATACGCAAATGGACGCTAATAGTTTGCATTAGCTTACCGGCTGTTCTGGAAATCAGCAAAGCCAAAAAATCGCCATCTACTACGAGCTTAAGATCATAAACTGCCTTAGCTCTAACAAGGAAATGAAAAACTGCCTCAGGCTCGGGCTCGGTCAAAGCGGGTATATTCTTTACCAAATCAGAAATTACATTACCCCGCAACTTATTCTGCGTGTAACTAGTCTGAGTATGGACGTCGCCCCCTAAAATCTTAACAGCAGTAGTGCCAGCGACGTCAATACTCGGGGCCAACTTATCTGGTACTTGAGGAGGTAGGTAAGCTTCCAAAGCTCTCCACTTATCCTTCAGCCTTTTCCGGAGTTCATCTAAGCTGCCTTGGACGGACACACCCAGTTCCACTGCCAGCTTCTCAGCCTCCTCCCTCGGAAGATTATGGATCCACGCCAGCGGCATTACGATAGCATAGAACACCACACAAAAATATTAAGTGAAAGTACAGTCAAGTCAACACTTCAACAAACAGTCCTGACGACACCCATGGATCCTCAAGTCGAAACACTCTGGTTTGCGGGTTGCGCAAACCACGCTCTGCTACCAATTGTGAGCCGCACTTCCTCCTCTTCGAAGACAACCACGCTCTGCTACCAATTGTTGAGCCGCTTCGAAGACAACCGGAGCTCACAATCGACTGTTTGTCTCGTGGTGTTCCAATGCCTCCCCAAAGTGGAAGGGGATCTCAAGGGAGGAACCGAGAGGGTTAGCTGGCATAGGCGTTGGGCAGTACAAGTATTTCAGCAGAGTACAAGAAATCATAACAATCCAGCTGGCTTTTCAATAATATAAAAATATATTGCAACAAAAGAGTAGAAATGTAAATCATACAAATATGACAAGGAAAATGTTACAGCTTCGCCTGAAGGGCTGGTAGAAAAATCAAATAGACATCAGTGCAGAATGACTCAGAATTTGCCCGCAGTCAAAGTAACGGTTGCGACCCTTTTAAGTTCACTGACCTGGGCTGATCAATAGCCTTGAAAGTACATGGTTAAAACTGTCGCAAATAGCCTGGTTGCCAAGATGAAACTTGATCATAATGTTCTGACTACACCGACTACAAAATAATACATAAAACAGAGCTGAAAAAAACAAATATTCAACCCCAACAAAATGCCCCTGTCGCATTGCGGCACTCAGTGAGCAATCACAAGTCACGTAACTCCTGGCACTCTCACAAAATCAGGGCAGTTCTAAAACCACTCGCCCAACTTACTCAGTAAGTACTTACTTAATAAAATATATATTACAAGCCAGGGAAAATAATAAATAAATAAATAAATACACAAATTCCCGAGCCAGCCAGCCCCACGCCGGCTCGACAGGGCTTTCTCCCTCTTCCTGTAGTAGTTAATGCGCCGAAACAAAATTTCTACGCATAATGCGTAATCAAAAACGAAACTGAATTTCGAACTCCCAAAACCGACTTTCTCGGTCGAAGACGAAGAGGAAAAAGCAACAGACCTAGTCGTCTGTAAACGTAGCTCGTGTCGGGACAAGAGGGAAGGGGAAACACGTGAACTCTAGGTTACGCAGAGAACTTGATAGGAAAGGGATCGGCTCCGCGTCGTAGCGTACGTAGTTGCAAGAGAGAGAGAGTAAATCCAAAGATCCTACACCGAAAGAACCGTGACACGGTTCACCAGCAAGTTAGCAACGCAAAGCTATCAACCTAGCAACGGAAATCTAGCAATCTAGCAAGCTCAGCAACGCAAATCTAGCAAGATAGCAACGCAAAGCTAGCAAGCTACCAAAGCAAAGCTAGCAAGGTAGCAACGCAAAGCTACTAAGCTGGCAAGGCAATGCTAGCAATTTAGCAACGCAAAGCTACGAAGCTAGCAACGAAAGCTAGTATGCAAGCAAACAACGCAAAGCTAGCAAGCTTGCAACTCAAAGCTAGCAAGCTAGAAACGCAAATCCGGCAAGCTAGCAAAGCAAAGCTAGGAAGCTAGCAACGCAAAAATATCAAGCTAGCAACGCAAAGCTACCAAGCTAGCAACTCACATCTAGCAAGCTAACAAGCTAGCAACGGAAACTAACAAGCTAGCAACGCAAAACTGGCAAGTTAGCAACGCAAAATTGGCAAGCTAACAACGAAAAGCTGGCAAGCTAGCAACGCAAAGCTAGCAAGGAAGCAACGCATATCTAGTAATATAGCAAGCAAGCAACGGAAAGCTAGCAAGCTAGCAACGGAAAGCTAGCAAGGTAGCAACGCAAATATAGCATGCTAGCAAGCTAGCAACGGAAAGCTAGCAAACTAGCAACGGAAAGCTAGAAAGCTAGCAATGCAAAGATAACCAGCTAGCAACACAAAGCTAGCAAGCTAGATCGCAAGGCTTGCAACTTAGCAACGCAAAGGTAACAAAGTAGAAACGCAAAATTAGCAAGCTAGCAACGCAAAGCTAGCAAGCAAGCAAAGCAAAGCTAGCAAGCTAACAACGCAAAGCTGGCAAGCTAGAAACGCATATCTGGCAAGCTAGCAACGCAAACCTGGCAAGCTTGCAACGCATATCTAGCAAGATGGAAACGCAAAGATAGCAAGCTAGCAAATCAAAGCTAGCAAGATAGCAACGCAAGTCTAGCAAAATAGCAACGAAAAGCTACCAAGCTACCAACGCAAAACTAGCAAGCTAGGAACGCAAAGCTAGCAAGCAAGCAACGCAAAGCTAGCAAGCTAGCAACGCCAAGCTAGCAATGTAGCAACGCAAAGCTAGGAAGCAAGATACGCAAAGCAAGCAAGCAAGCATGCAACGCAAAGCAAGCAAGCTAGCAACTCAAAGCACGCAAGCCAAGCAAGCTAGCAACGCAAGGTAGCAACGCAAATTTAGCAAGATAGCCACGCAAATTTATCAAGCTAGAAACGAAAAGCTGGCAAGCAAGCAACCCAAATTTTCAGGCTAGCAACCCAAAGTTGACAAACTACAAACGCATATCTAGCAATCAAGCAAGCTAGCAACGCAAAGCTATCAAGCTAGCAACGCATATCTAGAAAGTTAACAACGCAAAAATAGCAAGCTAGCAATGCAAAGCTAGCAAGCTAGCAACGCAAAGTTAACAAGCTAACAACGCAAAGAGAGCAAGCTAGCAACGCAAATCTAGCAAGCTAGATCGCAGTGCATGCAAACAAGCAACGCAAAGCGAGCAGGCTAGCAACGCAAAGCGAGCATGCTAGCAACGAAAATCTTACAAGCATGCAACGCAAATCTAGCAAGATAGCAAAGCAAAGCTATCAAGCTAGCAAGGCATAGCTAGCAACATAGTAACTGGAAGCTAGCAAGCTAGCAACGCAAAGCTAGCAAGCTAGCAACGAAATGTTGGCAAGCTAGCAACGCAAAGCTAGCAAGTTAACAACGCAAGGCTACCAAGCTATCAACGCAAAGCTACCAAACTAGCAACGCAAAACTAGTATGCTAGCAACGCAAAGCTAGCTAGCGAGAAACGAATAGCTAGCAAGCTAGCAACGCAAACCAGCAAGATAGCAACGAAAGCTAGAAAGTTAACAACGCAAATCTAGCAAGCTAGCAACGCAAAACTAGAAAGCTAGCAACGCAAAGCTAGCAAGCTAGCAACCCAAATCTAGCAAGCTAGCAAGGGCAAGCTTTCAAGGTAGAACGCAAGGCTAGGACGCAAGAAACGCAAAGCCAGCATGAAAGCATGGAACGCAAAGCTAGCAAGCTAGCAACTCAAAGCTACCAAGCTAGCAACGGAAAGCAAGTAAGGTAGCAACGCAATGCTAGCAAGCTAGAAACCAAATCTATCAAGCTAGAAACGCAAAGCTGGCAAGCTAGCAACGCAAACTGGAAAGCTAGGAACGCAAATCAATTAATCATGAAAAGCAAAGGAAGCAAGCAAGCAAGCAACGCAAATCTAGCAAGATAGCAAAGAAATGCTCTCAAGCTAGCAAAGCAAAGCTAGCAAGCTAGCAACTAGAAGCTAGCAAGCTAGCAAAGCAAAAATAGCAAGCTAAAAACGCAAAGCTAGGAAGCTACCAACGCAAAACAAGCAAGCTAGCAACGCAATTCTGGCAATCTAACAACGAAAATTTACCAAGCTAGCAAGATTGCAACGCAAATTTACCAAGCTAGCAAGCTAGAAATTCAAAGTTAGCAAGCTAGAAAGTCAAAGTTAGCAAGCTAGCAACGCAAAGCTAGCAAGCTAGCAACGTAAATCTAGCAAGATAGCAAGCTAGTAACGCAAAGATAGAAAGCTAGCAACGCAAAGCTTACAAGCTTCCAACGCATATCTAGCAATCTAGCAAGCGAGCAAAGCAAAGCTAGCAAGCTAGCAACTGGAAGTCAGCAAGCTAGCGACGCAAAGTTATTAAGCTAGCAACGCAAAGCTATGAAGCTAGCAACGCAAAGATAGCAAGATATAAACGAAAAGCTAGCAAGCTAGCAACGCAAACCTAGCAAGCTAGCAAGGCAAACCTGGTAAGCTAGCAACGCAAAGATGGCAAGCTTGCAACGCAAAGTTAGCAAGCAAGCTAATCAAAGTTAGGAAGCTAGCAACGCAAAGCTAGCAAGCTTGCCACGCAAAGCTAGCAAGCTAGCAACGCAAAGCTAGCAAGTTAGCAACGCAAAGCTATGAAGCTAGCAACGCAAAGCTAGCAAGTTAGCAACGCAAAGCTATGAAGCTAGCAACGCAAAGCTAGCAAGCTAGCAACGCAAAACTGGCAAGCTAGCAACGCGTATCTAGCAATCTAGCAAGCTAGCAAAGCAAAGCTAGGAGCTAGCAAAGCGAAGCTAGCAAGTTAGCAACGCAAAGCTATGATACTAGCAACGCAAAATTAGCAATTTATTAACGCAATGCTGGGAAGCTTGCAACAAAAGCTAGCGAGCAAGAAACGCAAAGAAAGCAAGCAAGCTACGGAAAGATTCCAAGCTAGCAACGCAAAGCTAGCAAGTTAGCAACGCAAATATATCAAGTTACAAATTATCAACGCAAAACTAGCAAGCAAGAAACGGAAAGTTAACAACACAGTAACGCAAAGTAGCAGGCTTGAAATCTAGCAACGCAAATTATCAAGCTAGCAAGGCAATGCTAGCTAGCTAGCAACACAAATGTAGCAATCTAACAACGAAATCTACCAAGCTAGCAACGCAAGGCTAGCAAGCTAGCAAAGCAAAGCTAGCAAGCTAGCCACGCAAATCAAGAAATCAAAAACGCAAAGAAATCAAGCAAGCAAGCAAACAAATCTAGGAAGCTAGCAACGCAAAGCTAGCAAGCTAGCAACGCAAAGATAGCAAGCTAGCAAATCAAAAAGACCAAGATAGAAACGCAAATCTTGCAAGTTACCAATGGAAACTTAGCAATCCTGCAACGCAAAGCTGGTAGGCTAGAAACGTAAAGATGGCAAGCTAGCAAAGAATATCTAGCAAGTTAGCAACGCAAAGTTAGCAAGCTAGCAACGCAAAACTAGCAAGAGGGCAACGCAAAGATAGCAAGATAGAAATGCAAAGATAGCAAGATAGAAACGCAAATCTAGCAAGCTACCAACGCAAACCAAGCAAGCTAGCAACGCAAAGCTGGTAAGCAAGGAACGCAAAGGTAGCAAGCTAGCAACGAATATCTAGCAAGCTAGCAACGCAAAGATAGCAAGCTAGCAACGTAAAGCTAGCAAGCTTGCAACTCAAAGCTATGAAGATAGCAACGCAAAGATAGCAAGCTAGCAAAGCAAAGCTAGCATGCTAGATCGCAATGCTTGCAAGCTAGCAACCCAAAAATACACAACTAAAAACGCAAAACTAGCAAGCTAGCAACGCAAAGATAGCAAGCTAGCAACGCAAAGCTAGCAAGCTAGCAACGCAAAGCCAGCAAGATAGCAACGCAAAGCTATCCAGCTAGCAACGCAAATGTAGCAATCTAGCAAGCTGAGCAACCCAAATGTATCAAGCTAGCAACGCAAAGCTAGCAAGCTAGAAACGCAAAGCCAGCAAGATAGCAACGCAAACTATCAAGCTAGCAACGCAATTCTAGCAATCTTGCAATCTCAGAAACGCAAATCTAGGAAGATAGCAACGCAAAGTTTGCAAGCTACCAAAGTAAACCTAGCAAGTTAGCAACGAAATCTACTAAGCTAGCAACGCAAATCTAGCAGTTTAGCAACGCAAAACTAGGATGCTAGCAACGAAAGCAATTAAGCAATCAAGCTACGCAAAGCTAGCAAGCTAGCAACTTAAAGCTAGCAAACTAGCAACGCATATCTAGAAATCTAACAAGCTACCAACAAAGACTAACAAGCTAGAAACGCAAAGCTGGCAATGTAGCAACGCAAAATTAGCAAGGTAGCAACGCAAAGCTGGCAAGCTAGCAACGTAATCCTAGCAAGGTAGCAACGCATATCTAGTATGCTAGCAAGCAAGCAACGGAAAGCTAGCAAGCTAGCAACGGAAAGTTAGCAAGGTAGCAACGCATATAATGTTATGGGGACCGGGATGGGGTGATCAAGGAAGATGCCCCTCCCCAACCCACAATTCATATGCTGCTTTTCACCACAGCTTTTATTCATTAAATTAAACAATCAAAAAAATAAATGTCATGATAAAATAACTGGAAATAAATGAAGCAAAACAAGTTAATAAAGTTATTGCGTTCCTGCAATCACTTCCCCTCTATGTGAGGTTGCTAGCCAGGCTGCGACACACAGGTCTCTACTTACATAGCGTAGCGATACTGTAGAGGACAATCATGGTAGCGTGTAGTGCTGGTAGAGATCGGTGGTCACTGCAGCTTGACGCCGGCCGCCATAGGATAGCGGTTCCCCCCTGGAGGATGGACCTTCGGCTAACTTAGACTGTCACTATGTCTATACTGACGAAGAAGTGCTTCTACTTCCTGTGTACTGAGGTTATATGTCCATACATCCTCCTAACCATATTGTAACAGCTTTTACAATTGGACCTCTTGTTCTAAACTAGCAAGTGATTGCATGGTGCTGAAGACTCGATACAGGATATGTGATTCATCCCCTTATGTCAAATGTTCTCATTTTCGCCCTCGGTTAAGTTATTCATCTTGCCGACATTCTTTGTCAGCTCTCCCGTGTAGGAAGTCTATGCGGTCTGGCTTCCTAATGTTACTCGCTCTGGGTTTTCTGGAACCACATCCTATATCCTGTAGCTAAGCCTTTATTCTTACATGAGTAATAAAATGATAAAATTAATGATACAAACTTGTGAATATGTCTGAAATCAATGACACATAAATCAGTTAACATATATACATGTAGATAGGGTGAGGTCACGAGGTCACCTCATAACATCACCCCCACCTTTAAGAAAAGAAATAGGGTTTTTTCTCATTTTCTTTTCTCTACCATAAAATTTAACACATGGTACAAATATGTGGTTAAATGTACATACATTTTGGTTACTTGTTTCGGTAGTGGTTTTTCTTGTTTACATACATTTCCTTAGTATAAATATTAAGTGTTTCTCGCCACTGTTACATAATTCAGTGGTCTTGACACTTATACATTGTGGCTCAACGGCCAGTTTCACAATGTCCAACTTCTCCCTGGTCGTCCGCCTCGTCGCTTGGCTCTAGCGCCTGGAGCCCGTGGAAGCCTATCGCCGCCGACACACCGACGAGTTCAGTCCACTGGGAGCCGCCCTCGCAGTGCGCAGGGGGTGAGTGGTCTACCCTCTTGCTTAGGTCTGTTTCAGCTTCGCCTTCTCGTTCGCCTCCTCTCAACTCGGCTGCTATAACATTTAAGGGTAGTATAGTATCTATGGTGCTAGTATACTCACTAATGATACCAGTGGTTGTCTTATGTGATCAGCGAGGTTGCGCTATGGGGCGTTGTCCTACTGCTCTCCATAACATTACTCTACCGCAGTCCAGTATCGACTGTCGGTGATAACAACAACTCGAGATAATAATGATAATGCAAATACTCATTCCGATTATCCAGTAGATTTGGGTGTCAGGCGCGGGCTCAGCCTGCCGTAAGTTCTCTAGGACGGAAGTGGTGTCCAACTCAGCTCGGTCCTTGTTGCTGATGGTCTCCTTCACGACGTCGTCAATCTCCTGCAGATGCACTGATGAATTCAAGTAGTTCTGTAACAATTCTTGTTCATGTGGTTTTAGTAGTGTTTCAATACTAGGTAAAACAATGTGTGTTTTATTCAATCCAGCCACGGTTCTTCCTAAGGAGTGGGCAACAGCTTAAGGTTTTCAGCATATATGTAGCATGTCGAAGTGTTTAGCAAAACACCGTTTCCACGTAGCCATATATCTGTGGTCTCATCCTCGTCCAAGGGGGATCCTCCTAGGGGCCTACATTTCAAAGTGACGTGCGTGGACTTCTCTAAGCTGTATACCCAGTATTTGGCGTCTGGTAACCTTATCCATATTGGTTCAAATTCTTTCAAAAGTGTTCGTTTACATTTTCTCATTGCAACTTCAGTCTTCCCTGTAAACAATGCAATCAGGCAATTTTCCTTGCTCGATTTCCTTAATACCATGTCTGATGGGCATTTAGTATAAAAATCAATGGTGCATTTAGTTAACATTTCAGTAGTAAAAATTGTAAAGAACTGTCTGTCTTCAGCCATAACGAAATACATAATTGGTTCGTTTATCGTTATAAATTAATTAATTCCCTTATGAAAGAAGGGCAAAGAGTGGGTTTGGCATAAGGTAAGGAATCTGTCTGCGGCTTGCAGTGGCATGTCTATAAAAAGTCTAATACTCCTTGAAGTTGCTGTTGCATGCACTGTTGCTACTGCATAATATACGTACATGTCTTCTATGCTCAATCCTGTTAGCATAGATGTTTCCTTTGGTAAATGTAAGCTTACTCGCTGTAATAATCTCGATAAATTGTAGGGATTGATCAAAGTGCTACTTAGTTTTCCCACACTAGTTAAGTCCAATGATTCCTGTAATTGTATTAAACTAAATTTCATTTCCATCATAAATAGCTCTAATTCTCGTATGGCTGTACTGTACCTAGTCTGCTTTTCAAGTGCAAATCGTACATCAAATAAGTCTGCTTCAACTCTCCCTAATCCAAGTGAAATATTTTTAATAAAATTCCTTAATGCTTTAGCTAAATCTAATGTAGCTTTAGCTTTGGCCTTCGTAGATTCATCCAATGTGTGTAAATAAGTCATTTGT
>NW_019738992.1:0-318 GCF_002891405.2 Cryptotermes secundus
TTGTTGGATCTCAACTGTCTTCTGTCTGTAGCGTATGGTGACTAGGTTCCAACTGTATTCTTGCTGTCCAAGTCACATTTCGACTGACGGTCAGTCACTCAGTAAGTCTTGGTGTCGAGCCCCATCTGGGGCCCATGACCAGATATTTATTACCTTTAACAGTGACGTTCTTGTTTTTGTGAGGCTCCCTCTCTGACGAGACGACGGGTCTGCCTTTTCTATGTGCTCTTGCCAGTGCAGTCTTTCTAGGGTCTGAGTCCCTATTCTTGCTGTCTGTAGCTCTCGGCTTATGTAGGTGTTCTGCGGACTCAGTAGAGG
>NW_019738992.1:2964-11769 GCF_002891405.2 Cryptotermes secundus
TGGGGAAAAGAGTCCCCTTATCCATAGGTCACTGGATGGCCCCAGAGTCGGTCTAGAGACTGTGGGCACCGCAGTCCAGCCCGTCCCATAGCATATTGATTAGTGACTGAGCTAAAACAATAGTTCCTCATTTTTCTCTGCTGAGATCCTACACTACTGTTAACAGAACCTCCCGACTCTCAGATTCAAAATTTCAGACACTTTTCAGCTTTAAATAATTTCAAGGAAATAGCGGCTCCGGTCTAGAAACCCGAAATTAACGGCCGTGTGGATTCGTTGCGCTGACCACACGACACCCTCTATGTGCTAAAGTTGGCACTAACTTCACCGACAAGCGGCGGTCGCTCGTTCGGTATAGTTCTCTTGCGGACTAGAACCACGGAGTTTGTTTTTTTGTTCTTTTATTTTGTTTTATTTTGTCATGTTGTGCATGGCCCGGCAATAACAGAAAATTTGACATTTTAATTGCTCAGTTTATCATGTATTATTATTATTATTATTGTCCCTGACTGTTAAATTAAGCACTTAAATAAACAATTAATTTAATTATCTTGCGTTCATTGCACAATATGTATCAAATTAACGCATGCAGGGTTGATCGTGTCTGTCTATCCATTTCCATGTTATATCTCAGACAACACTAGACAGATTTTGCTGAAATATGATGCTAGAGATCTTGTAAAAAGTTGTACAAATGCGCAACAGCAAAAATTGTTACACTTTTCAGTCAATGTTTCAATTTCATTTAAGTACATACGTTGTTGGGGAAAAAATTCTAAGCCCTTTTCGATTTTTCTATATTATATCGAAGGTAATGTCTGTTTGCCTTTCTGTGATCTGATATCTGCATCTAAACTGAGTCAGGACAGATCAGTTTTAGTTTGATATCAGTGGCTCACGAGAAGTTGTCGGTAAATGGGAATAATTCCGATTTTCAGCCATTTTGACCAGTGACAAGTTCCGCTTTAATCTAAGCCATAAATGGGCTACATGTACAATGTAAACCGTCATTGATGTTCATTCTATTGAGTTGTTACGCAGTGTGGTTGTGGGAAATGTTATATAGGCTCGTCGGAGTACATGTTACCTGTGAAAAGTCGTCAATATCGCCTTGAACCACATGGTGTGACACCCCAAGGAATTGTTATCAGCAGGGCACGGATTTTGATGACGTCATCTTTTTATCCTTGTATCTTAAATATATAAATCTCGGATATGAGCTGCTGGTTACAGAAATGTAAATTTTATTGGTAATTTTTTATGATTTTTTGACATTTTTAGGTTTAAGGTCATTTTTTCATTTTTAGGGTAATTTTTTTGGTAAATTTTTGGACTTTTAAGGGTATTTCTTGTCATTTTTGGCCATTTTAGGGAATTTTTCATGTTTTCTGAAATGTGAATAACATGGAAGCGAAGTGTTCTTCCTCTTCTCCCTTAGGTCATTTTTCTGGATTTTTTCGGTCATTTTATAGGTCATTTTTTTAATATTTTCAGGTCATCAAAATCCGGGCCCCTGCATATTACATTTTTGGGTCATATTTTAGGTAATTTTTCTGGATTTTTTCGGTCATTTTTTAAATATTTTCAGGTCATCAAAATCCGGGCCCTGGTTATCAGCAATTAACCATTGTGAAAGCCTAAAACCAGTTTAAACCGCCAATAAAACTTTATGCACGGGCATCAAGTAAGCTTAATGATCTGAAACGCCATTTGAAATTTTGTGTCATGACGGATATCTGAGCTAGGGGCTCCGATGTGCTTTCACACTAGCAAGCGACTGATGGCTCTTGAAGTTTGTGTTTACAATTCAGATCCCGGGCTGGACACGATGCAGCTAAGGCGTTTCATTCTAACAGAAAGGCTTTGCAATAAAGCTTACCCATCTGACAACGGAAATTTAAATGGCCAGTGGATTCAGTGGTACTGACAACGGTGCTAGGGTGTTTGCGCAAACATTATAACGTTGTTGTCATAATCATTTGCGCTTTGGAAGATCAAAGAGTTACGAGTATTTTTGAAATGTTTACATCATGTACCTTCCGAAATTCTAAAATTCTATAAAACTTGGAAACGTTGATTTTTCGATTTTATGAAATGTTTCGAAATTTAAAATTACGAAAGTCTTCAGATTTGTGTAATTTTTTCAAGGTTTATTAAAAGTAACAAAATCCCAAGTACGACCAAGTCATTACAGTTTTGGGGTAGCAAATTATCTGAAGTTGGATGAAATTTAAGGGAATATGTGCCAATCTTGGACATTTTAACTTACTCCACATCGCCACTCATGAGCTGAATGGTGGAATATTCCGAATATGTGTAAGCTCTGTAAGGATATTTAGCATTTGCGATTTGAAACATTTTCGTGATTTCAACAATAAGCATCGTTACTTTTCACATGTTCGTGCTTTCGTTAAATTTCGTTCTTTCGAACATTGACAAAATTTCCCATTTTTCGATGATATCCAGAATATTTTAAAATTTATGAATTTATAAATTTACGAAAATTTTCAATAAATAATTATTTAACAGCAAGTATGCTAGTCTCAAAACCTTGAAACATTTTTGGAAATTTCTAAATCTAAGATACTTCATATTATTTCTCCCGTGACTGTGAACTTACCGTGATGAATAAGAGAATAGTATTCACATATCCCAAGATTGGGTGATTGCCTTGATAAATCTGATAGCATTGGAGCGCTGAAAAATGTTAATGATTCTGGTGTAGTAGTGGTAAAGGTAACCCATGAACCTGCGACAAAATTACCAAACGTCTCTGCAGGCATAAGGAAATACTACTCGATGCAAATGCACTGTAAAACTCCACGCACTCTTTAAGAGTCAATACCGTATCGAAATTTCTAGTCAGCTTCATGCTCCAGCAGCTTTGCCCGGTTACCCATTCGATAAGGAGCCAGATGGAGTAAGAAGATGGGACTGGACGGTGGTAAAGGGAAATAAAACCATTCCCCTGACTCTTCATGTTTTTGACGACCATACGGCCAGAGTTAATGGTTATATTGATAAATTTATGGGTTAGAATAAAAATAAGTTAAAAACTGGACTTCGTATAGTTAGAAAAGTTAAAAGATGACCTAGTAAATGTGCTGGTTTCCAACCTGTGGCACATACGTGTTGTTCCGTTACTTATCAACGGAATCACTGACTGCCAGGTATAGAGTGCTTGTATTTTTGTCCATGTTGGAGCTAGAATAATGGAAACCATTGCAGTAACAACCAACCATGCTGGGTTATGACGCATATATTGGGACTCTAATATGTATTTATAAAGATGTTGATAGATCCTGACGCTCAACTCCCAGAGGGCCTTCCTGCAGTTACCTATTTGTCTCTGTGTTCTGACAAGAGAAATCCTAATAGCAAACGCTGAAATAGTTTGTCGAACAAATGTGGAGAACACATGGCGCGGAGGTTGCCGGTTTGTATTGATGACCTATGAGACGGCCACGAAGAATAGTCCGGATTCTTGGCAGCGGCGCGGATCTTCTCTTTTGTCTCTCAGAGAAGAAGTAACGTGGGGTAGGCCCAAGATTACTAGGCTTATGAAACTGCGTGTTCGGCTTTAGAACTCAGAGTACCAGTAGCTATCGCCTTCTGTAGGATAAAAGCCAAATTCGTTATCCGTTGGCCTCATAACTTTAATGTACTTCTTAAATATTCGGCCGATTCCAATATATTCGGTTGACGTTAATTTATAAAAATTGGATTTCGAGCGAAAGTCCTGTTCTTAGTTAATATAATGGCCGCGCCATAGCTCAAGCGATTAGTCGCGGGCTTCCTACCACGGCGGCCCGCGTTCGATCCCGGGTATGGTCAAGTGGGATTTGTGGTGGTGGACAAAGTGGCGCTGGGGCAGGTTTTCTCCGAGTACTTCGGTTTCCCCTGCCAATCTTCATTCCACCAATTGCTCCACAATCACCCTCACCTATCATCTGGGGCTGGTACAATAGGCCAGAAGTGGCCGCAGTACAAGGGACTTAGTCCCACCCCACTAGCAATAAAAATATGCTAATAATGGGATTACAGTTAGTCTAAACATCTCTGAAGGTGGTGCACACTGTTACGCAATCATCAGAAAGATGATCAGAAATCTGAATACTACTACTTTGTAAAACTCTACGGAAGCCATGAAAATTTTGAAGACAGCCTACCTCCATACCAAACCATCATAAAACGGAAATTTAAAATGTTTCACCAACCGAAAATAGTGAGTGTCCGAAACCTGCTAATTACTTCGCAGAGTAAGCCTATAATAAACTCGTACATCTGCATTATCAGTTACTTTACAATGGCCAGTATGTCTGCCTGCGTAAGGAATGCCAATTGCCCATAGCTCTTTCGTCGTTTTGCAACTTTTAATGCAGCCTTCTTGAGAAGCCGCCAATTGTGTAGCTACTCAAGGACTTCGCGACATTTTACAGAACACGAAGATTCATTACCGTGTTCACAAGAGCCCTCCACTAGTCCCTGTCCTAAGCCAGATCAATCCAGTCCATACCACCCCATAATATTTATGAGCCATTTTAATATTATCCACCCACCTGCGTCTTGACCTTCCCAGTGGTCTCTTTCCTTCTGGCTTTCCCACCAATATCCTATATGTATTCTTCTTCTCTCCCATTAGTGTTACATGCCCTGCCCACCTCATCCTCCTTGACTTGATCATTCTAATTATACTTGGCGAAGAGTACAAGTTATGAAGCTCCTCATTATGCGGTTTTCTTCAGCCTCCTGTCACTTCATCCCTTTAAAGCACATTGGTAACTATGTACACAATCTGATTTAACATTCGAAAGCAGTGCATTTTACCCAAAATATTGTAAATTTTCCTAAACAGCATTAATCGATTTCTTTGTAGCTGAGATGTGTTTTCTGTAGGCAAGACTAAAACAGAAAAACCCGTCCTGTAGTCCGCAAGCGAACTATACCGACCGAGCAACCGCCGCTTGTCGGCGAAGTTAATGCCAACTTTTGTGGATAGAGGGTGTCACGTGGTCAGTGCAACGGATCCCCACGGCCGTCAATCTCGGTTTTCTAGACCGGAGCCGCTACTTTAGGCAACAACTGAAATTTTAAATATTATTTAGATGAACTTCAAGTTTCAAATGTAGGGAGAACGGTAATAATATATGGGCCTTGTTCTGTTACGCATCTTAGTAGTCTTTAGCATAACTATGATGTGAAGAGTAATTTCAAAACACCTGAATGACTTAAGTACATACATAGTCCTAATAAAACAAGGATAACATGTCCCCGACCTACAGCTTGAAATGTTTCCACATATTCAACAAACCGCCACTGTTGTGTATGCATGGCATTCCATTAATTCAAACACACGTCCAGCATATTTGGGAAAAATTGTGTAGGTCATAAATATTCCTGTAGTACACTAAGAAAGTGTGCGTGTTGAAACCGAAAAAGTTGTCTTACCGCGGCCAAAGCAGGCTAAATTATGACAAAGCTATGCGTCCGTTTCCTTTCCTGTCAGGAAGATTGCCTTCGTTGTCTTGTGGATAAGACTTTTCAAAGGGCCACAAAAACACGGGGTATCGAAAATACCTCTAGAATAACCAACACTACAAAATAAGGAGAAAAAACTCTGTGGCTTGAGGCCACAAGCAAACTATATCGACCGAGCGACCGCCGCTTGTCTGCGAGGTTAGTGCCAACTTTTGCGGACAGTGTGTGTCGCGTGGTCAGCGCAACGAATCCCCACGGCTTTTAATTTCGGTTTTCTAGACCGGAGCCGCTATTTTCTTGAAATAGTTCCTCAATTATCCTCACGAGGCTGAGTGGACCCCGTTCCAAACCCATTACCTCTCAGAAAATCTTGTAGCGCCGGGAATCGAACCCGGGACCTTTAGATTTGTAGCCAGGAACTCTGACCACTAGACCACAGAGGCCCTGATGCCTAACACCCAGTTTCGAGGAATTAGTGTGCCGGCATCAGCTCGCAATTAGGGAATCCCTATTGTTTAAAAAACAAGCCATTTCACTTCGGTGCTGTAATGCTCGACTGAATTTTGCACTATAATTAAGTACTCAGTGTTGTGTCGGTGCAGTTCAAATTTAGAACAGTTACGTGCTTTACTTCGCTTTTTTCAAATCTGTAATCAAAAGCTCTGTAGGAACTGCCATCTTCCTTGTGCCAGGATGTAGGCATCAAAGTCACATTCCATACGAGCCATCAAGCACTGCATCAGATCTCACATACAGGTCAGGCTAAAAATAGAAACTGAACAACCTTCAGTCGCCACAATTAAATTTTGCGCAATTTTAGTGTCTAGTAATTACTGCAGTTTCTCTTTATTAAATATAATGAAGGGAGACAGGAAGTCCATTCATGTCTTCTTACCAAATTTAAATAAAAACTAATTCGTACTGTCGAAAAGATAACGAACATTAGTTTTCGGGTAAATATGAATAAGCATAAAAATTCAGAGTCCTCTGGTATGAAACGCCGCGTTGTTTGGTAGAGATACCAACGTTTCGGCAGAAATGTCTGCCCCTGTCTTCAGGTTGTGTCGACATTGAAGATGGAAGCAACAGTTTCCTCCTACAATACTACATGTGTCAAATCCTAAAAGACAGTGGTCTTCATAGTCACTGAGGTGAGAACCGAAGACCTCATAAAACTCTCGCCTCCCGCACGACACAAAGTACTGTGTACTGTTCTGGTGATTCGTGGAGCATCTGTCAATTTAGCGAATATTACGAGCATGTGCAGTTAGTACAGTAATTTTTGGTTCAGGGGTGGTACAAACACGCAATTCGACTGTAGGCTGTTGCTTACTGCCCTAGAAGCCATCATTCCGGACGGTCCATGAAGTGCAGGCTCAGGACCCATACGCAGTTCGATACTGTTCTTTAAAGTCACACGATGAATTTATTTCAAATTTCGACTCGCCAAATACAGTGGAAACAAATGTACAAACTTTAGCTGCAAAAGAAAAACAAATAAAGTTGTCCCCGTGTTTAATTAGAAAAGGACTATGCCATGAAGACATGTGGGGGAGTGCAGTTATAGCTACAATATTCTTGGCCATGGCACTAGATCGAGGCGAGTGGTCAGCTTCAGGCCCCTGCCGCTTTACCCCGGGAAAAATGGCCCCGGTACCCACTGGATAGGAGGCTGGGTGAGCTCAAGACCCGATCTGGACAAAGTAGAAAAGAGAAAACTTTTTGCACTGCTGGGAATGGAACCCGGGCAGTCCAGCCTTTATACTGTCGCTATACCGGTTCTAACTTGAGCTACATAGAGACGGAAAATAAAATAGTTCATGGGATCGTTAGCGAAGAAGTCTGAATTATGAAAGAAAATTTTGGGGATGCACAAATCAATGCAACAGTTTAAGTTTCATGGATCCAAACACTGTTTAATATCTTTAATAACATGAATCTATTTCGTACGCTGGTATCAGCAGTTTCTGTTTCATCCTGTGGTGTCTCATGGGGTATCGCGAGCATTTTGGTGACGAACAGACATGGCCGCTCATCCTGCTTGGTTTGCACAGATCCTCGTGCTCGGGGACACAAAGCCCAATGAGATCGGTTGTACTTCCTGTAGCTGAAGAAAATGTGTATTGCACGTTCTGCACGATTTACTTGTCTCTCTATTCAGTAGCCATTTTTATAAATGTTTATGAAGTGGCAGATAGCATACGTTCTTATGCAGATCCTTGATGGTCAACTTTGACCAATAACATTTTTAATCATGTATAAATTCTGTTTGACCTTTACTTCACATCTTACAATAACGTGTCCCAGCCTTATAGAACGCAATGCCGTTACTCAATTGAACTTTGCATCAAATCACCTCATTGGTGCGATTCATCGCAATTCCCCATTCAAATGAAAGTGCGCGAGAGGAATTCGTGCTGCGCCGATTCCAGGCTATAACGACATTTCAAAATGCGTCAATTTCAGTAGTTTACTTCATAAAGAATATTTTTGCTAATATTTCAGTCATGTAAATGAGATTTTGTTTCAGATCAGCTCTGTAAATTTACGATTATAATAACTGAATAAAGAATTAAATTCTTAAGTTGCCGGTTTCAGTTTGTGTGTAAGTAAGCCCTCGTATTGGCCGGTCACGGTAGCCGAGCAGTCTAAGGCATTCACTGTCCTCGCTCGCTCGGAAGCCGGGATCGTGGGTTCGATTCCAACTATGGGCATGGATGTTTGTGTGCGTTTTTCTGTGTTTGTGTACAGGTAGAGGCCTTGTGGCGAGCTGATCACCCGCCCATGGAGTCCTACCGAATGTGTAAGATCTAGAAAAACCGAAGTGAACGGAGAAGTTCATGGAGGTAGGCCTAGGCCCACTGGGGCTGTAGTGCCAAGGGGGAAAAAAAAGCCCTCGTATTAGTCGAGCGGGGACAATTGTATACTGCAGTACAAACGAAATTATGTCGTGTTAAAAAAGTGACCGCCAATATTGCGTGGATATTAGGATTATGTATATGAACCCACCTTTAATATATTTTCACGTCATTCCACATCTAATAAAGAACTTAGAAGGAATGGATCGCCTTAAGGACCAGTATACCTGCCGTGAAAAGAATATGAAATATGCATGACAGTGTTTCAAACGTTTCAGACTTGTCATATGTTAGTCTGGCACTTGGTTACTGGGGTACATCATCAGTGAAAACTGACCATCAAAGATACAAGAAATTGCTACGTGTAGATATGAGATTCCCATGTTCGATTATATTTCAGCTGTTGAATGAGTCTGCGATGTATTTTTAGGTGTGATGTAATATATTTCGATTTACTGTAAAAACAATC
>NW_019738992.1:14875-26905 GCF_002891405.2 Cryptotermes secundus
AAAGTGGCGCTGCGGCAGGTTTTCTCCGAGTACTTCGGTTTCCCCTGCCAATCTTCATTCCACCAATTGCTCCACAATCACCCTCACCTATCATCTGGGGCTGGTACAATAGGCCAGAAGTGGCCGAAGTACAAGGTACTTAATCCAACCCCACGAGCAATAAAAATATAAAAAGTACAAAACACTCGGATTGCAAATCGTTTACACGTTCCAGCCTATTGATAATTCAGGGTCACATACAGTAACACCGAGAACGGTTGATTTGACGAAACGAAACGAATTACGGGAACAATGGGGAGAGGCTTTATTGGCCCTGCGTTTCGTTTTTGTTCATAATTTTAAAATGATTGAGTGCATTTTATTATTGTAAAACGAAACCCTTCCTGACTTTTCTCTTTGGGTATTTCTCGAACTTGCATGAATTATAATTGGTCGAAACAAATGGAAAGCTCTCTTCAGTGCAATGTTTGTTAATTGCCAGTAAACTTCCCTGCTGAGAGCCATCGCCTCGCTCCTCATTAGTCTTCCGGATGGAACTTTCAGTAAATTAAGTTTTGATCTTCTGTGCTGCAAAATCCTCTACTTCGTGTATTTTAAAGGTTTCCGGGCTGAAGTTAATAAAGCAGTCTTTACGTTCTCGCTCTGAACCAGTTCTTATGGACGCAATAAGATGGTCTGTAAGCAAGGTAAAATTGTCCCTGTTCTTAACTAATTAAGCATTACACCATGGAGGCCCATGAGGGAATGAAGGTGTACAAAGTAAAGCTATCCCTGTAACAGGCCGTGGAGGCCCATAGGGTTGTGAGATGTTGAGGTTCCCACATTTTCTAGACAATCAGCTCATAGATGGCGGCAAGGTTGTCAGCCCTACGAGCCAGCCGCCCTTTACCCCCAAGGAACATTCCTCGTACTCATTTCTGATAGAGGCTGAGTCGACCCCAGAGCCATAGTTCGGCTGGAAGGATTAAGTCAATTGAAAAAATCTAATGACCTCATTGGGACTTGAACCCGCGACCTTCCGGTTTGTGACATAGTGCTCACAAGAAGGTCGTAAGGAAGGTAAAATTGTTCCTGTGCCTAGCTAATTAAGCATTAGGTCAGGAGGCCTATGGAGGTATAGAGCCATGTTTTCCCGACCTCGGCACTAGCTGGAGCTGAGCGGTCAGCTTCAAGCACCGGCCGTTTCACCCCCCGGTACCCACTGAATAGAGTATATTAAAATTACTAGTAACACAGATATGTGGATGTTTGAGGTGGATTGTATACGGTCCTGAGATCTAACCAGGTTGAAATACAGTGTGTTCCAGGAGGGAACGGGTTCGAGACGTGGACAGTTCTGTACGCCACACACATACTGATGCAGTTCCCAAAACGGGCTTCTGTGCAAAAGAAGTTCTAATGGTTCAACGTGGAACTTTGTTTAATAATCACAAGTTTGTATACGTGAAAGAGAACGGCATACGCTGGTGTCGTATTTGGCCGGAATTGAATATATGCCACAATTTAGTGATTAGACACGGGTTTTGGACTGACAGTTGTTGGATTTACTGAACACTTTCAAATCGTAACAAGTAATTATAACGCTCTGACTAATTCGCGCACTCTACTTCTCACTACAGAATTCACCGTCTTCTATGCATTCATTAGCCGTTGACTGGTAATAATACCAACAATGTCCTCTTCTGCTCACATCTTGCTAGCTGGCAACTGCCTCACAACTAGTTCATGGTCGCATCGACCCCATAGAAAACACCGCCCCTAACAATTCACCCGTTGCATCACGTGTTGCCTACAGGCCGTTGCTTAGCAACAGCTCCGTTTTATGACGTCATCGTGTCAATATCAACACTAATATCATAGGCGAATGAAAAATCGTAGAACGCTGAAGTACTACGTCAGAAAGTGTAGAAAAATCACGGGATTGAGTACTATAGCCCCTTCTTCCTCGTAGCGGTGTATTTACATCGGTTTACAGCTGACGAACTAGGCACCGCAAGAGGGCTAAGAACCTGCTGGATGCCACAGAACTCGGTCCTGTTCCACCGCGGTCACGTCCACCCTCGTGGAGAGGGCGGTTTATACAGATGTAAGCCATTAGCACTAATGAATATATAGCTCAGTGGACCCAGACTACATCGCAGGTCCATCACGACGGCGATTAGGTTCTCTGTGGTCTGGGGACATGACACCGGGCGGAATAAATGAAAGGACTGGACCACGGCGAGGAGACACGGTTTGTTCCCCTGATGGCGGGACGTTGCGAGCTCACAAACGGGGGCACAAACTCCACCCAGGCTGCTGGAAACAGTTATTTTACAACGCGACCTTCTGTCTGGAATTAACTTGAATGAACTGTTTGCTGCGAGACTGTTCTCATTCCCGCTTCCCGAGTTCCTCTGACAAGTGAGCAGGTCTAGTAAGATATGATACCTTTCTGCGTTCTATAATGAACAAAACAGCAACGGTCTTAAAATGGTTTCTAATAGTGGAAAAAGTGACGACAAAAAAGACGGCCGCATTAGCTGTACCAGAATGCAACACATGAATGAAATACAGATGAGAAAGAAGGGGCAGACGCTCTTTCAAGATGAGCGAGAAATGGCAGAATCTGTTTCAATCTCTTAAAAGTCTGAATACATTCAATTTAATCAAATAATGCTTCAGCAGGGATATTTTTCGGACATGTTTGACGTACGCTTTGTATGAGATGTTCTAAGCGTAACTATCGTGAACAAAATTCTGACTTGAAATCAAGACAACAGACCTCATCACTAGGGAACTCTCCAAGAGTTTGTGCTGGATCCAAACTAGGATCGAGTATACGTGTATTGTACTGCATGTAACTTCATCTGCGTGTTCATTCGCTGCTGGTTAAGTCTCAATGATCTTAATAGAAGACATCTCGGTCCGTCACACTGAGTGACATTTAAATGAATAGTAATTCCATCAAGTGTAACCAGTTTAATAAAAAATATTTAGGGTATATTTATATACTTTTATATTAAACTGATTACACAATTCATTCAAAAAGTCTCAATGACTTATATCCAAATTTCGACAGGGGTATCCACACAAGAATGTACAAATGTAACTGATGTTTAACTTGTTTAAATACCTTTGTGTGCACAATTAGAGTTCCAGTGTGCGTCCAGTCTGCTGATTGTGTGTACAACAGTTGGCCTAATAATTAGTCTAAACCGCCCGAAAATCCAGACGGATAGAAGAAAAGGATTTAGTCTATTAGTAAACTACATGTTTCGCTTGCCTTTGCAGTGTTCGTTGCCCGGGTCCGTTATTGCAGCTGCAGAACGCCAAATGGGTGCCGTGTGTTGTGAACGAGAATTATTCTCCGGTAAGTAAGAAAAAAGAAAACAATGATTCTCTTAACGATTAGTAATTGCTGATCGTCGTGATTGAAGGCGTGTATATGTACATTGGCGTAATATGATTGTCAAAATAAACCTTACCTGTGGTTCTGTATGGTTGTGAAACTTGGTCTCTAATATTAAGGAAGGAACATAGACTGAGGTTGTTGAGGAGAATATTTGGACCAAAGAGGGATGAAGTGGCGAGAGGTTGGAGAAAACTGGATAATGGGGAGCTTCATAACTTGTACTCTTTCCAAGTATAATTACAATAATCAAGTCGATGAGGTGGGCGGAGAATGTATCACGAATGGGACAGAAGAAGAATGCGTATAGGATATTGGTGGGAAAGCCAGAAGGAAAGAGACCACTGGGAAGACCAAGACGTAGGTGGGTAGACAATATTGAAATGGATCTTAGAGAGACAGGATGGGATGGGATGGATTGGATTGATCTGGCTCAGGATAGGGACCAGTGGAGGGCTCTTGTGAACACGGTAATGAACCTTCGGGTTCCATAAAATGCTGAGAAGTTCTTGAGTAGCTGCACAATGGGCGGCTTCTCAAGAAGGGCTCAGCTCCTTGAGTGAGTATGGAGGTTTAGTGTGTAAGGTTAGACAATGGAAGAGTTCCAATGTCCCTAACATAAAACAGGTGAGGGTCACGAAATTCAAAATGCTGAATCAGCGTGGAAATGCCCGCACGACAAGACGGGGTCACTAGTACGACATGGTGCAAGTGAAGTGTGACTATAACGAGCATTAATATTCAATTATTCCGTGATATTGCGAAGTGATTTACGATTGCATTAAGCGACCAGCGGTGTACAAAATAATTGCGTTTCCCCCACCCCCCGGTTATTCCCAACTCGTTTTGAACGCAACGAACACATCTACATGCACCGGTCAAATGAAACCGTCAACCGAACTGACTTTATGCAATGCCTTTATAAAAGGCACAGTCTTGTTACAGTTAACACTTTCAGGGGAAGTTTGTGTGTGTCTGTTTGTGTATATAATTTTGTGCAGTGTACGGATTGTCATATTTTACGTGTAAGAGTTTAACTATAGACGGGGTTTGGATTGGTAATTAGATTTATTGCCCACTTATAGTCTCAACTTGTTAAATACAAGTAACTATAACAGCCTCAATAGTTTACACATTCATTAGTGTTCTCAATCTGTTATGTCTCCATAAATCGTTTCCTGATAACGGTTTCTAACAGTGGAGATTCTTCAGCTTCCGCGCTCACGTCGTTGTCGCCTAATACTCCACGAATGAACTCAGTGCTTCAACTGACTAACTCCCAGGCCGACGGCATCTCACACCTGCCTCCTCTAGTCTTCTCCTCACTGACTGACTCCTAAATTTGTCTCGGTTATAACAGCTCTGCACGGATCTCGTAGAAAACACCGTTTCCAACAGTTTCTCTATTGTTGCGTGTGGATTAATTGAAGTGAGAACATGTTTGTTTTGCGGTCGTTACATAGCAACGGGTCTATACGCTACAATAGCTACAGTAGCGTTAAGCATGCTTTATAGATTTTCCTCACAAAACAATTCTGTGATACAGACGACCGAACCCGCTGTTTGATGTGGCAGTGAAATACATATACAAACTGCAGCCACTACACTGTGAACCATAGCACAGGACTAGAAGCGCAGGGTAGCAAAATGAATTTTTCGAATGTCTTTTTTTTTCTCCCTTGGCACTACAGCGCCAGTGGGCCTAGGCCTACCTCCACGAACTTCTCCGTTCATTTCGGCTTTTCTAGAACTTACACATTCGGTAGGACTCCTCGGGCGGGTGATCAGCTCGTCGCAAGGCCTCTACCTGTATACAAACAGAGAAAAACGCGCACACACAAACTAAACATCAATGCCCCGAGTGGGATTCGAGCCCACGATCCCGGTTTCCAAGCAAGCGAAGACAGTACTTGCCTTACACCGCTCGGCTACCGTGACCGAATGTATTATTACTCTTCGATATCTGTTGCATGTGGAAGTCTTGCAGACACGTGGTGTTCACCTGTTCGTCTGTCTGCGATTCTGTTGCGTTTTCAGACTCCAGAAATTCAACCCCTCTTACATTCACACATTCAAAATCATAACATTAAAAGCCCTCACTGATCATACAGCCATTAACATTTTACACTGAGGGTGTTTGAGAACAGGGTCTTGAGAATATTCGGACCGAAAAGAGATGAAGTGACAGGAGGTTGGAGAAAACTGCTTTATAAGGAGCTTCATACCTTGTACTCTTCTCCAAGTATAATTAGAATGATCAAGTCAAGGAGGATGAGATGGGCAGGGTATGGAGCACGAATGAAAAGAGGAATGCATATAGGATATTGGTGGGAAAGCCAGAAGGAAAGAGACCACTGGGAAGGTCAAGACGCAGGTGGGTGGACGATATTAAAATAGATCTTAGGGATATAGGATGGGGTGGTATTGACTGGATTGATCGGGCTCAGAATAGGGACCAGTGGGCTCTTGTGAACACGGCAATGAAACATCAGATTCCATAAACGCTGGGAAGTACTTGAGTAGCTGCACAACTAGCGGTTCTCAAAAAGAGATGAGTGAGTCATCCATGTAAACCTGTGTGTGTTTAAGCACATCGTTGAAATGGCCCACAGTGTCCCTGCTAAGACGTGATTCGAAGTCGAGGTCCCACAGTAAGAATTTATGTTCCACATAGATCTCAAGATGGCGATCTGATGTGAATTATGATATTAGAAGTTCAAAGCCATCGTTATCAATTTATCGTATGTGACCTAACTAGTACAGCATACGCAGAATATGGTATAGGCGTGTGCATTTTGAAAGGAAACTAATTTAAAATAAATTAATCTTCGGCCTAGAACCGTGAAAATGGGCGCGTTGTTGCTGACATGTGGGTGTCCTCACGCTTAGAAGCCGCCTCGGGTACTATGGACGCAAGTACAGCCACCCCACGGAGTTTGAGCCAACGCCATCCACAGCTGGAATGACAAGTACTTCCAAAACAAATTGCACGCCACTTACACGTTTTAGTCCGCGCCATAGCTCAAGCGGTTAGTCGCTGACTTCCCACCGCGGCGGCCAGGGTTCGATCTCGGGTTTGGTCAAGTGGGATTTGTGGAGGACAAAGTGGCGCTGGGGCGGGTTTTCTCCGAATACTTCGGTTTCCCTGCCAGTCTTCATTCCACCAATTTCTCCACAATCACCTCACCTATCATCTGGGGCTGGTACAATAGGCCAGAAGTGGCCGCAGTACAAGGGACTTAGTCCCACCCCACTAGCAATAAAAAAATACACATGTTTTATCTAAGTAATCCCTGTCCCTTTCATTAATTTCATCCAAAGAAATGTAAGTTTTATCCAGTCGAAATAAAATTGTTTCCATTGGACTTTAAGCCATACTTGGGCCACTTTTGGCCAAGGTTAATTTCATATCTTGCTTCATCATTGCTGATTCCTCAGTTATCCCGAATATCTGACCGATCTGACAAAGTGGAAGTAGATGATAGCTAAGACTCGTCCTACCTCCTTTGAATTTACGCCAAGTTTCCTCTCACTCATGGAGCTGAGCCCTCCTTGAGAAGCCGCCATTTCCACAGCTACTCAAGAACTTCCCAGGATTTTATGGAACCCGAAGGTTCATTACCGTGTTCACAAGAGCCCTCCACTGGTCTCTATCTTAAGCCAGACCGAGCCAGTCCATACCATCCCATTCTATCTCTCTAAGATCCATTTTATTATTGTCCACCCACCTATGCCTTGGTCTTCCCACTGGTCTCTTTCCTTCTGGCTTTCCCACCAATATCCTCTAGCTCATATAATTATCACCATACTGAACAGTATTTTCGGTAAATTTATCAAGTTTTCACGCTGTATGATAGCAAGAATCAGATAACAGATCTATTATTTGGTGCACTGTATCAATAAAACAGCCCCAGCGATAGTGTTAGCAGTAAGAAAAGGACAATGAAAATGAACGAGGTGCTAATGGTGGAAGTTTCATGTTGTTTACATCATATTTTCACTGTTATTACCGCTACTGAGGTAAACTAAAATTGCCCTTACTTTCATACTTTCCTTTGCAACTGACAATCAGATTTTTAACTTGACTGCTTACAAATAATTTTTCGCAACGTTGCCCTTCGAGGCCTGAAGCAACTGGCATTTAGAGCCTTTAGAGCGTTTATGACCGATACGATCATTTGTGGTATTTGAGCACCCAAGGTTCACGAACAATTTACGACGTTACCGCCTGCTGGGTGTTTTACGCCTAAGGCATGATCAGACGGTCATCTGGTACTGGAACAGACGGGTTTTGGGGGGGGGGGCTACTGCACGGACAAGATTTGTTGGATGGTTCTAGAATTCCCCTATTAGAACAATAGACTTCAAGAGGCGTCCCACTGAATACGTACACGCTGTTCTGGCTAGGTTTCGGAAAATACGTAAACATTTATTTCATCACTTGGATCCATCGCCATGTTCGCATAGGTCTGTCACTCCTTACAATACTAATGATACACAATTGCAAACACAATAGTTTGGAAGGCGATTTATTTAATAGCATTAACTCTCTAAGTGAAAACTTAATAAATTAAGGCGTTATTATACATGTCCTGCATGTGATTTACGTCGTTTTCCGTCGTTTTTTCAGGAAAATATATTGAAGTTATTTCTCTGCATTTTTTAAACCATTACACATTATGAGAACTACTACAGTTGACTAAATACCCACAATAACTACAAAAGACATGACCTCTCTATGTCAGCAGCCTTAGCACGAAAGAAAAGGCGAATAACGTATGATTAATTGAATAGCGTGATGTGAAAGTACAAATTCTCACGGCGGTAAATATGAAGAGTAGTCTCCTGGGGTGTGACGCCATTAAGTCTTGCAGAAAGTTATTGATGCTTCCGAGGAATCTGCCGCCATTTTGGTTCTACTCTGAAGATGACGGCCGCAGAGTTATGTCCTAAATAACAGCAATTTTCAAACAGAATGAAGATTTGGATGTGGTGCAGCTACAAACATTTCTTGTACATATGCTATGGAGAGAATGCGGTACAGTGAAATGAGAAGCCACATTGGCACGGAGTCCAATGAAATGTCTGGTGTACAGATATTTTGAATTGTCTGTACTTCGTGTTTCTTTTAGAGGACCTTTCGTAATGGAATGCTAACGTTGTGCACTTGGGTTCTCACATAAAACCTATACTTCCACTTCCCCTTTCTCCTCCACCACCCACACCGCTGAGAACACCTGTCGGCGCGTTTCATGGGTCGCGGAGCCAGTCCCTCGCTCGTTCATCGGAACGCAATCATTGAGCGCTAACTTCTAACTGCCTGGCTCGCTGTTCTATGCTCTTGGAGCCGTGGAGGAGACTTATAAAAACCCTTTATATCAATTTAAAAGAAAATATTAACAGTTTTGATTAATGACTGCTCACTCTCGTCCATTTCTAATTCGTCATCAGTAAGCAACTCACGAGTCCGGTGAATCTGCAGACACAAGGATGTCCAACATTCTCTTATCGTGACACGACGACGGTAAATACGCGGGATTTTAAGTTCTCTCAGCGGTGAATATAATTTCCTTCTCTGGGATGTGACGTCATGTAGTCTGATACGTTTTTCCTCCTAAAGAGGGAGCGCGGTCCTCCGAAACGCTCGCATCTATCTACCACACTATACGGCGTCACATCCTATAGGACCGATGACACAGAGGTAGCTTACTACGGTTCGTACACGGAAGTGGAATGGCAGGCGTTACCGTAATGATGAAACAACGGAAGTAAATATACAGGGTGTCCGGAATAAAAGATATACGAAATAAAATCATTATTTGTATCTCAGATAGAATGTATAATACACATTAATGGGTTACACCAGTACAAAGGGAAACTATCAAAGTTTTTTCTGGGTATATAACTTTCTCAATATTTAAATGTGGGCTCCCTTGGTGGCACGACAAATATCCAGGCTTGAAGCATGTTTGGTGTTACCGTAGCCACAGCGTCGCTTATGCAGGCTTTCAGGTGTTGAAGATCGTTGATCTTAACGTGGTAGACAATGTTCTTCACATAATCCCACAAGAGAAAAATACACTGGGGTGAAATCTGGTGACCTAGGAGGCCAAACGATTGGTCCACCTCTGCCAATTCATATCCCAGCCATCTCTCTGTCCAGGTGATTCCTAACATGGTGGCAGAAATGTGGCGGCGCTTGCGTGTAAGCCGGGCATGAAAAAGAAACTTTCATAGGTTTTCTTTCCGATGACATAAACCGGATACGTGTATGACAATTAGTTTCAGAGATACACATTTCTTATTTTGGATTCCTTTCATCCGGACATACTCTGCGTCGACTGATTAGTTAATCGGTTACGACAAGACTTAACTCAGTTGCATTCTAACTCCCGAATGAATGAAAACCACGGTTTTAATCTGAGCATATGCTCATACTCTTCAGTAGCAAAGAAAACTACCGTGCTGAGCCGCTAGCCACCAGAACTCGCTCGAGGCTGTTCGCGTACCGGTTTAGATTACATCTGAAACTGTTTCCACCCAGTACCAATCCTTTTTCGAATGTCACTGATATAGCCACGTGCCGCTGCATTCTGGAAGTATCCTGTATCTTATTCTGGCAGAGGTCTGATAATCAGGTTGCGCTGTCTTTCCTTAGTTCCTCCATGCGTATTCAGGGCAGTATTCAGAACTATTCCCCATCAAGATTTACCATACATAACCTTTGAAACTGGTAGAACACTGTTAAAAAGCGAAAGAGATAAACATTCCTTCCGCGATAAGTACCGTGAGTTGTAAACAGGGTGCAGTACGCGCTGATCAGCAAAATTCTCCGTCTCTGCAGTAAGACAGGTAGTCTAAACGTAAACTTGCAGGCGGCACAGATTGTTTGCGTGAATTGAAGGCTATGTAGCGGACGGCTGTCATGTATCTTACAGGAGTAATGTGGTAAAACAAAGAAACACTGATCTTAAAAACTTAGATGCTGTATTTATAAAAGTTGCCAAATCGGATGAAATTTTGTTTTTAATTTTAGTAAGTAAATATAGTTGTATTTTAAAGTGACGAGGAATCCGTTCAGGTCCGAGGCTTCTTGCGAATTTTCGCAACAAGCTTATTTTTTACGGTGAGTTGTTTGCCACACGAACAACTAGAGGACCATCACTTGTCGGCTATCCGCGACTGCTTATTCAATATACTCGCAGCTGCCCTCCATACCTGAAGGGCGTCTCCTCCACCCGCAACCTGAGGACGCGCCATGCCGTGGTGACAAGGGACCCTGTGGAGGGCTCTTGTCAACACGGTAATGAACCTTTAGGTTGCATAAAATGCTAGGAAGTTCTTGAATAGTAGCACAATTGGCGGCTTCTCAAGAAGGGCTCAGCTCCATGAGTGAGTGACGAGAAAGAATAGCGATTCATTCTTCGTTTTTCAACATTACAAGAGTTATATGGATGATTTCGAATGAACTAAGTGGTCGTGTTCGATGTAACGCTGCCATCCCAGTGTTTCCCTGGAGTGACAAAACCTATCACGAACTTTAATTAGGAAATTAGATATGAGGCTCCCACGGTGGTAACTACGAAGAGAACGGTCTTTTGGGTTGTAACAATGCGTAGTTCACAGATAGCTTGACGTTTTAGGAGGACAGCTGTCTCCCATCTCCAGGGTACATGTGTCAGCAAATCAAGAAACCAACAGACGCTGGCACCTAGCTGAGCGAGCCGACAGTAGAAAATCCGGCCTGATATGTCTGAACGGAGCTGAAAGAGAACCAATGGAAGTCACCAGTGTCAGTAACTTCCACTCGGTGGTCACTTTCACTGGTTCTCAGACAGTCACCTTACTCGCTCTCCCATTGGTTCAAAGACAGCTGTGAGTTCCCTTACAGAGTATGACCACTCTTCCAGAGGGTCTGTCGCAGCCTTTTCACGCATGTAGTGGCCTACATCACGCAGAATTTTCCACTTGCTGAGCGCTCTGTTTGGAACCCGTTTGTGCTGGTTTCGTACTTGGCTCACACTCTGGTCCTGAAGATGGAGGTGTTACTCCAACACACCGGATTCTCTCTGAACTGTCCCGGAGATCGTACTCTGCTCCATCTTCCTAGCAGAGAACTGAAGCCGGAAGCAGAAACGTTAACCATTCGGATCAGTGTCGGTGAAGAGGGCTGCTGGTGCCTCCCCACTCGTAACTGCTACCAACAGGGCATGCAGTCTCGGAGGAAGTACACAAAATTTGTTAGCTCTCGTAACCTGAACAGTACCGGAAATGGGATGATTCCCCTTTTCGAATGATGACCCACTAACTCTTTCACTAACCTACAGGTGTCATTAGCTCTTATTTGAGTAAATTTTTTCTTGTAACGTGATTATATTTTGAATTCAGACGAGCAATCAAGGATGCTTATGGCCGAATAAGATGTCGGTTCATCTCCAGAATGTACCTACGGTTCCTCAAGACTTCTGAGCAAGAACACCACTGAAGTTTCCCAACGGTAAGGGAACCTTGAGTGGGGGACACGCTGTAGAGTAGTTGGTAAGGCACTATGCTACTACCTGGAAGGTCGAGGGTTCGATTCCCAATGAGGTCACTGGATGTTTAAATTTACCTAATCCTTCCAGCCGCATTATGACTCT
>NW_019738993.1:0-48301 GCF_002891405.2 Cryptotermes secundus
TCCCCGCTTATACTTCTATGAATACAGCCCAGTGTATTCTTCACAGGGCCATGTCTGGAGCTAGATGTAAGCTGTGTTTTCAATTCAGGTGAATTGTAAGCCTCCGTTGTCGGATAATACCTGACTGTCTCTATGAGGCAAACGAGACGAATTTTTAAGAAAATCAGGCAAATTCTCTCATGAATAATTTTCTTATTTCAAACTAAACGTGAAAACAATGTCCATTTTTATCTCTTACAGGTTATATTCAGAATTCTGTATCTAGCTCATTTCTGATGGAAATTAGGGAACATTTATTAAATGAAATCAATATTGCAAGCGTTGAACTCCAGTTAATGAATTTAATTTTTGATAATTATCCACAGACAAAACCTTTGTTTAAGTGACCCTGTACATTTAAGGTTTAATTTTGTATCATAAATTAATTAGTAAGTTCCTCTAAAAGAGAAATAAGCACGACTTGAAAGTTGAAAATTAAAACGATTTTGTTATTTGTAGCCACTTTCCTTTCTGTTACGTCAGGTCATTCCTCTTACCCAGACAGCCTTAAGGCTAGTCCGAACTATGAAAGAAATAGTTTAGAAGCTTTGTTATATCACATGAGAATAATTTGAGCTTCTTACTGAACCGAAATTGAAATTAAATCAGTGAAATTTGTGATGGGGAAGTAATTTAAGTTTCCACGCACGGTCGCTGTGCATGTTAATATTAGCAAATGTTAATATTTAGAATAATGAAACTGAGTACTAGATATTTTATCTAGAAAAAATGTATAAAATTCCCTTCTTAAAACGATCATGCAACGATAGCAGGGCAGCAGTGTTTCTGTATCGGCTCTGTCTGTTAGAAGGCTTTTGGATTTGAATCGAAGAGAGTTTGGTAGGAACTGCTGGTGATGAAAGTGTGGAAGTATTAAGTATTATTAGACCTCCACATCTGAGACGCAGTACAGCTCTTAGACTGGAGCAGTGTTGAGTCCATCAGACTAAAATAAATAAGAATTCTATTGTGCATAGCGTCAGTCCTCAGTTTTAACCGTGTTACATTTTTAGGATCTGTAATAAGAAAATGTTTACGTTTTATCTATAGTCGTAGAGAGAATATATAAATGTCTTTCAGAATACTATAAGAATGGCCAGGTGACCGCCTCTGTGGTCTAGTTGTCAGAGTTCCTGGCTACAGATCCAGAGGTCCCGGGTTAGATTCCCGGCGTTACCAGATATTCTAAGAAGTAGTGGGTCTGGACGGGATCCGCTCAGCCTCGTGAGGATAACTGAGGAACTATTTCAAGGAAATGGTGTCTCCGATCCATAAAACCGAGATTAACGGTCGTGGGGACTCGTTGCGTTGACCACGTGATACCCTCTATCCGCTAGAGTTGGCACTAATTTCGCCGACAAGCGGTGGTCGCTCCGTCGGTCGGTACAGTTCTCTTGCGTACTAAAACCACGCGGCTTTTTTTATGAGATTGGCGAGGTATAAAAAACTCATGGATGGAATGAGAATTCTGTAAAAATTTCATGGACAGTGTGAAAGGAAATGATCGTTTGGGAGCCCTGAGCTTAGAAGGAAGAATAATAGGAAAATTGAACTTTGGATAATAGGATATGAGGATGCGGTTCGGATTTATTCGATTCAGGATAAAGGCCAGCCGAGGGCTTCTGTAAAGACGATAATGAATCTTCGGATTGCACAAAATTAAGGGAATTATTTGGCCGGCTCAGAGACTATTAGCTTCTCAACAAGGACTCAGTTACACGCAGTTATAGAGAGCTCATGCATCTCTTATTGTGATGTCGTTAATTTAAGCGTAACTTTGTGAAGGATTTGCTGTATTCATTCGCGTAGGGCATAAAATAAAAGTGCTTTTCAGATTCGTAATCTTCAGAAGGGCAATTAAGGAGCATTTTCTCTCAACTAGAAACCAAAATACCGCAGCTGAAGCAGTGGCATGGGACGACTTTCCCTAAGCCTATACAATTGCTGCCGCCTCGTAATCTGAAGATCTCTGCTTTTGTGAGATTTATTATAGCCTTGATAAATCCTCTCTGCTGTCTTACAATTCCTATTTGATTCTAAGTTAGGAACGCAAGCTAAGGAGGAAGCACACGTTTTCTTACTTAAATTGTGTTAGTTTTAAAGTTTCACGTGTATCTCTGTGTTCATCTCACTCGATACAATAAATGAAACATGAGAAGGCAAATACAACTTACATTACTTACTCATGGAGCTGAGTTCTTCTTGAGGAGTCGCCAATTCCGCAGCTACTCAAGAATTTCCCAGCATTTCATGGAACCCGAACATTCATTACCGTGTTCACAAGAGCCCTCCACTGGTCCCCATCCTGAGCCAGATAAGTCCACTTAATCCAATCCCATCCTATCTCTCTAAGATCCATTTTAATATTGTCCAACCACCTACGTCTTGGCTTTCCCGGTGGTTTCTCTCCTTCTGGCTTTCCCACCAATATCATATATGCATTCCTCTTCTCCCTTATTCGTGCTACATTCTCTTCCCACCTCATCCTCCTTAAGGAAATTATATTATAAATACTGATGTTATAATCGCGCGCAATTATTAAATAGAACAATCCTTACACTTTCCTTGACCTGAAGGAAGCCATCGCAAATTTCATCAGGAACATCAGGTTGTGCGTATTTACAAACAAGATAAAGACTTGTAAATACGTGTCTTCAAGCAATCTGGGGCCATTTTAACATATGTTTTAACTTAAATAAGTACGAAAAAAATATTTACAAATATTACTGCTACGAGTGTAGCGGTTTTATCATGTCTGTTGTAGGTGCACAGTGATTTTCGGCTCACTCTGTATATAGGCCTATGTCATACGTAATTTAACTTCATTAGACTATCTGGTGCCACAGTAGTTAGATATGCTACCTTTTTTTTTGTAACGCTGTGAAACTTAATTTTTTGAGCTGAGAAAATAAAATGAATTATTTTAGTGACATCGGTTAAAGTTCTGCTTATGGTAGTTACGACAAATCCAGCCTCCTCATCAATGGGTAAGGGTGACCCTTTCCCTGAGGGTAAAGCACAGGAGCATGAAGCTAACCACTCACCTCAATCTAGTGCTGTGTGGCTGTGTGTACAGTCTATGCGTTCGCACAGAAACGGTGTTCCCCGTGCTGTTTAGGCAACTTCTCTGTCATGATTGTTGTGAATGTAGGCTAGTCGAATGACATAAGGGGCACAAGGCAGTGACGACAATATCATTGGTGGTTTATGAAGATATGACGAGTGTTACCAACACGTGCAACGGTTCAGAGAGCAAGTGGCAGAAAGAATACCCCCCCCCCNACACACACACACACTGTAACCCGTTTCCCCTCCCGATCGCATTTCAGCTTCCCCAGTCACAGAAGAAATGAAAGTGAGTGGTTCGTGTGAGTGGGGAGTTTTGAATCGCAGTTAGGGGAAGAGAGGGGTTAATGGAGTGCAGTTTACATGGCACTTCTCTGAGATCTCTGAGATGTGGTTTCTTTCGAATTTCAGATTCATTTTGCTAACATTTTATGTCAGAGATGAATTAACTGGGCGATACAGAGAATCATATAAGGTGAGGTTTCGAGGTTTGCAATTTTCAGTGTTTAATGTTATGGCAATTGAGTCATAAAGGGTAAGGAAAGCGAGTCATGTAGCACCGAGATATTTTGGATTGCACCACAACATTTTCCGAAACATTCGACGGCTCTTTCCAGGTCATGACACTCGTTTGCAGTTACGTGTAGTCAGCCTCGTTAGAAGATCCGTTGGTGTAGCGCTGCATAATCGTACACAAACTACGAAATATGTATGTACTTTATGAAGATGATATGTTCCTCCGAAATGTCGGTCACAGCCGCTGGTTTGTGAACCTCAATCCTATTTGGATATACAAAGCATGTTAGCTACCTACCTACCTACCACTCGGCGCTACAGCCCTGGGTGAACCTTGGCCTCCTCTACAACCAGTCTCTACATACAGTGCGTGCTGCCATAGGAATGGACCCACGCATGATGACCCGAGGCTGATTGTTAAGTTTCTGAACAAATTCTTTTTACAGGATGAGGTTGTTAGCCTCATGTCCAACCCCAAACCTGGAGGACCAGGGTATCTCTCTTAGTCTGCACTCTACCCTTTGACTTTTCCTGCATGGGTGACCCTACTGGCAGTTAAACTACCGCCGGCATAGCTCTACAGATCACAGAGTCATGCAAGCCCCACCACCACGACAAGATGGTGGTGGGGTACATCTTTGGGGGTACAAAGCATGAGTGTGTAAAAAAGTATAAGCACTTACATATGCATGTGTGGACATGTACAAACATAAGAAACCATACGGCCAAGGGTGCATAGGTGGGCATTCATTCACATTAATACGCTGATATGTTGAATAGTTCAAACCATATATGTATCCTGTGTCAGTCGCGCATGTCTTCTTCACCTCAGTTTCTTGAGCCTCAGGGTGACAGATTGTTTTATGTATAAAAACCAGTAAGACATGGGTTGATGAGCAAGTTCGTGCTGCTGATACATTTGATATTAATTGAATTTAATCTCTTTGTATCCGGGATTTTGATTCTACACCCTCGCACAAGCAAACCCATTTGTAGCTGAGTGGTGCATTATTTTTTTTTTAGATTTGTATATATTACATCAAGGGTGGCATGTATGTGTTCAGCGGAGGATCCATGTTGCAACCCCTGTTCGCCCCTCGGCTGCGCGATATATCGAGATTCGCTTCCCTTCTCTCTATCTTTTGTTTTATGCGTGAAGTGGATAGGGGATTGCGACTGCTAGTAAAGAATTCTCTCTCTGTTCCTGCATGTACCTGCTTCCTCTTCCTCTTCCCTGCGGACACCAAACGGCTAGATATACAGGCAGGCCAGAAAATTGAGACAGTGGCCAGCATATCTCTCTTCCACTTCTTCAGGAGCAACGACAATGTTTTGGTTTACAGGTCTGCTACTTTGTGTGTGTGTGGGAATCCAAAGTTTATACGACTGATTACAGTAGTCCTCCGAAACTGTATACATAAAAGGCTCAATATTGCTTGGCTTCAGGTTTGGAAATACCGGAAAAATCATATAAAAATAAGGAAACTTGCCAACTAATAAACTCAAGCACACTTCAGAATGTTTATCTGTTTTTGTTGTATTTAGATATTCATGCCATGTTTAAAACATCGACATCAAACCTTGAACCAGTTGGATCAGAACTTCAACGTCATGCCATATTTCTTAAGATATTTTTTATGTTTCCTCTCAGCCACTAACGTCGTTTTCATGTGGTCTGTTCCTTCGATGTTTTTCAGCCAGGTGTTACGAAGATTTATCATTCAACATACCTTGTCACTTCAGCTTGAGGAAACACAAACGTATCAGATGAAAAGTAGAGGGAAATTATGAGGTTCTCCAGTATGTAATTTCTACCATGATCATATGAATGTAGTATTTCAGAAGTTCAAGGAATTTGGTCATCACTTTGTTATAGGAAATCAGCCGTCTACGTTTCAGATAATTGAAGAAACTTCCTGATTACAGAATTCCATACTTTAACGCCGTGACTACAAAACATACTCGTATTAGTAGCATAGTAGCGAGTGAGATGACCTAGGGAGACACTAATTATCACGGTTGCTAAAGAGTTAGCGAACCTTTTCCATACGACTACAATTTCATTCTTCAACATTCTCAGTTGTATGTATTATCATTATATATTCTTCAAATTTAAAGTGGCGACTTTCTATCTGGTTTCCGTACGGAAATTCTTATATGTAATCTCACATGTTCTACAAACCATTCCTTGATTTAGCTACGTAAGAGCTGGGCCCTTAAGTGAATAAGTTCCTCGTTATGCAATTCCAATTTAATTTCTTTTTGATCCAAAAATAATAAAAGTAAATACGTTTCATTGGGGCAATTCATGATTTTTTGTTTTTCCCAAGTCAAAAAGTCGTGAACTCAAATATTGGACAGTTGCTCGTTACGACAAATCTTCACGGGAATCTGCATATGACATTTAAATAAAGGGTTATACACGAAACACTTGGCATCAGCCCAATTGTATTTCATTGATTTTAAATGGGTAGCATTGCGGTAAAACTTTTAATTTGTAGCCAGGCTGTGACATCAGAATATTTATAGGAAAGTTCTGAGTTTTCATCATAATTCTACTAAATTCTCATAGATAACAGCTGCAGGTAAAACTATTTAACTAAAAATGTTCGTTCCTTCGATGCGCCATAATTTTGTAATTCATACAGCATTTATAAATAACCAAAATACAAACCTATTTCTGTAGTATATGTCATATATTTTACTTTTTTGGAATGAATTATTACGGATGGTATTCAATTTTTAGATTTTGTAAATAATGACGATTATGTATTAGATTTCATAAGAGAGGAAAGTATATTTCTTGCTTCAAAACTTATAACAAAAACAGAACAATCTCCGTGGCCTGTAGTCCGCAAGAAAACTATACCGCCCGAGAGACCGCCGATTGTCGACGAAGTTAGTACCAGCTTTAGCGGTTAGAGGTGTCACGTGGTCTGCGCAACTAACGCCCACGGCCGTTAATCTCGGTTTTCTAGACCGGAGTCGCTACTTCTCCATTCAAACAGCTCCTCAGTTATCCTCACGAGGCTGAGTGGACCCTGTTCCAGACCTCTCAGACAATCTGGTAGCGCCAGGAGAACGTAGAGTATGATATAATTATAGTTTGTCCAAATATTCTAACAAGTCTGAAAACAGTAAAGAAGTAATTTAGAAAGTGAATTAGGCTAATCTTAAAGTAGATAAATAGATGACTAATGCTACAAGCCGGAAGGTTCCTGGTTCAAGTCCCGGTGAGGTCATTGGATTTTTTCAATTTACCTAACCCTTCCAGCCGCACTATGGCCCTGTGGTCGACTCAGCCTATAACAGAAATGAGTGCCAGGAATATTCTTGGAATATCCTTGGGGGTAAAGGGCGGCCGGCGTGCAGGGCTGACAACCTTGCCGCCATCTATGAGCCGATTGTCTAGAAAATGTGGGAACCTCAACATCTTACAACCTCATGGGCATCCACGGCCTGTTACAGAGATAGCTTTACTTTTTATGAGGCGTCCGTATAAAACCATGAGGGACTAGACTGTTAATGCATAAGCTGCCTTTTATAACTCAGTCTTAGCGCCGTGTAAGTAACACGCAATATTTTAAATCTTAAGAGAAATTGTTATGTACAAGGATGTGATTGTCGTGAACTATACGTTTCAAAATAAGCATCGACTTCCCTAACAGCTGTTTACAAATATCTATTAAGTGTACATCCTGACATTATAGGTTAGCGACTATAACTGATTCTATTTGCAGTCAACTTCTGTGGGATCTGCTAAGGCAGAAGAGAGCTTCATTTGTTGGGCAGAAACAATTGAAGAAAAACAGAACTGAAACCCCTTCTGCTTAGCCCTTTTCTGTCAACCACTTCTCCACTTAGGAGACGATTGTTGACGCTTTCATTATTGAATTGCTTACCCTTCTCTGCTAGTGACAGAGAGTAATTGTCTCCTTTATCTCCCTAGGACTAAGATCTCTACTGCTGTAACAAAACTCCATGAATGCGGGTGTAGATAGTCTGTTGGATCTCTCAAGTTAACGGTTGTGTTAAACCCCATTTTATCTGTCGAAATATGTCAGTCAAAGAAATCCTGTTATAGCGTGTCTTCCTCTTCCTGTTACCTTTATTGTTCAATTTTATGATTCATACTTTTTTGGCTTTCTGATTGCTTTCTCGTTACTTGAGTCACACATTCCCACAACTGTGCTCATCTTTCTGAATTTTCCCTCTTCTTTGTTTCATCTTTTTATGTGACGAAATTTATAAGTTTAGTACACGGCCCAAAATAGACAGAGCAATCTTGCATACCACATAAATCGGAATGTAAATGATAGCATAATATTTGTTTCAAATATAAAAAACTTATAAACTTTGTTCGAAAGAGATTATATGGAATGGCTGAACGTAGGTGGGAGTACAGTGGATGTTAAAGGGATGGGCTCTGGGAGTTTTGACTGGATTCAGCTGGCTTAAGTTATGTTACAGTAACACTCCAACGTAAGAACAGGCAGACAACCACAAAAAAAGGAAATTACAAAGGTGGGCTGTCTCTTCTAATTTCACTCCTGCAACTTAATTTTTGTATCTCACTAGTTGAATATTATAGGAGATTGGATAGTGTAGTTGATATAGAGACTTGCTACAGGCTGGAAGACCGAGAGGTCGGAGTTCGAGTCCCGTTAAGGTCAAGATTTTTCTCTTCTCCATGTCGTCCATACCGGTTCTGGGGTACACCCAACCTCCTATCCGATGGGTACTGGGGCCTCTTTCCCCTGGGTTGACGGGCTGGGTCATGAAGCTGACCACTCACTTCCGGTTAGTGTCGAGGTCAATAGAAAGTGGATCTATACATCCACTACCCCATAAGTCTTCATGGCGTAGTGCTTAATTAGTTAAGCACGGGGATTATTTTATCTTACTTTTACTATTTGAGTATTGTTTATAGGCTCTTTTATGTCGCTTGAAAGACAACCTTCTTTTCCCCGCGTTACAAATTATATGATGGTAGAATATTTATGCAGTGCTCATAAAAAGTTCGACGAATTAGTCAGAAGATGTGTGCGTACCCATTCTGCTGTCTTGTTATCGCTACGGATCAAGAATCCAGCGGTCTCCAAACCCCGTTTCCAACGTCTTTGGTTGAAATTAGTCAACTAACGAAGGAGCACGTAGAACAAATGTATCTCAATGTGAAGTGTCTAAAAAGTATTGCTATAATTAGCTATTATTTTAACAAACCCTAGAGAATAATTATTTCTACGTCGTGTCCTTAATTTTTCCCTGCTTCCTCTGCTCAGATCTGACTCTCATATTTCAAAATTGGTTTCACTTACTTTTAATTTCCTTTTCCCACATCTTTCCTATGATAGCATGTCCGTATATTATATCTAAGGTGACCTAAAAGATAAAGCTATCCCTGTAACAGGCAGTGGAGGCCCATATGATTGTGAGACGTCGAGGCTCCCACATTACCTAGACAGTCAGCACACAGATGGCGGTAAAGTTGTCAGCCTTAAGAGCAGGCCGCCCTTCACCCTCTGTTAAAGGCTGTGTCGACACTAGGACCATAATGCTCCTGGAAGGATTAGGTCAATTGAAAAACCTAGTGACCTCAGAGGGAATTTAACTCTTGACCTTCCGGCCTCCAGACGCTACCGCTTGCCCGCGGTCCAAGGTGACCTGAATGCTTCGATTTTGAGACATGATTTAAGATATCTGTCATTACATCAATTTCAGTAAAAATGGTGGGATACAGAACATGGAATTTTGGCCTGACATGCTCATAACACTCAAAATAGAAAATCTGTCATAGGAACTGTGCTTTTAAATGAGTTATACTTTTTGGGTTTAAACATATTTTAATTTGTCATTTATGCCCAGAATTATTTGTATTCAAAATTTGCTTTACTCATACATACCCTTTAGAAGACGAAAATTATGACGGCACTTTTGAAACCGAAGGAATACTTCTCTAACACCTTATAGTTCGCATCTTAAGAAACTGAGACCCAAGGAAACAGTTAAGCAAAATTCTGATATTAAAGTAAATTCCCCTGAAAACTATCCTAATTGGAGTTAATTTTTCCAACAGATGTAACTACATAATGAAGGAGACAAGTTGTTACACTCTCATAAATTATATAAATTTAATTATCGTGCACTTAAAGTAAATTTACATATAAGCTGAGAGGCTTCACGGGTATATTACATATTCGCTCTCCCTATATATATATATATATATATATATTCATTACAGTGTTCGCAAAAGCTTGCTACTGTTCGATATCCGAAACCAGATGAATCCAGTTCCTAATACCTACCATAACAGGAAACACAGAAATACAAGAAATTAGATTTCTTGACTTAAGTCATTCTGAAGACCCAATGCGAATCAACCGTTTTCTGCATGAAAGGCGACGCACGGTAAACAAACGACAAGAAGAGAGCGTGCCTTGTGATGGCTGGTAATTTGACTCTCTAGGGGAGAGTAATGGGTTGTTCGGAGGGCGCAGCACCACCACGTCTCACGTCTCACGTGACCTACTGCACGACACAAGGAGACGCGATTTAATTTCATGAAACTCTCCTGACTGGGAGCTTATTGTTGACAGCCGAAACTTCGGTAGGTCTCTGGCTTTCATATCGTAGTACTTAGTCCCATACAGTAGTTAATTTATAACTGACGCCATTTTAATAACTCCTGAAGAGTAATCAAAAACTAATCTCAGCCTGCTTTCCTTATTTTACAAGAAAAATAGCTCATGGAATCATCACATCTTCGCGTCTTCCCACTTACCCCTCTATAATTTATGAAACATCTGACAGATTTTCATTTAGTTTGGCGCGTTCGTTATGATATTAGAGGCCACTCCACCTTTGCATTTTCCAGTTTCCTGCTGTCAGTAATACAGACATGGTCCTCCTGCGAACTCCTGAGGTGCGAATAATATTTATGTAAGTTTTGTTTAAATTATTTTCCTTGCAAATACAATTATGAACCAATATTGAGCAGAATAATTCTAGACCACGCTATATAATTGTTCACTGTAGCTAGGAAAGTACAATTATCTATTAAAATAGATTACAAATATACCTACGAAATTTATGTGGACCGTTCTTGTGGCATAAACATTACAAACAAGGCGATAAATCGCAATTTATTACTGTATATGTGGCATTACGACCACTTCTGCTGTCTAGTGGTCAGAGTTCCTGGCTACAGATCCATATGTCCCGAATTCTATTCCCGGCGCTACCAGATTTTCTGAGAAGTAGTGGGTCTGGAATGGGGTCCACATGGCCTTGTGAGGATAACTGAGGAGCTATTTCAAGAAAGTAGTGGCTCCGTTCTAGAAAACCGAGATTAACGACCGTGGGGATTCGTTGCGCTGACCAAGTGACACCCTCTATCCGCAAAAGTTGGCACTAACTTCGCCAACAAGCGGCGGTAGCTCGGTCGGTGTATTTCGCTTGCGGAGTTTTTTTTTTTTGTTTATATGTGACATTACTGATAAAGGACAACACTGTTCCTCTGGTCGTGGCCATTTTACTGAGAAATAATTCACTAAATTACCCAGTGGTTACTTAACAAGTCCTACTAGTCTCTGTAAACCGAAATTAACTACCGTGGGGATTCGTTGTACTGACCACGCGACAACCTCAATCGGCAAAAGTTAGCACTAAACTTTGCCGACAAGCGGCGGTGGCTCGGTCGGTATAGTTCGCTTGCGGACTAAAATCACGGAGTGTGTTGTTTTTTTTTACTAGCCTCAGTATATAGGTGGAAGCGTGTAAAGGGTACAGTGCTTCGTAAATTTTTTTCCGTGCATATCAGAAAATTCAGCCATCATTTTACAGGACGCAACCTTAATAATTGATAAGGCGTCATTATGTCGGTTCTCATGTTCTTCCTTGACTGCGTTTAACAGAAGTGATGTTAAGGCTTCGTTCCATTCCAGTGACGCAGATGACATGCGCAGACAGAGAGCAAATGGCGCGGAAATGTGCAGTTCAGAAACAAAAACAGAGGAACTACAATGAAGTTAAGGAAGGGAAACAGTGAGCCTAATTTCACAGAAGTACGGAAGACGCTGAAGTCCAGTCAGAGTAGGGGAACTGTGTTTGCTCAGAGATTTATTCCCAGACCCGAGCTATTTATTCACGGTGAATGTGTAATGCATGAGTCTACAAACATCCACATCTGACACCATTCTGCGCTAAAAGCTACAATGGTCTTGCTTGTATTATCACCCTCTATTCACAAAGGGATTTGCCGCTGGACCAGCGCCTTCTGAAGAAACAGGCTTTTCGCCCAGTTAGAACAGCCCTTGCTGTACGAGGACCAGCAAATTCCAAAATGAGTAATGTGCAACGCACGAAGGCGGATAATTAATTAATTAATTAATTAAGCTATAGCTTATTTAAGATATCGCCACCTGGATAAATTCTTCATAGAACCAAGTGACTTTTATGGCGCACCCGTAAACAAAGTCCTACATTTCATTCGAAGTGTAGCATTAATAAAGGGTTAATCCAAAGGGGAAGCACAATTGACCATTGAAGGTCGCAATGCTAGGGCCAGTTTTATGGCTCACCCCTCGTACTCATACTTATGTGCTTAGTCAGCAGTCCAAAGGCCAATAATGCAGAAAAAAACGAATAAAACACAAAACAAGATAACTTTTATCATTTAGGCGATAGTAAAAAATACAATCAGTGTAATTACTCCATTATGCGATGAGAAAAAATATATGTACATACGTACATTCATATGGAATAAAATTAATATATTGAATAGCTGAGATAGTAACATTAGGAGAAAGACTTTGGGTTCCAACTAAGTCAGTGCCCCTACAAATAACTGTAGGTAAAGCGCATCTGGCTAGCTGAGCGGTCTGAGCCATGCTTTGTCTTCTCTCGCTCTGAAGCCGGGATTATGGGTTCAAATCCCACTCAGGGCATGGATGTTTAGTTTGTGTGTGTGCGTTTTTCTGTGTTTGTGTACAGGTAGAGACCTTGCGACGAGCTGATCACCCGCCCAAGGAGTCCTACCGAATATCTAAGATCTAGTAAACCGAAGTGAACGGAGAAGTTCATGGACGTAGGCCTAGGCCCACTGGGGCTGTATTGCCAAGGAAAAATGAAAAAAAAAAGAAAACTAGAAAAATAATTATGTATACATTTTTCGTCTGTCATGCATGCTACATACATGTCCTACACACCTATTCTCTTTGATCTGATCACCTTAATACAATTCTGTGAATAATGCAACCGTGGAGCATTTTATTATTGCATTGTTTACATACAACTGTTTTCTACCATGAACAATAGTGAAAAATACTAAGATTATTGTGGCCACTTTGAAATGTTAGTATTCAGTGATGTATATTATTCTTACATTGTTTGTTTTTCCGCGTAAATATAGATCTAATTGGATTCGTCCTGTCAGTAACTGATCTAGTTTGTCTGAAAGAGAATTGCAGACTGCTTGTGAATCGGTTGTTCGGCATTGCTGCTAAGCTATCTTTCATCTCGTCACAAATTTCCATCTCGCTATTAGACGTGAAAGTTCACAATTCGCCATGACTAAGCTTCACCCTAAGTCTCATCTTTAGTTCTGAATATCAACCGAAATCTCCTACCACCAACTTTTCTGATTACGTCTTGTGAAAATATGTGTATACCTGGAACACCCTAAGCGACAGTGTGAATACAATAAAATAGGACTTAATATAATAAAAAAAATCCAGAATTGGGAAAATTAGTTGAAAGTTCAGTATTGTGTTTTAGGAATATTTAACAGAAACAATTGCGAGTTGGCAAGTCAAAACGATATTCACTGGCCACAGTTTTCACTCGGCTGTCCGAAAATATTCATGGATTTTGGATGGATTCGCCTGGACTTTCCATTATTTAATTTAGAAGCAGAAAATATTTCCTCGGACAACAAATTTTTCGAAAGATGTTTTAGAAAATTTTAGAATATACTGAACTTCGAACATTTACGATTTAAGACAAGGAGTAGCTCTTAAGCAGTCATTTTCTCACTTACCCAAAAGGTACATACAACAGAATTAAAGCCAAGTTCTTTGGGCGCTAATGGTCCGGTGCTGTTGCTAAGAGTAAAACACAGAGGTTGTATTAACAATATTATATTTAAGCATCCTGTTGCACTATACACTTCCATATGTAATAATACAAATGCCGTCGTGAATGCAACATATTAACAATTAACATATTGTATTAACAATTTTAAGATTCTGGAAAGTAAGTCCTAAAAGGAACATTAAAGATATATTCTTTGTTATAAATGGGACTATCCCCCACCCCCGTGCCCGAAAAAACCAGAAGAAAATTTGAAAGCGAGGGGTAAATTGCATTTGAAATTCATGATGTGATTTGGCACACATCCTTCTAGTTGATCGTTTGCCATATGTTAAGTAAAAGTCACGCAAAGCTAGAGAAGCACTTTACAGTATCCCATGGAGGCGATGGTAGGAAGCAAATTTTCCATACTGAGAGTTAATTTCACATTGGAGTGAACAGATCTCTCTCCAGCATCGCCCCACCTGGCGAGCCAGACACTTGACTGCCCATCACAGCTGTCAGTCAGGATGGGCCAGGCATGTCAGACGTTCCCTAGTCTGACTGACAGATCAATGTCCTTTGGTCGCCTGAACGAGAAACGGACAACTAAGTCGGGGACAGCATCTACAAATAAAAAACAAGTTCTGGGAAGAACTAATCGCCAACTTTCCTTTGATACGACACGAACGTCATAGAAAACGACAAGGCTAGGACTTCAATTGCATGTGTATTCATTGCCGCGGTGACGTTTTTAGCGTACCGTTGACTAGTAACGCTAGGGAGACACATACAGACACGCAGACTGATGGGAGGGATTTATGAAGTACGCTGTTGAGATGGACTCAGGTGCCATGATACACACCAATTTTCATAAAGATTGGTTTAGGCATTCGAAAGTTCAGGGGTGGGCGGCACCCAGACGCACAAGATGGTGATCTCATAAGCAAAATTTTATATTTTAAAAATAAGGAAATTAGGCTAAAATATTTCCAGCAATTCTAATTTCCTTCAAGTAAGCACTTAGTGCACTTAGTATCCGCTGTGACTCATAACAGCCTAATTATACATACACCCTTACTTCCTCACCTGTTAATTCCAAGGGTCGGAGTCGCTGTGAAGCAGTAGTCAGTCAACTAGTCAATAATATGCATAATAATAATGCATTTTGTACGTTTTCAAATAACTATCACCGTTTTCACAAGAAACCATTACTGGATTGTAGCCCAAGCCTTCTACCCCACATCCTCACGCAATATTCCTTGCATCCATTTTAATATTATCCTCATATCTGTGCCTGTAATTATAAAATTGTCTCTTCCTTCAGATTTTAGAACTACACGTAAATTCTGAATTCATTTTGCCATATTCCCCACTCGTATTACGAGTACGTGGTACAAGGAACTGATTCAGAAGAAATGAATTAGAAAATGTTCGAGGCTCATTTCAGGGCGCTACTTCTGCTTTTCTGTGCAAGAACTAACACAACGGACCAAGAGCCTTTAAGAAGTAACCGTCTCTGCCCTGGACTCGAACTGGACAGTAGCTTTATCGTTATGTCGTCCTGTTTAGATATTCAAACCTGCGTTCAGCCACTGGAACAACACTTAATTCCTTAACCAATGATGTGCCAAGAGACTGAGTAATACAATGATACGAGAAGTTTACAAAAAGGATAAAGAAGAACCGGTTACTAACCGCACGGCGTCACTTTCTTGTTAACACTGATACGTGTGACAGTGTCTGTCTTGTTCTCACTTCGTCTTCAAAACAGAATAAAACGATTGAAGTTGGTGTGACATTGGATACAAACCACAGACCTCTAACCGTTATGTTCAGAGCTCAGTTACATTTGTGGGTCAAGTGGATTAAAGAGGAAAAGAGAAACAAAACTTCCGGTTCTGATGAAATGTTTGAGGCAGTGCTGGAAGGCAGAACTGAAAGGAAATGTACCGTACACGCCTGAATGTAAGCCGAGTTTTTTTTTCAAATACCGCTCCTAGGGGGGCACGCGGTAGCGTAGTTGGCTGAGGCACTATGCTACAAGCCGGATAGTCGCGGGTACGAGTCCCTATGAGGTGGATTTTTTCAATTTACCTAATCCTTCCAGCCTCACTATAGCCCTGGGTTGGACCTAACTTCTAACAGAAATGTGTACCAGGAATCTTCCTGGGGTGTAAAATACGGCCGGCGCTAAGCATTACCGCCATCTGTGAGTCGATTGTCTAGAAAATGTTGGAACCTCGACGTCTCACAACCGTATGGGCCTTCACAGCCTGTTACAGGGATAGCTTTACCGTGTTTTAATTGTTACTGCTTCTTAGGAAAAGAGGGGTCTCGTTAGTTTCGGGTCCTTAAGAAAAAAATGAAGAAGAGAAGGTGATTATGAGAAGTAAACTACAGAAGTAAATAACATACGAAATTTTGCGAAAAAAATATTTTTCTGAGTTTTTCACTGAAAATATAAGGGATCGCCTTATTTTCGGACTTAAAACGTATATAGAATTTTGTGATCATTGATTTCAGAAGTTTTGTACTTTCTATATATGAGTAGTAATAAGTCTGTTCAGTAACTATGTCACAGGTCTGTTACGTAACTGTTTGTCGTGATAGTAGGTCCTGGGATGGACGCAGTATCTTGCAAACTATAACTATAGCAACACCAAGTAGTGGAACTATTAACTATAAACAGCATTGGAAGTTTCAGATGACTGTCGATATACGTGGAGACATTCTCATACAAACAAGTTAGGAAATGTACTCAGAGATTAACAAATTTTCCTACGCGTTGTGTTCCTCTTGTTTAATTATTTCGAAAGCAATGAGAATGAACTGGACACAAAATGTGTTCTTCGTATCTATGCACAATCTTCTTCAAAATATTTTCCGATGTCGTGAATGTTCAACGAACTGCGCCCGCAGTGCGCGCAGAAAGTAATGTGGGTCTTCACGTAATGCCCATTTCACCTGTTCTCTGATTTTAACCAAAATGAAAGTGTAGCCTATAAGTTCAATGTTGAGTTGCATTCAAATCCATGTCGCATTTCTCCAGTTGTTACACTCGTTCGGGGACAGACGGAGAGGTAGATAGACGTGGCCAAGATACAGATATACCGAAACTGTTCGTTGCAAACGCGCCAGAGAGAAGAGGACATAGGTGAATTTGCGCCAGCAGTGGTAGAAGATCGTTCACAACAGGTGGAAGGAAATATTGGGGTAATGTGTATAATGCTCTTAGGTCTGTTGTGGGCCGCGCCGTAGCTCAAGCGGTTAGGCGCCGTCTTCCCACCTCGGCGGCCCGGGTTCGATCCCGGGGTCTGGTCAGGTGGGATTTGTGGTGGACAAAGTGGCGCTGGGGCAGGTTTTCTCCGATTACTTCGGTTTCCCCTGCCAATCTTCATTCCACCAATTGCTCCACTATCACCCTCGCCTATCATCTGGGGCTGGTGCAATAGTCCAGAAGTGGCCGCAGTTCAAGGAACTTAGTCCCACCCCACTAGCAATAAAAAAAAATAGGTCTGTTGTGTAGGTCGCTTCGCCATTATGAAAACACAGTTCCATTCTTTCCAGGCGGTCAAACTGTCTTAATCTAGGTCCTTATGACACTCTTGGGCACCTGTAGTTTGTTCCAATTAACACGGTGGCTTGAAACATATAGGTGACATGGCAACTGTGTGGAGGCACTGTCCTTATTTGTATACCAGGCCGTTGAGAAGAGAATCCTGCAATATCAGTTCCTTATCACGTCACACAGACCCTGCTTGTAGTCATGTGAGTCCGGTATACACTCTTATACTTTGTGTCTTTTAGAGATAAATTTTCTTTTTAGTATGTCTAGGTTCCAAAATCATATCTTTTAACCGAGTTACGTGACTTAAAGCTTTACACTTGGTGGATCTCTCATCCCCTATGTGAGTATTGCATGGCCCAACCCTCATCTTTCTTGATTTTATCACCCTAATAATACATGGAGAAGTGTAGAAATTGTGAACTCCCTCGTTATGCAGTTTTCTGTCTCTTCCTGTCACTTTTTTCTCTCACAGGTCCAATTAGTCTCCTCAGGACTTTGTTCTCAACGTGTTTATTTATGGCGCTCCCTGAAGTAGCGACATCAAGGGTAAACTAACCTCCATATAAAGTATAAAGAAAAGCTGTCGCTTCTAGTTCACCCCACTCTTCCTTCTTGGTTTGATAAGCAGGTTGAATGAAGCAACTCCAGAAGCAGGAGAGATTCTGCAACTTGCGTGGTGCTAATGTTTTTCATGAAATTCCTCGGACATTACAAACTCTTCATATGGGAGCATACGCATTTCACGGCAAGGGAAAACTTTATAAGACTACTAGAGTTTGCCGTTAGTTCGTTTTGACGAGGCCAGCATCTTAACTTCATGTTCTACTTCCGCCATCTTTACTTCTTCATCTTGTTCCGAGTTTTGGGCCCTTGAACGGTTGCCGTTCCTTACAATGTGGCAGCATCGCCTTTCATTGTTTTCTTTCTGTAGTGTCAGTAAGTAAGTAATCTCTATCTGTTCAGAATTCTTGAAAAAAATCTCCTCGGACGAATAATCATGCCTGTATTTTAAGCGCATGTGTTTTGCCGAGAATCTCGGCCTTTAGTGATGTTTTTCATATACTGTACCTGTTTATTAGTGTTTGCTACAATATTTCTTAGAAATAAAATTTAACTGCTCTTAGCCACCAAACACACATCCCATTTTCTCGTGCTGATCATGGCGCCGAGAAGTGTAACTCAGCACATGAGAGGCCGCCCTTCTGTTATGTAACTACCCTGGTCGTGAAGCTACGTGGGTGAAACGTCTGAGTCAGACTACGGAAACGACCTTCCTTCTTTACCGATGTGCTTTTCCTTTTTGACCTCCCTACCGCGCTTCTTCCAGTGGCCAATCGCCCTTTTCCGACGGCAATTGTCTTGAAAGTGGAAGAATTGGAGGGTTGAAAGAGGCTGAAATAAGGGAACAAGCAGCAGATCGAGGGGCAGATTTCTTTGTTTAGAGGACGGTCGACCCTGTTCTCCCTCCCTACTCATCTTTATCTCTCTCACTGCCAAAGAATATTGCGTGTGACACTCTAGCGTGGACGATTAGTCTGTAGACTGTGTGATGCAACCAACTAGCCCCTGTTGGACTGACAGGGCTTACGTACAACATTCGCAACGACTACGAAACCACGCCAGCGATACGATAAAGGGGAGGGTGGATTCATATTGATTGGTCTCTGCCATTATCAGCCTAAGCACTGAATGTTACTGCAGTGAGCCGCTCGCTTATACCAAGAGGAAAGTAAGTTATTAAGTTGGATAGGACTTTGCTGGTGTTAGAATTCTTTTAGTAGAGGGCATAATGACTGGGAAACTGCCATTAATCATTTACTGACATCCTGCTAGTAGCCCTGCGGTAATGCTGGTTGGCTCGATCTATACGATTGAATAAGGGTTTCTGCGGTTTCACATAGCCAGCAGAGTGGAAATTAATGCGGGTGGTCATAGGATATGGACACGCCATTGCTGTGCGGAAGCTGATGGTATTACATCATGGGAAACAGTTGAGAGCCAGTGTGGACACAAATGAAACATAACTCCAAGCCTGATGATCGGGTAGGTAGCATTAATGCTTCGCTTTCCGGAGGTCCCGTGTTGAAACTTCGGTCAGGAGATCTGATGTCCTACGAATTTTCCTGGTTTTAGAGGCCATTAAAGTAAAAACAAGGGTAAATTAAAATTACGTCACGACCATTTTAATTCACTTATTGATCATCCTATCATTCGACGAAGAGCCGGGATAGCTCAGTAGGTGTAGCGACTGGCTACGGGCTGGACGACTGAGGGGTCGGATTTCCAGTCCCAGTAGGGTGAAGAATTATCTCTTCTCAATGTCGTTCAAACCGGCTCTGGGGTCCACCCAGCCTCCCGTAAAATGGGTACAGGGGACTGTTTCTTCGGGGGTAAAGCGGCCTTGGCGTGAAGCTGACCACTCACCTCCAACTAGTGCCGAGGTCAAGAGAATATGGATCTATACATCCGCTCCCCTTTACACCTTCGTGACGTAGTGCTAAATTAGTTAAGCACAGGGACAACTTTTACTTTTGTCATTCGACGCTATAGGCGTGTACTCTGAGCTACTCACAGTTTAGTTAAATAAACTGTAAGTAAATAGATAAGTAAGCAGAAGAATAAAGAATGAACGAAAAACTAATTGTGATGCATAGTTTCCTTAATATGCTTCGGTTGATACGGTGACTCTGGTGAACTGAAAATTAATGAATACTTACTTACAGTTCAGTTGCCCAAACTTGTGAACAATATTCAACAACACTGACTCGATTGTTTAGCCTACCTTGAATTATTCAGACAGACCAGAAACTTAGAAGTTTCTTACAGTCATTCTTATTATTCAAGTGCACAGTCGATAATGCAACAATGATATAAAAGATATCTAAAATACATATTTTTCATTAAAAATGTAACTTCAATGCTTAAATGCTATTAAATATCATAAAATATCATTAAGACGCTTCAAGTATATCCTATGCACTAAAAGTGGCTATCAAAATACTTCAAAATGTCTCTTTGTTTTACATCATTTTTTTATTTTGCAACATGTTTCGACCGCACATGGGCCATCATCAGGCAACTTTAATTTGTGGGGAGATCACTGCACAGTCCTCTTGTCTTTCGTGTTCCCATGCACGTCGTGGTCTTGTTGTTATATATCATATCAAGAATAGTGTCACTATATTATTTTTCCGGCCATCATACTCTGATGTGTAACATGTATTAGTATGATTTTTATCATGTTGAAATTTTGTGTACTTGCGTTCTTGTATGTCGTTTTTTCCCGTATATGTGTTTATGACGGTGTCCTTGAATAATAAGAATGATGCATCAAAGCGAGAGGATGCTGAAATATAACATTTCTTACAGTCACTATGATTGTAATTTTTAATACATTCGATCATATAGAATTTCTTTCAGCTGTGTTCATAATTCTTACGAAATTTTACAAACTTAGCTCCAGTATTCCATTTGTTTTTCCCATCGAACGGGGACATACCTATAGCTCCTTTATGACTGTCATATTGTTTCTTGTCAGACATTTTGATGGTCTATTACCACACGACATGTGAGGTACATTCACCTCAAAATATTGCACGGCATCCGGGTTGTCATCATTGGCAATAAAAAATTATAAAATACATAGAGGGGCTGCCTCTATTGACATGGTAGTGTTGTTTTCTCTTTCCTTGGCACTACAGCCCCAGTGGGCCTAGGCCTACCTCCATGAACTCCGTTCACTTCGGTTTTTCTAGATCTTACACATTCGGTAGGACTCCTTGGGCGGGTGATCAGCTCGTCGCAAGGTCTCTACCTGTACACAAACACAGAAAAACGCACACACACAAACTAAACATTCATGCCCTGTGCCCTGAGTGGGATTCGAACCCAGGATCCCAGTTTCCAAGCGAGCGAAGACAGTACATGCCTTAGACCGCTCGGCTACCGTGACCGGCCATATGGTGTTACCAGGTTTAATTTAAATTGATCAGTTTGTTACAAGAAAAGCTGAAAACATGGTCATGACCTTAGTCCTTTCACGGTAACTACTACAGCTATCGGTTGCGACAGTGAGAGAGCGGCATTAGGTGCTCTAAATTTCATTCCTTCTGGCCCAAACTCTTGTGAGCCAAAGGACCAGGCTGTTCTCCGAATATACACTATCCTCGCCGGGAAAGTATGGTGCAGGAACTCATCTGGAAAGCCAATTTTTCGTGTGAATGCAGTTCCTTCTCTTCGTGCTTTATTGCGAACACTTGTCATTCTAACATCGTATCAAGATGTGTCCATGTAATTTCTCGGGGTCCCTGCCACTTCCTTGTCCAGGCTGCCCACTGCTCTCGTTAATTTGCCCCGTGTCCCGTCTTCCTGAACTTGCTGCTCTATTATTAGTCCATAGGGACAGAATTAGGGAAGTCAGCATGACTGAGGTCTGGCTGAGCATCCTAACAGCTCTCTGTCCTCCTGGCAAGTGACGCGCATCCAACCGTGAAGAACAGGGGGCGGCAGTGGTAAACAACACTTCCTAGTTCAATACTTACAATCACCATTTCCTTTGCTTACTGATATACTGTTATACTAAAAGACGAATACATTTTTGAACATGTCTTCTTTCGTCTGTTATAATGCTGTCTTTGATTGGCTGTTGTGTGTTTCATATACCATAACACCCTTTACCGGATATTCTTGCTTCTAACGATGTCTTCAACTGGTAAGAACTTATAGACTTTTTCCGTCCATAATGGATCAATATTAATTTAACAACGTTTATTCACACTTAATACACTAAATGTTCTTTTTTAAAGTGTCATTGAAATTATTAAAATATACCGTGACGCGTTACCTTACGCCCATCGCCGCGACAACCGCTACACTCGGAACGGACACTTTCACAGCAACGAATACGTGGAAACTGGGGAGTTCCCGCAGCGACAGATCGTAGCAACGAATTGCCGTTGAGTAACAACGGATAAGACGAAACTCGTTACCGATGTATTCTATAAGGAGCGTTCCCGAAGCAACGGATTGCCGAACACGTGAGATCGAAACTTGGCGAGGGTTGTCCTTTATTGAGTCTGCGTGCGCCTTATATAAAGGGCCTGGCCTCGAACGGAAGTTTTCATTGTAGCATAAGATCTGTAAGTTAGGATGATCTGCTCTGTAAAGCCTGTACTGAACGAGGACTTGTGTATAAAGCAAAAGGAAGAGCTTTCGATAACATATTATATGTGCGAAATATACACTTGACGAAAGGTCGAATGTATTCATAAGAGACAGACCCATCTTCTCGTCAGAGAGGATGTTACATAAGGACTATTACCGCAAGAGTTCAGTTGGAAAAAGAAAAATCTCTGGTCGTGAGCCTCAAGGTGCCTGATGCCAAGACGAACTGATTGGCGGTAAACCGCCAGTCGTAGCGTAAATCTGACTCTGACTCTGACTCTTATTCTGACGGAAGTTGAGTACTGGAGCACTGGGCCAGAAGCCAAGTGATATTGCAGGTGTGTAAGTGTGAGTGTCCAATAAAAATTCGCTAAATCCGAGACCCACGTGAAATTATTTGTTGCGTGATATACACAACACGTGACAATATTTACATTCGTGTTTATGCTACATGTTTCACCCTCATATGGCCATCATCAGGAAAGACACCTTTTAATGGACCTTACTACATTGTGTACTTGGTAAAATAGTATTCATAGTATGTTTTTCTTCCCCTACTATATATTGCGGCTGTTTTCTTCTATTGTATAATACATGTTATTAATTTAATTCCGTTCTGAATGATTTAGATTATGCTACCTTTATGTACGTAGATGTTGTCTTTTTGTATTTACGTGTCCCATTGGGTGTACCGCTCGCTTAGGCGTGTGTATGTAGTGCTGCTTTGTGTTCCTTGTATTGAGTCTGGTACAATTGTTCTCGCTTATATATCTTTCTAGGTAGCTAGTGTACTGCTACTTATTGTAAAGCTCATGCACTCTTTGGAATATAGGATTAGGTGCTTCGATGTGTGTGTCGTTCATGTGTAAGTTGTACCCACTAATTTTGTAAATGTGATACTTTTCTAATGTATTTAACTGTCTGCCCTTCCTTCCTGGTCTTATGACGTCCATTGTCTCTGTTGTTGCACCATATGTATGTCCCGTGACTAATATATGAATTGAATAGCCGGAATTACTATTATCAGTTCTGATTGCACGAATATGTTCTCTATATCTCACGTTGAACTCCCTCCCAGTTTCATCAATATATTTCAATGGACAATCGAAGCATTTTATCTTATATACTGCTATTGTTATATTTATCTATCTGTTCGTGATGTTTTATCTATTGTTTAATGTTTTTTGTGTGCTGAAAGCTACTCTAAGTTTCGTGTATTTAAATATATAAATACAAGTTACAAATTTAGGATAGGAAGAAAACATCCTATAAAATAATCCTACAACATCAGAATTCAAAGAAGTTAATAAACAAGGACGCGGCTTAATGAATACTATTTTACCAAGTGCACAATGCAGTAGGCTCCTTTAAAAAATGTGTTTCCTGAAGATGGCCTCATGCGGCTGAAACATGTGGCAAAAATACTGAATATTCACATATTTTAATAATTTTGTGATATTATAAACATATAACGGATATTTAATGAATTACGTGTGTATTAATGTTGTTAAATTAATATTAAAACAAGACTGCAAGGTACACCTCAGTCCAAGCGAATGCTGAACTGTAATGCTGTTGAATGCAAAAATGGTTAGTAAATAAATAATTGTAAGGCATTTCGAAAGAAGCAGTTGTGGCTTTATTTGGGATACTATCCCAACCTTTATTTGGAGTTTATGAGGAGGAAAACGAAAATACTCAGTCAGGATTGGTTATTTTCTAGCAGAGATTGTAATATGGAATCTCTCGATTACGAAACACCTTCTGACCACTCTGCTGTGACGTTCGGTTTTTTTGTTTGTTGGCATATTCAATTTTTTTCGTGATACTGTTGACTATGATAATGCGTAGTCTCACAGGAAAGTACCAACATTTCGATGGAATATGCCGCCTCAACATCCACCCTGAATGAGGAGCAGCAAGGTATTCCGAAACGTCGGTAACAAAGGGAATACAAAGGTGTTATAGCCCTACTTTTTCAATTTCTTGATGTGGCGCGACAGGTGACCATAAAAGATTTTACACTTTTGTAGGCCACACTTTTCAAATCGGAGAAATGCTTTGTTTTTATTATGTGTATAGGTCAAACGTTTCTAGCGAAAGTCGTTAATGATATAAGCAGTCGGAAATACTTTATGACAAGCGATATAGCGAATAGCAAAATATTAATTATATCGACAATGGAGCTCCACAGTGTAGGAGAAGCGTGCGTGTACTTTCTACAAAATTAAACATGCAAGTCAGCTCTCACTAGAAAATGAAGATGCAAGTTACGTTGGCATAAAGAAGAAAAACACTAATCATAGTCATCTGACTGGTGGAATAATAAAGTAGCCTGTCAAGTACAGTAAGCATCACTGACAGAAAGACGAGTGTTTAAAGTCTATGAGGATAATAATTCACCCCTTGATGTGTAGCAAAGCATCGAGCCAGTTGTACAGATTTTCTTTCTTTCTCTAGGGTCTTTAATTTGCTTAATATACCTCTTTCCTTCTCTGTCTCTCTCCGCGTCTGTGTTTTGATTTTAAGTTTTACGTTTTACATTGACAATTATTAGAACGTACGTTTAACTATTATGGAAAGTCTGCATTTCGACCTCATCAGGCAAAAAGTAACGCCGGCAAAGTAACATTAACATACGAGTATTTAATTCGGAACATATCGAATCGACAAGGTATCAGATTACTTGTATATTGGGTAGTAACCCTTTTGAAAATATGGCAGAGCTTAACAAGTTAATAAAATAATAAGTGTTCAAAATGTTTCAACTTGTGCGTGCTCTTCTCCAAGTATAATTAGCATGATCAAATCAAGAAGGATGCGGTGGGCAGGGCATGTAGCACGAATGGAGGAGAAGAAGAATGCATATCGGATATTGGTGGTAAAGGCAGAAGGAAAGAGATCACTGGGAAGACCATGAACTAGGTAGGTCGACAATATTTAAATGGATCTTAGAGAGATAGGATAGGGTGGCATGGATTGGATTGATCTGGCTGAGGATAGGGACCAGTGCATGGTTCTTGTGAACACAGTAATGAACCTTCGGGTTCCATAAAATTTTGTAAAATTAGATGTAGAATTGGCGGCTCCTCAAGAAGGGCTCAGCTCTGTGAGTAAGTAAGTAAGTGTTACAACTAACTTCCTGGAACAGAACCCTTCTTTGGAAGCTGATATTTGCAAAACCTGATGACAGGAGACCGCTTGCCAGACACGGACATAGATATGAGGGCAGTTTTGAAGTGCATCTTAACTGGGCTGCATAATAGGCCGGGAATTACTTGGCCAGCTTTTGATTTCTGAAGTACTCTCTACCATGTAGTTAATTTTTACGAGTTCGTAATTTGGAAACTCGTTGTAAAGGTAGAAAATAGACAGTATTCCTGAGGAAGATATTCGAAAGAAGAAGGTGTAAATATAACTGTAGGAAAACCCGCGTGATATTTTCTCTTCATTTTGTATTGTTAGATGGCAACGCAGGCTTAGGAAAAACAAGAAATGCAGAAGGTTTCGTTGAAATATTTCGGTGGAAGATATCATTTTGAGGACTGACGTTGACGGTGAATACCAGTATGAAAATAAGTTTGTAGAAGTGATGGGGGGACGGGGATTATTATGATATGGAGGTGATATCAGGACTCTCTTTCGGCTTCAGATATCGGATAGAATCGAATAAGAACGGAAGATGAAGTCGAATACTGAGTAGATATAGATCTGGAAAAAGAATTTTCTGAAGAATGCCGTCTTCTGGGATGTGGCGCCGTGTAGATATAGTATAAACAGACGTTTCGGAGGAAGGTATCGTCTCCATCTTCAGGGTAGAAGAAAAGAAAAAATCCGCGAGCGAGAAGCTAGCGTGAACAGGAATGGCTGCAGATGCAGGCGATACGTTCTCCGAAACGTCGGTTTATACTATATCTTCCTCATAATCACCGCCGTGAAAACCTTAGATATTTTAAGGACTTTCTGGCTTTTCAAAAACAGCATCCACCTGATAAAACTGAAAAAGAAAGTCACGAGTAATTCGTCTAGGTCGAGATTCGAGTCTCATATTTACGGAATACAAGTCTAGAATGAACAGTGCTCTTATGTTCGCCCCTCCAGATGATATCGGTGAGAAATTTGAGACAGCAATGAATTTTCAACCACAGTATAAATTATAAATATATTTAAAATGTGCTCGTTCAGTTAATCATCTTATTGTGAGAATCCCGGTTGAAATTAAGCAGTAGAAGAAGCGAAATTAAAATATCGTCACGTGTATTCATGACTAAGCCACGGGTTTGGATTGATAATTGGATTTATTAGATCTTCACTAATTGTAACTACAAATAATTATTACACTATTACTGTTTTACACAATTCGCAATTGCTTAACAACGGCTATGGCACGGAGTCCATAGAAGGCCTGTCACATTATAGTTACCTCGCTAGTCGATTGGCGCGCTGACTGTTGCCTAGCAACGAATTATAAATATTCCTCTTATTGCCGAGTGCACTTATGCGTCTGAAGGTTGTTTACAGGTCGTTGCCTAGAAACGCTCTGGTCTGTGGAGGAAGGAGATGCAATATCATGTAATTGGATCTGTTCTGTGAGGACGTCAGCAATATCCAGGCTGCTGCTACCGGACTGGACAATAAAGCTGCCGAAATGCATAGAGACAGTGCCAGTGCTTCAGGCGCCGAAGATGAATGGCGGTCAGCTATTCTTGTCTGTCTTCCGTCTCATGCTGGAATTTGTTGTACAGAACTCATTGGATTCCCGCACTGCTCCTAGTCTCCTCAAACGTACGTTTTAGTTGGAAGACAATTCTGAAGACATGAACGCAACACGCTTCTAAATGCCTCTGTGTCTGCCAGCCGGTTTTGTCTACAATGCTCGAACATTCTGCAAGCTGTCAAATAATTGCTCTATTTCTTGCTGCTTAAAGAGGAGCGTACACACGTTTCTTACGTCAGTTGAACAGCATAACCACGTGGCTTAAGAGTGATTCGAGACTGTCACACAGAGACTGGGGGGAGATGAGACGTAGTTTCAGAACACGGCGCATCTTCCACTTTAAAAAGTTTTTAAATGCGTAGCATTGTTGCATGTCGATCTCAGGGCCTTGCGGTTCGGAGAGAGTATTGTTGTAAACTTCCCTCACACGGGTTCGATCCCGCTGCTGGGATGAAAAAATAAGGATTGCATAAATTTATCTCATCCCGAGCCTGAGGCCGGTTATTATCACTAATATATCTGTTATAAATGTTATGCATCATCACACACACACACTAGATATAAATTATGAAATAATGCAATAATTACAAACCAGATAGCAAGTTCATTGTGTGCAGTAGGTCTACAGGTACACGAGGGGGTATCCAAAATAAACCGAACTTATTTTTTTAAACTTATTTATTCAAATTTTAAGCACAAACCTTCAATCCCCTTCAAAGTACTCTCCACTTACACTAATACACTTGTCTAGTCTTTTATTCCATTTTTCAAAACATTGTCTAAATTCATCTTTTGAGATGCTTGACAGCGCCTCCGTCGTTTTTTCCTTTCATGTCTCTTTTCATTCGAGGAAACAAAAAGAAGTCGTACGGGGCAAGGTCGGGTGAGTATGGAGGGTGAGGAACAGGGGTCATACCATTTTTGGTCAAGAATTGTCGTACAGACAGGGCTGTGTGAGCAGGGGCATTGTCATGATGGAAAAACCAGTCACCCGACTGCCACAAATCTGGCCGCTGAGCTCCAAGTCACTCCCGACAGATCCACAATTTCTTCAATGGTCCGTCGTCGATCTTCCTTGATGATTTCACGAATTTTTTCAACATTTTCATGTGTTCGGGCCGTGGAAGGACGACCACCACAAATCCCACTTGACCAGACCCGGGATCGAAGCCGGGCCGCCGCGGTGGGAAGCCAGTGACTGACCGCTTGAGCTATGGCGCGGCCGCCGATCACTGTAGGTAAATTCTCTACAGCGGTTGGCACAGTACTATTGCGTTTTCCTTGTCTCTGTTTTCTGATATGTTATTAAAGAAACTATGTACTGCATGGAACGCGAAGGATCTGGGGAATGCTGGTACAAGTCCTTTCTGATTCTTGTTTCTTTCTGAAGAACAAAATACACGTGCGCACAAGCGTACGGGTTCAAGTTAGTCGGTGTGGCACTGCAAATATTTGCACAGAACTCGGACTTCACGCCGCCACATGCCGCGCAATTTTCCCAAGGCTAAGCTGGTAAGGGCCAGGATTAATCCACAGTCTCTCCCACAAAGAAAGCTTTATAACAGTTCTCTTCCCGTTGGGTTCCCGAGTCTAGGCAACGTTGCAAAGCATTCTGGGTTGCTTGCCCCCGGTGGCGTTGAAATGAAGGAAAACATTTTTGCAGGACTAAACCAACAAATAAACAAACCTAGCTTTTAGGGAAGAATGAGATTCCTCCAGATATATTACAGACTTTGTAAATATACGACATTTCTTGTCATATCCAGTCAGTAGAGATTATGTAACTTTCAGAAGGATCTCTCACATCGTAAAATAGCTTTAGGACATTGAGTCAGTATAGCGATGGGATTGACGGCCGGGGTTTGATTCACGGCTGGGATAAGAAGTTTTTCTGTTTTCCATAAGGTTCAGTTCGGATTTTGTACCCACCCAGTCTCCTATAAAAATGGAAATAGGGCTATTTCCCCGGGGGGTACAGCGGCAGCGTCGAGGTTAAGATTGGTGGAGCTAAACCTCCACTCTCCCGTATGTGTTCATGGCGTGGTGCTTAATTAATTAAGTTTAACGTCAATTTTTCCTTATTGGTCTAGAAGTAAACATAACAAAAATAATTAGATGTTTCTGTCTCGACACCAAAATGCAGGGCAAAATCGTGACATAAAAATAGGTAACAGAAGTTCTGAAAATGTGGCACAGTTCACATATTTGGGATCAATGATAACAAATCAAAACCTAATTCATGAGGAAACTAAGAGGACATTGAACTTCGAGAATGCTTGTTACCATTTAGTCCAGAACATTTTGTCTTCTCTGCTGTCCAAAAACATAAAAATTAGAGTATATAAAACTACAATTTTGCCTGTGGTTCTGTATGGGTGTGAAACCTGGTCTCTGACTATAAGGTAGGAACAGACTGAGGGTGTTTGAGAACAGGGTGTTGAGGAGAATATTTGGACCGAAGAGAGATGAAGTGACGGGAGGTTGGAGAAAACTGCACAATGAGGAGCTTCATAACTTTTACTCTTCTCCAAGTATAATTAGAATAATTAAATCAAGAAGATTGAGATGGGAAGGTCATGTAGCACGAATGGGGGTGAAGAGGAATCCATATAGAATATGGGTGGGAAAGCCAGAAGGAAAGAAACCGCTGGGAAGACTAAGGTGTAGGTGGCTGGACAATATTAAAATGGATCTTAGAGAGATAGATTGCGATGGTATGGATTGAATTGATCTGGCTCAGGATAGAGACCAGTGGAGGGCTCTTGTAAACACAGTAACGAACCTTCGTGCTCCATAAAATGCTGGGAAATTCTTGAGTAGCTTAAAATTAGCAGCTTATTAAGAAGGGCTCAGCTCCGTGAGGGAGTGAGTGAGTGAGTGAGTGACAGTTTTCCTTTGGGCTTTTTAGGCGTTTACAGACAGTAAGAACAATAGTACGTCCCTCACTGAAGTATGATAGAAAGGAACTTGGTTCCAATTAATAGTCCAGTCTGGGAAGTTTATTCTGAAATGCTTGCAAGGTGTATTAAAACTAATTCTGAGTCGTTTTCCGTTCTCTCAACTTCTTGCGACAGTGGGTCGAGAGACAATGTGAATTCGCCATATCTCTCTGTATCTGCAGTGTTCCAGCTCTTCTGAGTACTGGCACTTTTCCGAAAATTAAATATGGAAATTTGCCACTGACGAAGAGAATGCGTTTATTGTCCTTGTTGCTTCCTTTGGTAGGTCCTATATCTAAGTCATTCTTCGAGATTATCTTGAAGATTCAGGATGAGAAATTCTGCTGATCGAATGAAGATAATAGAACGTAAATGTTGGAGCATAGGGCTGAATTATCAGTTTCATGATCATTTTACAGACGGTAGGACTCCTTGAACGGGTGATCAGCTCGTCGCAAGGCCTCTACCTAAACACAGGACAACACATACACAGAATAAACGGATATACACATACCGAACATCCATGCCGTATGTGGGATTCGAACCCACGATCCCGGCTTCCGAGCGAGCGAAGACGGTGCATGCCTTAGACCGCTCGGCTCCACACATTCCAAAGTGTGCTTTTTTGTGTTACGCTGAGACCTCGTGCAGGCAGAAACGTTGCGAATCCCAGATCAGTTAAAAGCACAACATTCCTCATTTAGACGGAATAGTAGCATTATTCACAGGAAACTTCTGAATGAAATGTGACGTCATTAAACCGTTGAGCAGACTATACAATGAGTAGTTTGAAGAGGCGGACCCCGGAGAGTCAGCTGCTTGCTTATACAGTCTCCTACAGCTCGAGCCACAACACACTTATCTCCTCCACATTCGAGAATGATTGATTAATTTCCGCCTCTGACTGTACTCGTTTGAATGTGCTATGATCTTCGATATGTGTAGCGTCAGTATTATGAACGTGAGGTTCGGGAAAATTCCATGTGAAATGTTGAAAGTTTTTCAGCGTTTCATTAAACACTGCAGTTGCCATCTTCAGGGTAAATTTTTATGAGAAGGGTGTCGGAAGCCTTTAGGTTGGGTCGTGGATGTGTGGTTGGATGAAAATGAGTGGAGAGATATTCAGTTGTTGCGACTACGTGATTGAAGAAAACACGTGATATAGACCACGATGCGCCGAAGAGAAGTGACGAAACATTTTCAACCCCATATATAGAACAGTTGATGATGAAGGCTTTTTGAGCCACCACATGGTAATGAGAAAATTACGAAAAATGGTTTTGCGACTATGTGGTTAGGAAAGGAACTGCTGATTCTGTTTTATTTTTGTGACGAAGTGGCTGGGAAACGAGGCGATCAAGAAGTTTCAACTGCCAAGTGAGTAGCAGAGGAGGGGATGATACATTTGTTGTGTCCGCTATGACCTTCTGCATGGGAAAAATTCAGCTGTTGTTCGATGACTCTGCTTGTTAGCCTTTACGTGGCCTTTCCGTGCATTACAGATGCAATTACGAAGGTGTGTTTTTATCTCACTATTTCGTGTTTATCTGTAATGTTAGAATTTTTTCGCTACGAGACATATATAGCGAGTTAGGTTGGAGCTACGTGCAAATTTTCGCAGAACTACATACAAAGTGCTCGTTATTTATGTGAGATATTAACTAAAGTTGCAATCCATTAAAACTCCCTGATATCAAATATGATACAAATCTATTCAGCATTGTTCGAAACAGACGGACGAACAGAACCCAAAATGTTGTGGTCACTACCTTGCGAATAGATTTGAAACATTAACAAACACTAAATTTTAGTCTGTCTGAATAAGAAATTGGTGATATTTATAAAGAGCAGCTGTTTATTTTTTTACTAAGAAGGCTTGATTGTTGATATGATTCTAGACTTAGGCCCACTCTCATTAGGTACCAGATTTCATGATTTTTTCTCGCTTCTTCCAGAGTATAAAGCCTCCTTCCAGATTTCTGTTCACTCATTATTCACGAGCCCATCATATCGAAGTCTACGAGTGCTACATATAACCCGCAAAATCGATATTAAGCAATATACGTATTTATATTTCGGACGTTGCTATTCTGACAGCGTTCAGGGCGTTGCTGGTAAAAGTAGGTAAATACGTAAAGGTACCCTTGCAACCGGCCGTGTGGATCTATAGGGTTGTGAGACGTCGAGGCTTCCACATTTTGTCTAGACAATCGGCCCACAGATGGCGGTGAGCTTGTCAGCCTTACGCACCGGCCGCGCTTTACCCATCAGGGTAATTCCTGGTACAAATTTCTGCTAGAGGCTGAATCGGCCCCAGGGCCATAGTGTGGCTGAAAGGATTAGGTAAATTGTAGAAATCCACCTTCCGGCTTGAAGCATAGTGCCTTAACCAACTACGCTATCCCGTGCTGAAAACAGTACTGTAGTAGGATTGCACCCTGTTTCCTTACAAAAAATGGAAAATGGACAAATTACTTCATAAGTGAAAACAGGTACATGAACAAAACAAACTCCGTGGCCTGTAGTCGGCAAATGAACTATACCGACCGAGCGATCGCCGCCTGTCGGCGAAGTTAGTGCCAACTTTAGAGGATAGAGGGTGTCGCGTGGTAAGCGCAACGGATCCCCACAGTCTTTAATTTCTGTTTTCTAGACCGGAGCCGCTATTTCCTTGAAATAGCTCCTCAATTATCCTCACGAGGCTGAGTGGACACCGTTCCAGATCCACTACTTCTGAGAAAACCTGGTACTGCCGGGAATCGAGCCCGAGACCTCTGGATTTGTAGGCAGGAACTCTGACAACTAGACCACAGAGACAGACAGGTATATGAACAAATGAAAACCGTACAGTTGTGTGGTTCCTCGCATAATCATGAAACAAGACTGTAATGGCGAGTTCTTATGCCACAAATTATTCCGTTTTCTGCTGTAGCTCAGTGCTTACATGTACAAATAGCGCATGTACACTTGCGAGTAACTGGAATCCGTCTTCACTACAGTATCAGATCATACAAAACAGTGAACTTATAAAATCTATCTGAAAGTATATTGGTTCCTTCGTATATGCTTATGATGATGGGATGTTACCATCAAAGGCAAAGGCTGAGATGTCACGTCGGGTTTCACATCCCGGATGTTATAAACGTTATGTGTGGGAGTCATATTGGGTTGCTAAGAAACGTCGCAGCGCGCCAGGCCATATTTCTTCTGGTCCCGGTAAACTGGAGGAGTGTTGCGTGCCAGGGCTGACATTCAGTAGGAGGCCATTACTTTACTTGGAATGGCTTCAAGGAGGTAGCGGCAGACAGACATTCCATGGTGCATGCACGTGAAGGGTGGCAAGTTATGTGCTCACTAGGAATGATCTTCTGGAGGGCTCTAGGACTCACGTGACGACAGGATGTTTCACATCCAGGTTGTGCTCTCCGGACCAGACAAACTGCAATTACCGTAGTCGCCTGCTTCGTCAGTACCGAGTATTCATCACTGGAAATGATATTTTACCTGACCAGCCTGATCCATAAAACATGGAAAACAATGTGACTCAGTTTGCTTGTAACACCTCCTTCCATGGATGCATAGGCGTAAGCTCAATTCTGAGTTTTGCTTTATGGTCAGCAGATGGCTTGACACTATTATTGTACTCGCCCACTCTTGGAGCTGAACCATTCTTGAGGAGCCACCAATTGTGCAGCCGCTCAAGAACTTCCCAGCATTTTGTGGAACCTGAAGGTTCATTACCGTGTTCAAAAAAGCCCTCTACTCTTCCGTATCCTGAGCCAGATCAATCCAATCCACACCATCTCATCATATCTCTCTAAAATCCATTTTAATACGAGTATTGTCCACCCACCTACGTCTTGGTCTTTCCAGTGGTCTCCGTCATTCCGGCTTTCCTACCAATATCCTATATGCATTCCTCCTCTCCCCATTCATGCTACATACCCTGCCCATCTCATCCTCCTTGACTTGGGCATTCTAACTATATCTGGAGAAGAGTACAAGTTATGAAGCTCCTAATTATGCAGTTTTTTTCCAACCTCCTGTCACCATAGGGAGCCCTTTTATTTCTGTTCGTTCAAGTTTTCCGTTTCCGAAGCTAGTGAATGGATTTGGATTGAATTTTGAATATATACTTCTGAATTAAAGGATAATATTAAAATATATAAATGAAATAAAATATTCTCTTCTNGTCTTGCAACTGATAAAAGAGCTTTATGAGGGAGAAATCTGGCACAGGTAACTATACAGCATGTCTTTGCGTACGGTCAACGTGGAATTTTACTATTAAGTTAATTATTCTTTAAAATAATTATTAAGATAAGCGATGAATCGTAAGGCCCTCTATTGAGATAAGGACAGATCATACACATCCAACCTGAGAGAAAGGAAGTTAGAACCGCGATTTAAACACTGTGGTGAATCTTCAATTCTCAGCTTTTCTGATGCTTCCCATTTTAAACTTCAGGCGATCTCCAGAGTGAGTCATCCGAAGAAGAGAAATCTGGCCTGTTACGTCAGATATTCTCCCTCGTACTTGCTTTATTGGCTGCGAACCAAATACAGCTTGGAAAGCACTTGGCTGCTGTCATAATGAAGTTCTCAATATCGATTGTACGAGCTTGTTCGTAATAGAGAGAGAAACCGTACTCCGAAGCTCCTTCTAGCCGATTGCTTTGCTTGCTAGGTTGACTTCACCGGTTGAGCAGGCTCTGTGATCACGGCTCCATCCACACACATAGACAGGGACTCAGCGTCCGGGAGCCTCCGACAAAATTCGGAGCAAAAGCGGTCTGTGTTTTAACTGTCCGGTTACTCCGTGTCTCACCTTTAACTTTCAGCTACTCAAGCTGTACTTGTTCTTCGTTTCAGTTCTCCTTGTTCCCATGTTTCGTATTTTCTTTCCTTCTTTCTTTTCTGTATTCCTTTTCAGAATAAACAAAGATTATTAATAAGAGGCGAGCAGTAGCCTAGTTGGTTGAGGCAGTACGCTGCAAGACGGAAGGTCGCAGTTTCGATCCCAGATGAGGTCATTAGATTTTTCAATTTACCTAGTCCTTCCAGCCGCACTATGGCCCTGGGGTCGACTCAGCCTCTAACAGAAATGAGTACCAGGAATTTTCCTGTGGGGGGGGGGGGAATGGGCGGTTGGCGTTTAAGACTGACAACCTTACAGTTATCTGTGAGTCTACTGTGAAGATAATGTGGGAACCTCGGCATCTCACAACCCTATGGGCCTCCACGGCCTGTTAGAGGGATAGCTTTACTTTCTTTTACCTTTTTATTAATCTGAAATTCTTTCCCTACATATCAATACGGCATCTGTATATACCACCAGGTGTCACGTTAACAACTACTCATGTCACTCATAGAATTGATTAATGATTTCATATGGTTCTCGGAATACAGAGCAAAGATCCTGTAAGAAATACTAAAATGAATTTTGAACGGCAGAGAGGTGTGTTTTCTTTCAGATAATAATTTGTATTTAAGTACTTAAAATCCAGTCATTCACTTATCCAGTTATGCAAGTTAATTAGACACCTGTGAAGCCTGTATGGATAGCCGATATTCTAACGTAGATTTTATACGTTTTCTCTGAAACACGAACCAGTCTTTAAGCTTTTATTAAATGTGTTGCATTTATGAAGTTTCAGTTTGTATGTACGTGTACATAACAACTCTAAACTCGCCAAAAACACACTGGGTTTACTACTAGCAATCATAGTATTCGTCATTAACAAATACTGCAACATCCTGCTTTTATCGTACCAAATTCTTCTCTCTGATCAATTCTTCTGCAAAGGATCGCCATGAGATTTTGTAAATGGCTCTGTTATTGTAGGTTTCTCAGCTGCGAACTTAGTACTAAGTGGAATTTGTTGTTCTTAGGTTAATAGAAATTATGTAAAAGGCAATATTATTAATCAGATAACACTATCAACTTCAATAATTCAATTCAATTCGTATTTATTTGCATAGTAACTTAACAGCTCAAGACCAATTACAAAGTGAGCATGAATAAAGACAGAAACAAACGCCCACAGACATAGCCGCAATGTGGCAGCGAAGAACACTACAAGTACAGCAATAAGTGTTACCCCTTATAAAGAGTCTGAGAGCAGTGGTAAGGTGTGTAAGAGCGACACACAAAGCACAACCCGTAGTTAAAAGACGGAGGTCGAAAGTGGCAATGTAAGGAAATAAATATGCTAATTACAGTAAAGAACAGATGAAATGTTGCAAGAATGATATCTAAAATGTTAAAAATAGAGGTGTAGCCATATATGTGCAAATAAAAGAGAATAAATACCGAACATTGGGTTGAATTTAATTATCTAAATTGTTTTGAGAGAAAGAATGTCATAATTAAAAACTTCAGTTGAAAAGTTGGAAAATATTTGACTAGACACAAAACCTTGCAGAGGGACAGAAGCTAGAGCCTTGTTTATGCTGAAGAGAGAAAAGTCTGTGATTTTCATAGTGTGACCTACACGCAAACTGTCAGTAACAAGAACGCATTAATAATACCATTCAACTTCTTTAATAAAATGATCGGTTACCGCTGAAGTAAGCATTGAGAGGGGCCGTGCCATGGATCACGCGGTTAGTCGCCGATTTCCCTTCGCAGCGGCCCGGGTTCGATCCCGGGTCTGGTCAAGTGGGATTTGTGGTGGACAAAGTGGCGCTGGGTCGGTTTTCTCCGAGCACTTCGGTTTCCCCTGCCAATCTTCATTCCACCAAATTCTCCACTATCATAATCACCCGGTGTAGGCTACAATAGGCCAATCAGTGGCCGCCGTGTCGAGTGTACCCAGTTGGACTCCACCCCCCACTAAGCGAATGAAAATGAAAACGTTGAGAGGAATATTCAACGAAGAACACAAAGGTTTAACTTGAAAATGAAAAATTCGGAGTTACAGTTCTCAACTCATGATGATGATGATGATGATGATGATGATGGTGGTGGTGGTGGTGGTGGTGGTGGTGGTTACGAAGGGAATGACCTAGCGTTGAGTGCGAGTATAAATAATTATTCACAAAGCTAAGCAATGAATTTATCAACATAACTTCGGCAAATTTATATTTCCAACACACACAGTTGCTATATATGATATTTTATAACAGGGGTATGGTCATACAAAGCCTCTAATTACTAGCTGCGATGGTTAATAATTTGCAGAGGGTATGCGCAAAATTAGTATGTAAAACATCTAAAATGGGTTTGTATTATGCCCACTTTCGTGTAACACGAATTTTCGCCCTAATTTTGATCCTTAAGAATAGAAAGTACTTTTACAGATCCCTCTGCTGTGTGTTTATTTTGTGTGTGTCCACTTTTAACTTTTGAACCACTTCACATATGTACGTACCTTGTATGAACCTCATATCATCACAGGCCAAACTATCACAATATTTTTTTTTTCAAAACCCAATGATGTATGGCATGGGTTCAAGCGGCAGTGACGTGAAGCTGACCATTCAGCTCCATCTAGTGCCAAGACCAAGTACTTTCGAGTTATACTTTCGCTCATCGAGACGTATTCATGGCGTGGTGCTTATTTCATTAAGCACAGGGACAAATTTACCTCTTAATAGCAGAAGTTGCGCAGTAAAATATTATACGTAATATCGTGTTGAATATTTTAGAAAAATCGGGATAGCCGTATACATGTATACGTACAAGACATTCTGTAAATGGAATCGCAATTTTTCACAAATTGATATATGAACACAGAGCCATGGCAACAGTTCGCAACGCTTTGTTTGGAAGGTTTGTATCAAAGTCTTCAAACAAAGTCTGCACCCAACCCCCGCCCAGGGAAACAATATTTGTCGGTGATCTTTTGTTAGCGCAGATATTGCTTGAGTTTTAGAAAACAGATTTGTGAGGACATCTGCATGAGGGATTCCCTCCAATAAACGTGAATGATGATGTATGAAGCTTGTAAACTTTTGCTGTTGAGTTCGACAATTTCGTTAATGGAATTCAGATAGTGAGTTGTTTGGCTCAGAATCACATGGGGGCAATGTATATGCATAGAAACGTGATTATATTCATGTGATAAAGGCTTCGCTGTAACTTACTGACTTGGTAAATATTTTGCCTTGTTCTCCAATAACAAAATTATTGTACAATTCACCATTCACCTATCATTTATCTAAGGCCGCGCCATAGCTCAGGCGGTTCCGGGTCTGGTCAAGTAGGATTTGTGGTGGACAAAGTGTCACTGGGCCAGGTTTTCTTCGAGTACTTCTGTTTCTCCTGCCAATCTTCATTCCACCAATTGCTCCACAATCACACTCACCTGTCATCTGGGGCTGGTACAATAGGCCAGAAGTGGGTGCAGTACAAGGGACTTAGTCCCACCCCACTAGCAATTTTAATCTTTACCACTTATCTAACAACTCTCTCAGCATCACAGATTACGAGTGTCATATGAGAGATTTTTTTATTGCTAGTGGGGTGGGACTAAGTCCCTTGTACTGCGGCCACTTCTGGCCTATTGTATAAGCCCCAGATGATAGGTGAGGGTGATTGTGAATCAGTTGGTGGAATGAAGATTGGCAGGGGAAACCGAAGTACTCGGAAAACACCTGCCCCAGCGCCAGTTTCACAAATCCCACTTGACCAGACCCGGGAACGAACCCGGGCCGCCGCGGTGGGACGCCTGCGACTAACCGCTTAAACTATGGCGCGGTCCAAATATGAGAGGTTAATTGAGTCGGTATAACGACTGGCTTGTAGACCGATGGGTCAGAATTCGAATCCCAGTGGAGGTAAGTTTTTTCTTCCCTCCATGTTGTCAAAACGGGTTCTGGAGCCCACCCAGGCTCCTGTCCAATGGGTACCGGTGAGCCTTTCCCGTGGTAAAGCTAACGACTCACCTCAAACTGGTGCCGAAGTCAAGAATACTCCCTCATACGTCTTCTTGGCGTAGTGCTTAATTAGTTAAGCATAGGGACAACCTTACCTTTACGTTACCTATGAGAGGCTGATTTATAAATAATGAACTGACTGAGTAGTTTACGAACGGAACGATAGTGGTCGAATTTGTGTTATAATCTCGATACTTGACTGGAGGAACTGGAAAAAATCACGAAAACCTCAGTCAGGAATGCCCTATCCAAATCCAAATTCTAATGTTCACCTTCTGAATAAAATTTACAAGCAGTACAGCTTGAGTCAACCGGCCTTATAATTTTAATAATAATAGTACTTCAATAATAATATCGCTAAATGCCACCAGGTTCCTGGCTACAGACCCAGAGGTTCCGGGTTCGATTCCCGGCCCTACCAGATTTTCTGAGAAGTAGTGGGTCTGGAACGAGGTTCACTTAGCCTCGTGATGATACTTAAATGAGGAGCTATTTCAAGGAAATTGCGGCTCCGGTCTAAAACCGAAATTAACGGCCGTGGGGACCACGCGACACCTCTATCCACTAAAGTTGGCACTAACTTCGCCGACAAGCGGCGGTCGCTCGGTCGGTATAGTTCACTTGCGGACTAAAGCCACGGAATTTATATGCCACCGGGCTGGAGTAACCCTCGCCCCCTTCGAGCCGAAATAATTGAAGATATCCATTAATTTCTGTTTGTTAATAATTACGCTTTCAACATCGCTGACTGTATAGTGTAGGATGACTGGTGAATATAATTGGATCTGGAAAGATACGGTCATAGCCTGATGGCGGTGATCTCCTGCAATCCTGAGCAAAGGGCTAGAGAAAAACCAAAACAGTTGAGCCGGTGTACCGGACGAGATTCGAGGCCATAATTTTCGAATACAAATCTAGAATCGTACTGCTAGATATATCAGTTCAATCCCATTCTTTTATTCAGTGTTAATTTTTAAAGGACAATTCTTAAGTGAAGCAATTGAAAGTTTCTTAATGAGAAGACTTCTAGTACAGTCACATGGATTTTTCTTTTTCTGGGCACTACAGCCCCAGTGGTCCTAGGCCTACCTCCATGAACTTCTCCGTTCACTTCGGTTTTTCTAGATCTGACACATTCGGTAGAACTCCTTGGGCGGGTGATCAGCTCGTCGCAAGACCTCTACCTGTACACAAACACAGCAAAACGCACACACACAAACTAAACATCCATACCCTGAGTGGGATTCGTACCCACGATCCCGGCTTCCGAGCGAGCGAAGACAGTGCATGCCTTAGAACGCTCGGCTACCGTGACCGGCAGTGTATAAGAATAATGTATGAGAATTCAGTTCGTACCTCACAGGAAACAGATTCGAACCCACGATCCCAGCTTCCGAGCGAGCAAAGACAGTGCATGCCTTAGACCGCTCGGCTACCGTGACCGGCGACACACGCAATTACTCTTCAAAATCGAGCTCATTCAGTAGATAATTGAAAATTGTCTTTTATACTTGAAGATGGTGGCAGAAAGGTCCTCATAAACTGTGGTAACTATCAACCAAATTATAGAGCACCGCACCAAAGAAGATTGCATCATGCAGGTGAAATAAATTGTACGTTGGTTGAACAAATCGGATGACACTGTTTTTATCAGATACACAACTTAAATGAAAGAGAGAGACGACCAAGGGACGTTTTAACTGCCTACAAGTCCAACTGTGTCTCGTCAGTCTTTTCAGTTAGTTCCTTGTGGAGACCCTGCATCTTGACAGAACATCTTTCATTTGATGTTTGATGATCTCCTCTAAGTCGGTTCCAATGGAGTGTATTGCCGCTTCTTGACTTCACTTTATCATGGGCTCCATCTAACACTTGGTGGCAATCACTCTGGTTCTCTTCTTGGTTGGCTTCTACCCCGACATCCATTCTGGCCAACATTTCTTCTTTCATTTCGACCAGCATGGCTTTCAGGAATTCCACGTTTTCCATACTTATTTCAATGGCGATATAAGTACTCGATGCAGTCTTTAATCCAATAATGAGATAAATCCAATCCGACCACTTCTGACACCAGTTGTCACGTATTTGCTGTTGTAACCACCGCTGAGGAATCCAAAAAGATCCGAGCCGCCAACTTCTGACTTCAAAATGTCACGTATAGTGGGCGTACGCATGACGAAAATAACGGGCCATCGATAGGATAATTGGATTTACTGGCATTTCGGTTACAATCTTTCTTAATTACAATTAATACAGCCTTATCGCTGATCTACACAATTTGCAGTTATTTACAAATTTGCAATTTATTTTTAGTCAGTTAATATAAGTATTGCTTTTATTAGTGGTTATAGTCACATGTTTTTAATTATATATATAAACGTAAATTAACACGCGTGTGAAAATATTTATGTATGTGTGTGTGTGTTAGAAAAATTTCCTTCTTTGTGGGCTCTGTAGGAAAGAACTCCAAAAGTGATTGCCTCTAAGTTGGCAACGCTAGGCCACAGGAGCATGTTCCTGGAAAGCGATGATGGCGTTTAATTTACAGAAAAGCAAAGTGAACAAACAAACGCACATAATTTTCTTTTTAATCATTTTACAGCAATTTATATTTTATTCTGCATTTCATATAAAGATTTTGAGAAACATGAAAGCTCTTCTCGTTGTAAAGACAATCCAAATTGACTAGGTGACATTGGTTCATCTTAATTAGAAGAGTCTGTTACATTGGGTGAAACAGATAGTTCAAAAGCCTGTACATCTCGAATCAGTATTTGTTTTGAAATGTAATTCGTTCCTCATGCATTTTTGTTTCTGTCGTATTTGCAATACCAGGGAATACTTGTAAATGTTGCTGCACGTGTTCATGCTATTTTAAGGTGAACTTAATGCAATTTATTTTTAACTTTTAAGTATTCAGGTGTGTTAAGGCGAGAAGTGCTTCAGATTTTTGCTGGGTAGATTCTGCTATGCTTACCACTTGCTTTCATGATGGTTTCTTGTTCTTCCGAAACGTCCGTTGGCTTTCAACGGATTACACAGCTTTATAGGGAGCCGGGATAACGTAGTCGGGACTGGCTACGGGTTGGACGACCGAGAGGTTGGAGTTCGAGTCCCAGTAAAGTAAATTTTTTCTTTTCTCCATGTCGTCCAGACCGGCTCTGTGGTCCACTCAACCTCCTATCCAGTTGGTACTGTGGGATTTTTCCCCGGGAGTAAAGCGGCCCGGGCGTGAAGGTGATCAATCATTCTAGCTAGTGCTGAGGCCAGAAACACGTGGATCTATGCATTAACTCCCCCATGCGCCTTCATGGCGTAGTGCTTAATTAGTTAAGCGCGGGAGCATTATATCCCATAAGATATCTGAAGGTGGTGGTCTGTAGGGAACACAGTTACCGAATTTTATTGGTTTAGAATAGGAATACATCTTATCTCCGCACTCAAGGGCATGAAAGCCGCTTCAGAAATTCGAGAATTCTTTTTGGGGGGGGGGCGGTACCTTGGGATTGTCTTACAACTTTGCTGAAATTATTTACAGGCGTTCCTTTCGAAAGTGTGTAACGTGATTGATTTGAAAATCGGTGACTAAAAGAACTGGGCATCATCTCAGTGCACGAAGCTTAAGTGACGGTGCTGAATATTCGTAAAACAGAAGTGAATCCATGAGATTAGAGCATCCTATTTGCATGATACTTATTCTTTTTCTTCTGCTCATTCCAGAACAGATGGACAGAGGCGTACCTGAAACCCTGTATGACAGTTACGTGTTTGCAAGCTCAGTTAATTATTTTAAATATTATTGAATCATTGAAGCAGAAATACGGAAGAAGTTGAAGCTCATGAGGGATGTGATGGAATGAAAGCGCCCCAGCTAGCTACACGGCACGAGAGTTTCTTTCTAAGGAACTTCATGGAGCTGGCCCTTCATGAGAAACTGCCAATTGTGAAGCTACTCAAGAACTTACTAGCATATTATGGAAGACGAAGGTTCAGTACCGTGTTCACAAGAGCCCTCCACTGGTCCATATCCTGAGCCAGATTGAACCAGTCCATACCACCCCATCCTAGTTCTCCAAGATCCATTTTAATATTATTCACCCATCCACGTCTTGGTCTTCCTAGTGGTCTCTTTCCTTCTGGCTTTCCTACCAACATCCTATTTGCATTCGTCTTCTTCGCATTCGTGCTACATGCCCTGCCCGTTTCATCCTTCTTGACTTGAACATTCTAATTATATTTTGCGAAGAGTACAAGTTATGAAGGTTTTTCTTTCTGTGATAATAGGATTTTATAGTAACATGTTTTTGGAACAGAGAGTAATGCCCAATATGCATGAAGATTCTCTTGGTAATGCAGGCAGTCAGCGCCCTCCCATAGCTGGGGGCAATTTTGATGTAGCTCTGTTTTCATAGTATACATGACGAACATCTGGCCTCGTGCCCTATCAGCCTCCAATCCAGAATCGAATTCTTTTTTCGAATGATCGTTTTAAATATCTTGCATTGCAGAATATTAGTACTAATTTCGATAAAACAGAATATCTTCAGAAATTCCCTAACAGACATTCAAGGATTGAAAGCGGGGAGAATTAAATCCGTTCTGGAGAATGTATGAGAATGTCTTGTTTCTCCTGAAATGTACTCAATCCCTCCAAACAGGCCCTCTGTTTCTGCAAACTACAAGCATTTTTCAAAATTATAAATTTGCTCTTAGGTGGCTGTGGGAAGCTTCTGTTTCCTAAAGGTCAGTTTGAGGGTTCCGTACTTATTACATGAGACGGTTATAGAGTGGAATACATCAGCTACTGGAATATGCAGGCCGCGCCATAACCCGCTGGCTTCCCACCGTAGGGGCAGGGTTCGAGCCCGAGCCTGCTCAAGTGGGATTTGTGGTGGACAACGTGACGCTGTGGCAGGTTTCTCCGAGTACTTCGGTTTCTCCTGCCAATTTTCATTCTACCAAATTCCCCATCATCATAATAACCAGGGGCAGGTACAATAGGCCAATGAGTGGCCTACGTGCCGAGTGGACCCAGCTGGGCTCCATCCCCCTCCCCACTATGCAAATAAAAGAAATATTGGTATATGCTGATGAGAATTGTTTATTATAACGAAGCACTGAAATCCAGCAGGACGAAGTAGAAGATATCTCAGAAGCTAAAATGGAAGTTGGTGTAAAGATAAGCGCAGTAAATAAATGTATATTTATTTCTCTAGGAAAAAGTGTCTTCTTCTTCTTCTTCTTCTGTTGCTCTCACTTGGAGCATAGGGCATCCGTGAAACGCTCCTTTCACTTCAGTTTCTTAATCTGAGACAGTCGGCAGGACTCCTTGAGCCCATCGCAAGTCTCTACTTAACATAAACACAGAACAAACGCAGACAGACATACATGCCTCGAAAGGGACTCGAACCCACGATCCCAGTGTTCGAGCGAGCGAAGACAGTTCATGCTTCAGACCACGCGGCCACTGTGACCGGCAGAAAAATTGTAGACCCCAATGTAAGAACAGGTAATAACTCCTACAGAAGTGCGTCCACTTTCAGGAAACACAGAATCAAGTAGCCGGGATATAGCCATAAGTAGGCCACAACAATGCCCTTCTCCATCCTTCCTGCTGAGTTAAGAATTATGATCCTATTAGACGCCGTATATTATTTTTGTTGAGAGGGCGTCGTTAGATATACCTGTAAGGCAGATTTACCTCTTGTGTTTAAGAACCACGACTGCCTCTGTGGTTTAGTGGTCAGAGTGCCTGACTACCGATCCAGAGGTCCCGGGTTCGATTCCCGGAGCTACAAGATTTTTTTTTTCTGAGAAGTAGTGGATCTGGAACGGGGTCCACTCAGTCTCGTGAGGATATTTGAGGAGCTATTTCAAGGAAATAGTGGCTCCGGTCTAGAAAACCGAGATTAACGGCCGTAGGGACTCGTTGTGCTGACCACGCGACACCCTCTATCCACTAAATTCGGCACTGACTTCGTTGACAAGCGGCGGTCGATCCGTCGGTCAGCTTGCGGACTAAACTATGCCATGAGGATGTACGGGAACAAAACTCCATAAATTCTTAACTTCGCAAATAATGAGAGGAGTTAGCTGCACGTTCCGTCCGTATAACCACCTGAGAAGCCGACCCCTGTAGCCACTGGCCCTGTGGACAATCCGACAGAAGGTGCCATGTACTGAAATTGTTAAACAAAAAAAAATAATACAGTGCAAAGGAAACAAATGTCCTCTGGAAGGAAGGTTAATAATATCGCATTCCCTTCTTTATTTGCAGTTAAACAGTAAGATATCAGCTACAGGCAGTGTATGAGAAAAGAGCGAAATACAAGTATGCTGCTTGGAAAAGCTTATGTATAAAGACGCTTTGGGATGTGCGTGTGGTGATTGCTTGGCAATCATTTCCATCCATCTTCACACCGGTGTGGCCTCCGAGCTGTCAATTCCCACCCAACTGTGAGCCCCGCCAACTCGGTGTATGGGGGCGTATACAGAGCTCATTATCCGACGTCTCAAGACGCTACAATGGCCCTCAAAAGATCGCTCTGAGCTTCCAGCTAGCAGTGAAGTTATCACCTATCTCACATAAACACGGAACTGTCATTAATTCACAGACGCTACTTCAGCCCCGTGTAGCAGTATTTCACGGAAAAGAGGAGAATGTCATATTCGATTTTAAGTCAAGAAATCTGCTGTCTATCCCATTTCCAAGAACCCAATTGCTTTACCACCTTTCGTGCAAATTGAATATAATTACGAGTAAATACACATGAGCCTTCCGAGAAAATTTATCTGAAAATCAACAAGAAAGAGTTTACTTAAAACCGGCATCGAAATCGTGCAGTTTTGAATAATGACGTCTTTTGGGATATGGCGCCGTGTAGATATTGTGTGAACTGAAGTTTCGTAGGAATGTATTGCCTCCATCTTCCGGGTATATAAATCCGCGAGCGAGGATCTAGAGTGAGCAGGTGGCTGCAGATAGTTCCTCGCTTGCGGATATTTTACCCTGAAGATGGAAGCGATACGTTCCTCCGAAATTGGATTTATTGAGCACTTACAGAAAGTAACTACAAGTAACTCTAGCTGAAGTAACTCATACTCTACAATTCGCTACAGCACACATTTCAGTCTTCTCAGTCTGCCGTGTCTTCACCAGTGGACGCTCCCCTTCTCCCGGCCTCACCGCCACGCAGGCTGGCGACAATCTCACACCAACCTCCTATTCTTCTGTATCCTCAGTCTCAGCCTGAGTCTCATGTTACGACCGACGGTCAGTCGCCCAATCTGTCTTGGCATAAAGCACCCATCTGTTTCTTGCGACCAGATCTTTATTATTGTTTGACAGTTACGGTCTTGTCCTTTTTTTTTGTGGGCGCCCTCTCTGACGAGAGGACGGGTCTGTTTTTGTATATGCTGCTAGTCCTTACCAGTGCAGTCTTTCTCTGGTCCGAGACCCTTGTTACTCGAGACCATATATTACTGTCTCAAATTTGAGACTTCCCTTTCGTCGCCTCCTACGACTCGTAGGGTCACGGTGGAGGTATTCTAACCCGCCTCCACACGGGCAACTGTGCTCTCAAGTCAAAGTCAAAGTCAGTCACATTGCGACTGACGGTCAGTCAGTCAGTAAGTCTTGGTGCCGAGCCCCATCTGGGGCATATGACCAGATATTTATTACTGTATGACAGTTACGGTCTTGCTTTTGTGGGGAGCCCTCTCGACAAGAGGACGGGTCTGTCTTTTGTATATGCTGCCGGTGCTTTCCAGCGCAGTCCTTTTTGGGTCTGAGTCCCTTGGGACTCGCAACCATATTTTACTCTCTCAGATTTGAGACTTCCCTTTTCATCGCCTCCTACGACTCGCAGGGTCACGGTGGAGATATTCGACCCCATCTCCACACGGGTATTCTGTGTTCTCAAGACTCCCTCTCGTTATATAGCCTCGGCACGGACCGCACAGATAACATTGCTTCTAACAATCATTATATTCTTGTGAGTTAGAGAGCCGTTACTTAGCAACAGTTGTTTCTCTGGCTTCACAGTTCTTGTTTTGTGCAAATATGCCACAATATATACACATACTCGTGTGTGTGTGTGTGTGTGTGTATGTATATATATCTATCTAACATATTACAGATTTATTATACTGTATATAAGTCCGTACATAAATTAAATTAGATATTCAGTCCGATTATGATCAGATCTCGAAGTTTTCAGATCATACACTCAAGAGCATCGTAAAATAACGTCCTTCCTTGCAGGTACCGGCTACCTAGCTCGTATCCATTATTTGATTTGGTAACAGTATCTGCGCTTCTAGCTCTGACCAATATCCTTCAGCTGTAACCATCACTAACGGGTTACTGCTCCATAGCGACTAGTTTTATCCAGTTACTGCAGTCTATAGCACAAGCACAAGGTCCAACCCTACCCGTGATTTAATTCATACGAGTCTACCGGCACAAAACATCCAATTCATCTCAAATGGAAAAATGACTATTTAAACTACCGAATTTTTGTACTTTTCATTTCACATTGTTGACTGAATAATTTCCTATGAGCATTACTGCATTTATCCTCTCCCCCCAGTGTTGAGGAGGAGGAGGACATGTTGTCTGGTGCTGGCCCTACCCTCTCTGAAACGAGAGGCGAACCGTGACATAAATTCCAGGAGCTCTGAATATGAATATCTGAAGACTCAAATTATTTCTTATACCCTCGCTATAATTCTGAATTGCGAATGAGGATGTTTGAGAACAGTAATCTGAGGAGAATATCTGGACGTAATAACAGGAAGCAAACGGTGGATGGGGAAATTTGTATAATGGGGAGCGCTATAATTTGTAACTTTCACGAAGTACTTATTATCGGTGTGATAAAATCAAGGTTTCTGAGCCGAGGGGACATGAATCACGCATGGACGAGATGAAAAATATTAAGAAATTGTTGTTGGAAAACCTGGAGAAAAAATACTCCTGAGTAAACCTGCCGTAGATGGGAAGATAATATTAAGACGAATATTAAATAAGTATACTGTTGGCTGGTTCTGAGTGGTGTAAGGTAGCGCCCACTGGTGAGCTGTTATGAAGACAGATAAAATCTTCCAGGTTCTGTAAAGTGTGAGGAATTCTTTCTTCTCAATAAAAATTATGCTAACTGGAGCTAACTTGTAGGAATGAGGAACTCAAATCGAAGTGCTGTTACTTTTCTCAGGAATACTATCCGTATAACAAGTTACATTAGTTCATGTCTTCAGACAAAAGATCTTAGTTTTGTAAGAATTTTTGTAACATTTCTCAACATGGCTTAGGTCTATATTTAACAAATCAGCTACATATAT
>NW_019738993.1:48457-54056 GCF_002891405.2 Cryptotermes secundus
ACAATCGGTTCACAGATGGCGGTAAGGTTGTCAGCCTTACGCACCCACCGCCCTTTACCCCCCACGAAGATTCCTGGTACTCAATTCTGTTAGAGACTGAGTCGACCCCAGGGCCATAGGGCGGCTGGAAGGATTAAGTACATTAAAAAAAATCCATCACATCGGAATTCGATCTTGCGACCTCCCGGCTTGTAGCGTAGTTCCTGAATCAACTACGATACTGCGTGCCATAAATAAATAAATAAATAAATAAATAAATAAATATATAATTTACTTAGCTCTGTTTGAAGGTGACTTTCCGTCTGTAAACTAATATTTACGTGTAATGCATGAACAGCAGGGCACTGGCAGAAGCAGAAGCTATCAGTGTACATTTGGAAAAAGTGATGTATGCTGAGATCGAAACAGATTCTTACATTATTGTTTTGATATGTGGAAAATATACATTTTATTTGAAATATTTTTGTTCATTTGTTGTACAGCAGCGATAGAGGATTTAGTGTTTCTATGGATGGAATGGTGTCAGCAACCAGTGCCTCTCTGTTCACTGTTGGAGGCGCAATATATGCTACTGTGCATTATGTACGTAAAAACGGGAGTTTATAGAGACGAGATAGTCCTGAGGGGTACATAAAGGAGCGCTGCATGAAAAGATGAAAGAGGGCAGGAGAGGGAGCTGCCATCAAGTCTAGGTGGCGCCATTTTGCTAAGATGAAGGGCGCTTCAGATAAGATAAGGGGGCTGTTATTTGGGTTACCCCAAGTTGAAGCTCCACTTCGAGGAGGGCGCGTGGGTGTGAAGAGAGATACTCTTGTTCCTGTGCTCGCAGACACACTCATTTCACAGGAACTCGACGTCATTTTATTTACTCCTAACGCTCCACCCACTTGTTATGTTCGGAAGTGCAGTCGTTGCGACACGTGCAGTTTTTCTTGCGATTAAACGAAAACCGCATGGCGTTTTCCTAATCACTTAGATTTTATGGATCCGAATGACCAACCGATTTATGAACTATATGAACTGGAAACGGATTATAGAAAATTGTTGTGGCTCAATTAATAAGTTCTCCCTAAATTTAGCAGAAGGGACTAAGGAAAACCAAGACCCTCTACCAAGTCAAGATAACAAGCCTCATGGCTGATATTCTAACACTGTTCTCCCGAATACAAAGTAAGATTATTAAACCCTCGACCGTGACTCTCGGTGAAGGAGTGAGATGTTGGATCACCGTCCCTGACTGTAACTATCCAAGCATTTTGTTTAAATGAAAGAATAGAAATCGCACAAAGGTCTTGAGATTCGGAGCACGTGCCTTTATAATAAACGCAAACAAAACAAACAAAATCCGTGATTTTAGTCCGCAAGCGAACTATACCGACCGAGCGACCGCCGCTTGTCGGCGAAGTTAGTGCCAACTTTTGCGGATAGAGGGTGTCGCGTGGTCAGCGCAACGAATCCCCATGGCCGTTAATTTCAGTTTTCTAGACGGGAGTCGCTATTTCCTTGGAATAGCTCCTCAATTATCATCACGATGCTGAGTGGACCCCGTTCCAGACCCACCACTTCTCAGAAAAATTCTGGTAGCACCGGAAATCGATCCCGGACCTCTGGATCTGTAGCTAGGAACGCTGACGCAAGGCTCCTTAAAGACATGCTTCGTTATCTCTTTCTTTAATACGGACCTCACTGTCTTGGAGTAAAAAGTGAGGTAGTGTTTAGTTTAATACAGGTGTAACAGTGGCTCAACGTGGGAAGATATGCCACCTTCCAGCAGGACCGATTAATGTCGGTATTTAGGTTGTGCTGATTTTCAGGTTTCTTCAAGTCTCGGTTTGATGTTCAATGTTCTATTACAAATACTAACTGCTTATTTCCATTTAAGGGAGTGATCTCTGAGGCCACGAACTTGTGACATGTAACTTCGTACAGTTTGGTAGATATGCACTAAGTTTTCGGATGAATCTGCTGCCTTCCTTCGAAACATTCACATTTATCTACGAAACTGTACGGGTTCACATGCTAGAAGAGCCAATCTGAGCATGCGCCTTCATAGGAACCTCAGTGTGACACGGAAACAAACATGGATCGCATGGAACACATAAATACAGCCCGTGGGAAAATGCAGAGTTTGTGGATGTTCAGTGGTGCGTATATTTAGAAATGTGTTTTGAAGGTTTAAGGCATAAAGCGTTATTTACTAGCTACTGAATAACGTTCGCATTATTTTCCAGTAGATTGGTACAAAAATGGCTTATATTAAAGTGAAATTGCTGAGAAAATTGTATTACATTTTAAAGCACAACACCAGTACCGCATGAGAGACGTGGAATTACATCAGAAAAACGTACATTATGTGAATAATGCATGCAAAATCTGTTAAGACTACTTACTGAAGAGTGTGCTACACAGTATCGTGAGGTCGATTATTTTTTGTCAGTCAAGAGGAAAACTAATAGCTACAGAAATATGGTGGAAGATCACAATATGTCTTGGGGGGGGGGGGCAGCTCCCGTGAGGTGAAATTGGAATTGGAGGATACTCATTTATGTATAAATAATGAGGGTCTAAGAATAAGGGGGGTAGAAGTAATTCCTGTGCCTTGAAAAGCAGGAGCCTCTCACCAACTGCGGATTTTGAGCATTCGTGTTTGCAATAAGGTTTATTATTAACAATATTTGGTTTTGTGTATCCGCTGTTTAAAATTTAATTATTGTCACGTATCCTGGTAAGGCGACAAGAAATAATGGGTCCCGGATTAGGTGAAGCTGCTTATTGGATAAGTTGCTTACAATTACAGCTACAGCTACAGTCACTCAGAGATAACGTTTTGCAGACGATGCGACCTAGCTATTCTGTCGTTTTCTGGTCCTTAGCTGAGCTGGTTTCTTCTGCTCTCAGCTCTGTTCCGTTCGCCTCTGTTCTGGTCTGCGCTCTGTTCTCCTCTGTTCTGTTTTCTCTGTTATATTGGTCGGACGGCATAGAAGATACGTTGGTCACGGGTTTCGTTTCACGTGTTCTATGCACCGGTATCTAGCGTATTCGTTACCGCGGGAACTGCAGTGGTTCTGGTTTTCATTTCCGTGGTAATGTGCGTTTGTTGTGTGAACCTCTTTCATTGTCACCCCAACAAAGATACGGAACCGTGGATACCGAGCCGTTGCCTAACAATGGACTTCCGCTCTGGCTCAGATATTCTGGCTTTTAGGCGGCACGCCACATTATTCTTCAAATTCGATCATCTCTGGTTCCTGTACTATATGGACCATCATACTGAGACAGAAACGTTCCGAGAAAGGTCGGATAAAATTTCTCTTAATAAATAAATGTTAATACAGTTAAAACAGCACTTTCCTTCGCTTTCAGACCCTACTTAAAAGGAGATACCGACGGAACTTGTACCGATTTTATGTTTAGGTTGGTGTTGACATGCTCTTCAATCTCTCGTATAGTGTCGCTATTAGTGATTCGAATCGTTGGATACAGTGAAGATCTTGCAATTATATCTTACGACTGGTGACATGACATCAACTGAAATCAGTTGTATCCTGCGCCAGTCTGCTTTAAGTTTTCCGAGTATGGTGCAGAGTGTTGAGTGTGACACAAGAAATTTATAGTCTCTAAAAATTCATCTTACGTTTGTTAGTTCTATTTTCTTCATCAAAATATTTGAAAAAAGAAATTGACGTAATTTTCGAGAAGTTTGGCATGAAATCGTATCTTTGAAATCAACCCTAATCACAAACTGTCCTAAATTCATAAATGACAATACAATAACACCACCCAATTTAAGGTACTGAAATAAAAATAGAGGTTCAAAAAGTATGAAGTTTTTATCTAGTTTTTATTAAATATAAAACAACAACATGACGACTACCTGAAATCTACACTTAGCTTTCCATAATTCCTTATCAGTTGGTATGCCTCAAAATGTGATTTAACTTCTTGTGTGTAAAATTTGCAAAAATAACAAAGGTGCGAAACGTCTAGATTAATTACATCTGAGAAATATAAGGTACGTACAGTCTTTACCTATGTCCCGTATTCGATCTTCTTATTAAGCATGCATGTGATCTGCGTGACTTTCCCATATATTTATCATTTCCTTGGGTTTAATGATTACCGGAAATTATCATTACATACTTGTGCGTTGCGTATTTTTCAGCGCACAATTTTCCAGACGCTGTACAAATTCCACTTTATGAGCGAGCTCTCGTCATGTGAAACAAGTATCCGTAAATTCGATAAATTCAATCCGTAACATAAGAGATCATGCTAGAGAAAATAAAGCAGCATCCTATTACAGGAGAAGGAGACGCAAGAGTTGGAGTCCCACTTTTTTTCCCCTGTAACCTGTAAACTGTGGACAATCGGAGTGGAAAGAAGGTCACACTAATATTGTACATTTTATGAAAAATAAAACTTTGTGATTTTAGTCCTCAAGCGAACTATACCGACCGAGCGACCGCCGCTTGTCGACGAAGTTAGTGCCAATTTTTGCGGATAGAGGGTGTCGCGTGGTCAGCGAAACGAATCCCTACGGCCGTTAATCTCGGTTTTCTAGACCGGAGCCGCTATTCCTTGAAATAGCTCTTCAATTATCCTCACAAGGGTGAGTGAACACTACTTTTTAGAAAAAAATCTGGTAGCGCCGGGAATCGAACCCGGACCTCGGGATCTGTAGCCAGGAACGCTGACCACCAGACCACACAGGAGACGTATTAATTTTCATGTAAATCGAGAGTCATAGAATAATATTGGATAGGAGTCAGCTAACTTTTTGTATTTTGTATTTTTGTTTTTGTATTTCGTAGAGTCCTCGCATCGAGATTCATGGGTACGGCGTGATGAATACGCCAGCCTTCGGGAACACTTCGTCAGTTATTCAAACCCTCCTCAGTAAAAAAAGCTACCATAATTTTGCCGGATAGGTGAAAAAAGATAAAGCTATCTCTGTAACACGCCATGGAGGCCCGTAGGGTTGTGAGACGTCGAGGATCCCACATTTTATCTAGACCAGGGGTCTCCAAACTTTTCGGACCGCGGGCCACATTAGGTAATTCAGCACTTTCAACGGGCCGGATAAAATGAGAAATTAATAACTCTAGGTATAATAGTTTTATTGAAAGCACAGAATTTCATAAAATAAATACAAAGTACGTGAGAATAAATTATCGTATATTAATGAAAACAGACAATAGCAGCAAATGCTCATATTTTCATGACTAATTATAATAAAACAATTAATGTGAATGATGGAACTCTTTTTGCATTCTTAAAATCTGATTAAATTGAGGTTCAAATTTTGAAACGCTAATCACAAGCAGCGACTTTAAATGTTCATCGGATAAATTTGCCCTGTATTTCGACTTGATGTACTTCATGTGGGAAAAAGTTTGTTCACACACATATGTCGCCCCCAAAATGGAAATAAATTTACAAGCAAATTTCTTTAAATTTGGAAATTGCTCAGAGTTCAGAAATTTATAAAATTCGATCAAATTTCTTTCCCTGTATTTGTCTTTAATATATGATAATTTTCCTGAAGTTCAATAATTTCCATTTGAATTTGACTTGGGACATCTGCAGCATCACAGTCAAA